>NW_026652290.1:52328344-52691652 GCF_009828535.3 Hylobates moloch | reverse complement strand
AAAATTTTCTCCCATTCTGTAGGTTGCCTGTTCACTCTGATGGTAGTTTCTTTTGCTGTGCAGAAGCTCTTTAGTTTAATTAGATCTCACTTATCAATTTTGGCTTTTGTTGCCATTGCTTTTGGTGTTTTAGACATGAAGTCCTTGCCCACGCCTATGTCCTGAATGGTATTGCCTAGGCTTTCTTCTAGGGTTTTTATGGTTTTAGGTCTAACATGTAAGTCTTTAATCCATCTTCAATTAATTTTTGTATAAGGTGTAAGGAAGGGATCCAGTTTCAGCTTTCTACATATGGCTAGCCAGTTTTCCCAGCACCATTTATTAAATAGGGAATCCTTTCCCCATTGCTTGTTTTTGTCAGGTTTGTCAAAGATCAGATAGTTGTAGATATGCGGCGTTATTTCTGAGGGCTCATAGTTTTTATAAGTAAGCAATCTGTTAAAATTAGATTTAAAATTAAAAACAGTCACACAAATAAAACACTAGTCTCAACTAGCTCACTCATGAATTCTATCAAATATTTAAGAAATAATATTTCCAATGTAACTAATCAGATATAAACTCTTTCATAAAATAGAGGAAGAGGCCAGCATTACCATAATACCAAACTAGATGCAGACATTGCAAAAAGAGAAAATAACAGGACAATATCCCTCATAACATAGATACTAAAATCCTCAACAAAACACTAGCAAATTGAATCCAGCAATATATATAATGTTGAGCAAAGGAGGTTTATTTTTCCCAGGAATGTAAGGTTGGCTTAACATTCAATAATCAATCAACATGTTTCACCAAGGTAAAAAATAATACAATAAAAATTTCAATCAATCAAGAAAAGCACTTGACATAATGCAACTTCCTTTCATGATAACAATTTTCAATGAGCAAGAACAAAAGGTAACTGTATCAACCAGTTTTTAAAAAAATCTATGAAAAACCTATACCTCATATAATACTTAATGATGACACACAATGCTTTCCTCCTAAAGTGGAAAGCAAGACAAAGATGTCCACTCTGACCTCTTCTATTCAATGCTTTACTGGAGATCCTGGCAAGTACAATAAGGCAAGAAAATGAAACAAAGGAATAAATTTGGATAAATATTAGTAAACTCTATTTAGAGATGACATGATCAGGTACACAAATCATAGGGAATCGATTTACCAAAAAAAATCCTACTAGAACAAATACATGCATTCAGAGAGTTACAGAATAAAATGTCAATAAACAAATATACATTGTACTTTTATATAGTAGCAATGGAACTTCACTGGAAATTAAACATTAAAAAAGCACCATTTACAATAGCATCAAAAACATGATATATTTAGGAGTAAAATTAAAATATATATTTGTATGATCTATACCATGCAACTTACAAAACACTGCTGAGAAAAAGTAAAGAAAATTTAAATAAGTAGAGAGAGAGATGATGTTCTTGGGTTGGGAGATTCAAAATCGTTAAGACGCATATTCTGCCCAGTGAATCTACAGATTCAACTACAAACTCAATCAGCATTCCCGCAAGCTTTGTAATAGAAGTTGACAAGCTGATTCTACAATTTATGTGGGAAAGCAAAGTAACTAGAATAGTCAAAATAATTTTGGAAAGAAGAACCAAGTTTGGAGGACTTACAATACTTGATTTCAAAGCTTACTATATTATACTGAACAAAAGAAGACAGACACAAAAGAGCATTACTATACGATTCCATTTATATTAATCTCTTGAAAAAGTAATCTAGAGAAATAGAAAACAAAGTAATGGTTTCCTGGGGCCAGGGGTGGAGGTAGAAGGTAGAGATTAATTGGGAAGGACCACAAGTGAAGCTTCTAGGGCAATTAAAATGTTCTGTATCTCGACTGTGGTGGTGGTTACATGGTTATATACATTGTCAAAATTTATTCTTCATATGCTTTCAATGTGTGCATTTTATTGTAGTAAATTTTACCCCAGTGAAGTTTATCTTTTAAAAAAGTCCCTATCAAGCTATCCCTGTAAAAGATAAAGCTCTGGTACGTGTTTATGTTTTGTTATCTAATCCCACATTCCTCCTCTCAATTTTTGTCAAGTAATTAGGTATTTTTACTTCAGTGGTGTCATTATTGTTTTTGTGCATTTGTCTTTTAAAAACATAACTTAAAAAGCCATCTGCTTCAAAACAATATTATGGACAATTGTTTAGACTTTGTTCTGTGTTTTACGTTACTTCAATAATCACCACCGTTTCTTTTATACCGTGACCTCCCCACTTGTGAATTCCCTATATTTTTAAGTAAGTCTTCTCAGAAAAATGTAGATTTGTGGTATTTTCCCTGAATATGTATATAATTGTATTGCCTTAATACACAAATGACACCTTATCCCGCACATAGAATTCTTGAATCACAACTTTTCCCTTCAAAATTCTACAGATAGATTTCTAGTTTCTTCCACTATCTAAAGTTGCAAAGAAATATGAGCCCAGCTTGATTGCTTTCAATCTTGAAAAATCTTTCTTCCCTTAGTTTCTGCGCTTGCATGGCCTCCTGATTTCCCGCTATTTCTTAGGACGCTGCTCAACTGCTTTGCAACACTTCTTCCTCCTCTGCTCTTGAACACTGGTGCTCCTTGGGGTCCTGTCCAGGCTCCTTCTTCTTCTCATGTCATGCCAAGCCTTAGACTCAGTCAAGTTTGTACATTAAAGCACTCAATAAAACACACTGTTTTCTTGAAAAATACAAATTGCCACATGAATTCAAGAAGCATAAAGCCTTTAAAAAACAATAAGAAATAAATTGAAAAGATTGATGCAGAATTACCTTCAAAAATAGTACAATAATCTGTTTTGTCACTCAAATGCTCATGAAATTGAGGATTTTCATGCTACACAAACTGTTACAGAGAGTGAAAAAAGATGTAATAGATTACAGTCGGTTTTTTAAACCTAGGTTAATTATGATACAAAAACCCAATAAATATACGAATAGCATAAAATAAACTACTTAACTACTTACCAATGCTAGAAAATCAAATCCAACACTACATTAAAAGAATAATATAACATGAGGCAATAGACATTATTAAAAATAATGTAAACATAGTTTAATAGGAAATCTATTAAAATAGTTCACTGCATTTTTAGGCCAAAGGAGAAACTCTATAATCATCTAGATAGGTATGAAAAGGCAAGAAAAAATCTGCTTTCTCTTAGGATGCAGAAAATCACAAGGAAATGTTACTTCCCCTCCATAAACAATGTTTGTAAAAAGCCAGAAAATCTACAAAACTGACTTTTCCTGAGCCCACTAGAGCGCTGTTGTCACAAGGCTATAAGATGAACTGGATTTCAAAGAGTGAAAAGCCCATTTGAGGAGAGATAAACATGCAAACTGTTTTCCTTTGGCAGAACACAGAAGAAAGAGGTGGCAGCAGCCCACTGCTGGAAGACTTTGCAAACTCTGATATGGTAAAGATAACTGCAGCAATAACAAAACTGAAACTTAGTTCAACTATTGACTAGATTAACTCAACACTTTCCTCACCACACACACACACTAATGGCCTCACATAAAAAAAAAAAAAAAAAAAAGAGGCATCCGTATCTCAGCGTGTGAGTACTATTTTTTCCTTTTCCTTTTTTAAATTAGAAATGGGGCCTTTCTGTATTTCCCAGGCTGATCTTGAACTCCTGGGCTCAAGCTATCCTCCTGCCTCAGCCTCCTGAGTAGCTGGGATTACAGGCACATGCCACTGCACCCAACCCCAAGGTGTAAGTACTATTTATCTCCATCTCTGCTATTTTTCCATACACCATGTCTAATATTCAAAAAGAAATTATAAGACACAAAGAAGTAATTTAAAAATTATCAAGAGATAGGGTGATCAACAGAAATAGACCCACAGATGACTCAGATGTTGCAATGATAAAATAGGCACTTTAAAATAATGGTGATTAATATATTCAGGGATCTAGTGAAAAAGGTGGGCAAAATACTTTAACAGATGAAAAATTTCAACATAGAGTTGGAGACTATAAAAATGACAAATGGAGAAAATATGACATCAGAGACAGAGAAGAATTTGTTTGACAGGCCTATCAGCCGACAACACAGAAGAGAAAAGAACCATTGAACTTGAAGATAGGTCCATAGACATTTTCTAAACTGAAGCACAAAGGAAAAAAAGATTTTAAGTCAAATAGATCCAAAAGCTGCAGGACAATGTGAAATTGGAGTCCCAGAACAAGAGACAAAGAACTTGGAAGAAGAAATATATAAAGAGGTAGTGGGTGACAACTTTTCCAGAATTACTGAAGGAAAACAAACTATAGATCCAAGAAGCTCAGAGAAAAAAAATACAAAAAAGAAAGAAAATCTGACATATTACATATAGTCAAACTACCAAAACCCCCAAACTTTCCCCATATTGATCTATAGTTTCAATGAAATCCCGATAAAAATTCAGTGGGTTTTTTGGTAGAAATTGACATGCTAACCCTAACATTTATATGGAAAAGCAAGAGAACTGGAATAGTCAAAATGATTTTGAAAAACAAAGCTGAAAGACTCAGACTACCTGGTTTTAAGACTGTGGTACTGGTAAAATGATAGGTACTAAGATCAATAGGACACGCTAGAATCTAGAAATGGACCCTCACATATATGGCTTATTGATTTTTGACAAAGGATAAAAAACAATTGACTAGAAAAAGGATACTCGTTTCAACAAATGGTGCTAAAGTAATTGGATATCACAGGAAAAAAAAAGAATTTCAATCTATACCTTACTCTATACAAAAATTAACTACAAATGTACCGTATACATGAAGGTAAATTCTAAAACTATAAAACTTGTAGAAAAATACTTTGGAAGAAATCTTTTTGACTTGGGGTTTGGCAAAGCTATGACCTAAAAATCATAATTCATTCAAGAAAAAAATTGATAAATTGGGCTTCCTCAAAATAAAAACTTCTGCTTTTCAAAAAACACAATTTTAAAAAACAAAAAGACACAACACATTTGGGAGAAAATATTTTAAAACACAGATGTAATAAAGAATTTGCATGCAAAATACATAAGGAACTCTTAGAACTTAAAAACAGGAAGACAATTAGCCCAATTTAAAAATGTACAAATGATTTAAACACTTAACCAAAGAGGATACATGGATAGCAAATAAGCACATGAAAGGATGCTCAACACCACTAATCACTAGGAAAAATATAAATTAAAACCACAATGTGATACCACTACACCCCTAAAATGGCTAATGTTAAAAAAAGTTGACAATACCAAATGCTACTGAGGGATGTGAGTAATTGGAACTTTCAAACATTGCCAGTGGAAATGCAAAATAGTACAGCCTCTTATGAAAACAGTTTGGCAGTTTCTTATAAAGTTAAACATACTCTTACTATAGACACATGACTCAGTAATTCTACTCCCAGGAATTTACCCAAGAAAAATAAAAACATATGTTCACCCAAATGAGTGGTATGTAAATTTTCACGAGTTTTATTCATAATAGTCCCAAATTGGAAGTAACCCAAAAGTTTATCAACTAGTGAATGGATATGCAAATTATATCTATACAATGGAATACTACACAGCAATAAAAAGGAATGCAATATAGTTGTCACTTCTTAATGGTGGTTCTGCATCTGTGGATTCAATCAACTATGGATTGAAAATATTTGGAAAGAAAAATAGATGGTTGCATCTGTACTGAACATTTACAGACTTTTTTCTTATCATTATTCCCTAAACAATACAATATATTACATAGCATTTACATTGTATTTGGTATAAGTAATTTAGAGATGATTTAGAGTATATGGGAGAATGCCCATAGCTTAAATGCAAATACTACATCATTTTATATCAGGGACTTGAGCATCCATGCATTTTGATACCCACGGGGGATCTGGAAGCAATCTTCTAGGGATGCCAAGGGATGATTGTATTGATACATGCAACAACATGAATGAATCTCAAAAGCATTATATACAAAGCGAGAGAAGCCACACATGAAAGGCTACATACTATTGGATTCCACTTATTTGATGATATGGTTTGCATTTGTGTCCCCACCCAAATCTCATGTCAAATTGTAATCCCCAGTGTTGGAGATGGGACCTGGTAGGAGGTGATTGGATCATGAGGGCAGACCTCCCCCTTGCTATTCTCGTGCTAGTGTGTGAGTTCTCATGAGATCTGGTTGTTTAAAAGTGTGGTACCTAGGCCAGGTGTGGTGGCTCACACCTGTAATCCCAGCCCTTTGGTAGGCTGAGGCGGGTGGATCACCTGAGGTTAGGAGTTCGAGACCCACTTGGCCAACATGGCGAAACCCCATCTCTACTAAAAATACAAAAAATTAGCTGGGCGTGGTGGTGAATGCCTTTAAGTCCAGCTACTTGGAAGGCCGAGGCAGGAGAATTGCTTGAACCTGGGAGGCAGAGGTTGCAGTGAGCACAGATTGCACCATAGCACTCTAGCCTGAGTAACAAGAGCGAGACGCCATCAAAAAAAAAAGTGTGGTACCTCCCCCTGCTCTCTCTTCCTCCTTCTCCGGCCACATAGGATGTGCTTGCTTCCCCTTTGCCTTCTGCCATTAATGTAAGTGTCCTGAGGCCTCCCTAGCCACGTTTCCTGTACAGACTGCAGAACCATGAGTCAATTAAACCTCTTTTATTTATAAATTCCCCAGTCTCAGGTAGTTCTTTACAGCAATGTGAGAATGGGCTAATACATTTGACATTCTGGAAAAGGCAAAGCTATAGGAATAGAAATCATCTAGTTCTCCCCAAGTTCATAAGCGTAAATATTCTCCATGTTAATTCCTTCCATGCAAATAAACTTACAGAAAAACAAATTTGTGTGGGAAAAACTCAGATTCAAGCTTTCCCATCTTAACATTCAGAGGGATGTTTATTACCCATGTTATTTATAATAGACATTTAAAATAAAAGTTCGGCAGACAAGAAGGCAGACATCCAATTATGTTATAGAAAATGTTAATGACCCAGGGAGATGTTTATGTCAGAATAGGAAAAATAGAAACACTAATAGCTCACAACTATAGACTGGCCACTGCACATTAGGCAGCCCTGTAGATACTTTCTATGTGTTACACCATTTCATCCTGGCAACTACCATATCATTATTGCTGTTATTGTTTTGTCAATTTCAGATGAGGGACCAGAGGTTTAGGAAGTTGATGAAACATGCCAGCAAGTGGTGGGGCTGAGATTTGAACTCACATAGTCTACTAGACTCAAAACTCTAATCATTATACTTTACTGTTTTCTATTCTGCATGGCTTTAAATCTGTACTTAAATACACACACACACACACACACACACACACACACACACACACACACACAAACATAGGCCTAGAAGCAATTGTACCAAAATGTTAACAAGTTACCTCTGGGTGGGAGTTATAGGTAGCTTTTATTTTATTTTGCTTCTCTATGCTTTTAGATTTGTACAAAAGACAAAGAGTATGATGTTTATAATGAAGAAATCATATATGTGGTTTAAATAGCTGAAGACACAGTCTTGTCTGAAAAGTTGCATACTCAAGAGACATTACATTCCAAGACCAGGGCTTAGTCCCTGTAAAACAAGTATGTCACCCTAAGGAGGGCTTGCACCCCCCAGCTCCGCCCTCTTCTCTCCAATCCCCCCACCTCAGGAGTCTAGGATGAGCAGAAGCACTGTCTCCAGAGAAAAGCCTTCCAGTGCCTCTGCCAGGCATGCTGGATGGCAGCCGGAGAGAGTCTAGGGAAGTCTAGCTCCCCCTGAGTCTGATGCCGCTAGGGCTGGCCCTGGGTCCTCAGCTGGGCACAGACAGCAAAGACCCGGGTCTCCCACTCCTGAGGATGGGGTGGCCAGATGATAAAGGACATGGAGTCATGAGGCAGTGGTGGCAACAGTTAATAGAAATAAGAAAAGACCAGTTGGATTAAGCCACGTCTTTCCTTCCCAGACCCCCTTTTCTCCCCCTGGGCTGTATTCAAACCCCATTGCATTTGGAGGGAAATCCAACCCATGTGTTTCTGATTCATTTACACTTAACTCATCAAAATCCTGTTTTGAAAGAGGCCATTGGATGGTCTACAAAGTCTGAGCAAAGCTCCCCGCCACCGCGGGCTGGTCGTGGACTCACCAAATACCCCTTCTAATCCACCAGGCCTGTAGGCAGGCTCTGCACCACAGTGAAGGCTGTCTGAGTGTCTGCTCCCTAGCCTCAGCCCCCTTGGAGCACTCCCTCACCACCTTCTGCCTCTTTGAGAACTCCCAGGCTGCCTGCGAGGGTCTGGAAAACTCACACATCCCTGAGGGACAGGCACAAAATGTGCCACCCTTCCTGGGCCAAAGCTGTGTTTAAAATGATCTTGTAAAGCAAATGCGGAACCCACAGGAGGGAAGCTAATGGTGAGATCGCAGGCATGGGTGATGCATTTCAGGGGCCTGCAGAGGCCTCCATCACGGTAGGATGCTGTTCTCATCTTAGAGATAAGTGATGGGGGAGATGAGCAGTTGCCTTGTTGCCCAGGGCTGTCTCCCACCCAGAGTCAGAACTTAAGTTATTTCTCAGCCTCGGACCTTCCTGGATTGGATTTGAAAGAGAAGTCAGTCTTCCTTCAAGAGCAGGACACCTAGTTCCCATCTTTGGGGCTTGGCAAATTTTCATGGGTCTGTGTGGGGTGGTGCTCGACGTCAGCTACTGGTGCAAAGGCAAGTTCTCCCAGGCAGACATTTGGAAGTCATTAAGCCAAAATATGGTTGACTCAGATACAAAGCATGCCAGAGCTAGAAAAGACCTTGGAGAACTTTGTGGTCCAGCCCCCATGCTTACAGATCAGTCCCCATGAGATCCCCCTCCAGAAGGAGTTGGAGTAAGCCAAGCTCCTCCAACTTGCTGTGTTGGGAGAGCATGGGGTGTGGTCAGGAGAGACAGGAAGTTTGGGTCCCCTCTAAGCAAGGCCTAAGATGAAACACATGTGAACCAAGAATGGAACTCAAAGAGTGAGGACCTAGGTCCTTCTGTGTGACCATTACAATGGGCTTTGACTTCAGGGTAACCCCTTCCTTGCGTTGTTCCCTTTGCCCCGTGGTTACTGGAGGGACAAATCTTCAGAACTTGCTAAGAGGGTGTATGCAGTTGGGAACCAGAAGGCAAGCAGTGCTCTGTGGGAAGCTGAGGGGGACACCAGAGGCTGACTGAAACAAGAGGGTAGACCCATGAATAATAACAGAACTGTTTACTGGGTGTCCTTCAACCATGGAGCTCAGAGAGGTTCAGTAATTTTTTCCATGTCACACAGCTACTAAGTGTTGGCACCAGAGCCCAAATCTACATCCTCCTGGCTCTAAAAGTCATGAAACCAAATAAATAATCGGGCGATGGGAGCAGAGGGGGAAAGAAAGCTAGACATGACTCTGTGCTCACTGGTGTGCAGGATTGATACTCAAGGAAGCTCCCAGAAGGAGGTGCTGTGTGCAGGGTCTGGAAGGAGAGGAGCAGCAAGGCTTATGGTGGAGGGGAGGAGGATGGTCCAAATGGAGGGATCAGGTGGGAGCCAGTTGGGGCGCAGCTGCTCTGGGCACTAATGGCATGTGGTGGTTGCACCTGGAACCTACCAGCAGGTGGCAGTATTTCAGAACAAGAAGAGCGTCAAGTCGGTTAGGATAGTGACAGAAAGTAGAGATGCTGAGCTCTTAGCGTGTATTCCAGGCATTGTCGTAAACATATTATACAGAGCATTTCATTGAAGCTGCACAACAACTCTTTGAGATAGGTACTATTATTAGCCTCATTTTCCACGAGAAGGGTTTAGTAAGTTGCTCAAGGCCTCAGAGGCAGGAAATACTGGAACCAAGATTCTTACCAGGCAGTCTAAACCCAGGCCTAAGTCTCTGTAGTTGTAACATCATAACTCAACTGATAGGCAGATACTGCATTTCTACCATGCATTCAGCATTGCACTGGGCTAGGGACTCAAAAGAGATCTAGACAATATCCCTGCTCCCGGGGCCCAGCCAGTTGATTCGGGTTTTACAAATGAATGATTCTAAGCCTCATAATGACTGGCAATAGGTACACGCAGGGCAGCAGGTGGTGGGGCTGAGCACTGACCAGAGTCCTCAGACCCAGACTCGAAGCCTGGCTCCTCCACTTGCTGGCTGGGCGGTGTTGGGTATATTCATTGATGTCAGAGGGCCTCAGTTTTTTCATCCATCTGTAATTGGGTATAATATTGACTTCATGAGGATGAAATGTGAGAACACATGTAGAGAATTAGGCATGGGGTAGATCATGTGTTTTACTGAAATGACAGCAAATATCAAATACAGAAGGCAATGGGAGCCCAGAGGAGCGGTCTTGAAGTGAGTTTCTGAGACTGAGAAGTTTGGCTGACAGAGGAGTGTGAGGAGTGCAGCCTAGGAGGGGAGCACTGACAAGCCATGGAGAGTAACAGGCCATGATGCCTGAAAAAACACGAGCGGGGAGGAAAGGAGCTCAGTGAGCACCCTGGAATTCCATGGAACCAGGCACTGCCATGGGCTCAAGGACTGGGAAACATCACCTTCAGAGGGTTTCAAAATGAGCTGGATTTAAACAAGGAAGTAGATGGCACCGAGCCCTCCATCAGCACACGGTCATTCAACCAGCATCTCATGGGCCCACTAAGTGCCAACCACGCTTCTTGAGTTGGTCCAGCCTGGGCTTTCCTTCCTGCACTGTAGGGGTGTCTCTGCAGTTGCTCAGAGCACTGTCTTCCCCTCAACTGGACCCAACATGCTCCGGCCCCTGCTCTGCCCAGAACGTCTGTGAGCAACCTGGTTCTTGTCAGAAGTTCCTGACAAGCTCTGCAAAATCCAGTCCTCTTGTGACTCCACCAGACATACCCCCAGGGGAAGAAAGGGCACCCCACCAGGGCAGGAGGTGGCAAGACAGTCTCTGCCCCCCGGGAGGGGTGAGTCATTCAGGGAGGATGCCTGCCTCAGGCACTGTGGGAGATGAGGAGCAGCCCCATGCATCTGCAAGCACAGGGTCACCTGAGGGCGTGCAGAGCTGTAAGAAGCTGAGGCGTTCAGGCAGCAGGGCCTGTGCCTCCCCTCCGCCTCCATTTCTGACTTCCAAGTCTTCAGAAGCGACAGCTAGGACATCCTCTGGCTCCCCTCCAGCCACACTGTGCCTCCCGCACACACACCTCCGTCTGATTCTAGCCCTCCTTCTCGAGATATGGCAGAAACAAAGGCCAGTGGCTTTTCAGGGTGGATGGGGGTTGACACGAGGGTGCATCTGGCTCTGGTGCTATCTGCACAGAGGTGCATTCCTTCCCTAGGCCCCCCCACCCACACCCAGAAACATCATCATTCATTCCATCATACACGCAGCTGGGGCTGGGGGAGGCCATGACAGGTGGGCCAGCAGGGGAGGTGGGGATGAGATGCCACGATCTTCTCCCAACCCCCCCGAAAGACAGATATATCCCCTCTGAACATGCTGGGGGAGATTATTTTAACAAGCACTTTTGTACCAGGAAATCAGTGTGTTTAACCTAACAAGCAAAGAACAGCCCAGCGGGGCCCATAAATCTAGTTCCCACCTATTAATTTTACGGCCTACATAAAGCAGTGTTGAAGTCCAAAGTATATGTGACCTAAAAAGGCATTGCTCATTCTGACACATATACGACGTGGCCAGGACTCGAACCCTGACCCTGACCCTCACTCCAGGAAGCCAGCTCCCAAGCCTTACAGAGTGCAGAGGCTCATGCTGCAGAAACTCACCCAGGCTCCTTGTGAAAGAACAGGACAGCTGGAGGCAACAACTGTGGAGAGGGCTAGAGGACGTGGGCACCGCTGAGGCTGGGTTAGTGAGGACACCCTGCTAGAGACCCCAACTGCTCCCAGGGCTGACGTGTACAGTAGTGCAGGTTGGTCACTGCCCAAAGGCACCCAGATGAGAGGACAAGTGGAGGCTGAAATCCAACCTGCACCTGATGTACCATGCCTGTCCCACAGGGACAGGACTGCTTCTGTCCAGAGAGAGGCCTTTTAAAAAATCCATGCGGCCGGGCGCGGTGGCTCACGCTTGTAATCCCAGCACTTTGGGAGGCCGAGGCGGGCGGATCACGAGGTCAGGAGATCGAGACCACGGTGAAACCCCGTCTCTACTAAAAATACAAAATATTAGCCGGGCGTGGTGGCGGGCGCCTGTGGTCCCAGCTGCTCGGAGAGGCTGAGGCAGGAGAATGGCGGGAACCCGGGAGGCGGAGCTTGCAGTGAGCCGAGATCGCGCCACTGCACTCCAGCCTGGGCGACAGAGCGAGACTCCGTCTCAAAAAAAAAAAAAAAAAAAAAAAAAATCCATGCAAAGGTACTACACAGATTGTCAGCTCCCTTGGATAAATCTTGATCCCCATTCTAACTGTTTTAAATATTGACCCCTAACCAGTGACTCACTGTACTCCCAAACCAATTACATGCCCTCCCACCAGGGAAATCCACGACCACTGTTGACACCTAACATTAGTTCCATGGGATAATCCCCAACACCAAGCATGATTTAATAGGGTCACCCACCACACAGTGACCACAACTGGGCTACTCTGGCCGCCCATAGCAACTGCACGTTGATCCCCACAAAGTCATTAGGACAAGAACAACCTCAAAGCTAAGCCAGCTCAATCCCATGCTGATACTACAATCGAAGAAACAAGCTGAGGAACCTGAATGCCAGCGACCCACTTACTACACTCCTGGCCACATGCCGATTTCCCAACCCCGAGTGCACAGCGGTGCTCAGTACCTGCTGTTTTGCCCCTTTAGACTCATTCCCCACCC
Source organism: Hylobates moloch (assembly GCF_009828535.3). Taxonomy (NCBI): domain Eukaryota; kingdom Metazoa; phylum Chordata; class Mammalia; order Primates; family Hylobatidae; genus Hylobates; species Hylobates moloch. The sequence continues at coordinate 52,678,801 of NW_026652290.1, read as the reverse complement.
TCCTCCACCCTGTCTGTACCCAGGAGGCTGACCTCCAGGAGGTACACCGCACCTCCCCTGCCCTCTAGCTCAGCTGGGGTTCCCAAATGGAAGCCCCTACTAGTGAGCTAAGGCAGGGAACCCCCACTGCAGAGGCACGCGCTCTCTGTCACGGCTTTTGCCTTATCTCCAGGAGTCATGTGGAATTCATGCTCCACGGTCTATCTTTGTTAGCTTTACCACTGAAGTGTCTTTCTGAGGTTGGGTTCCCAGGAGGAAGCCTGAGACAAGGGTGTGAGAGCAAGTCCTTGTACTTGGGCTGTGATCCCAGGAAACAACACAGGGCAGTGGCGCTGTGAGCTGGGGAAGGAAGGGAGCCCACCCCAGGTAGATAAATGAACAAGAGACGAAGTGCAGGTAAGGCACTCAGGCAGGCTAAGGCCCTGCAGCCGGGCTATTTGTCTACCGATTCCTGCCTGTCTTCGTGTTGGGCCATCACTGGGCATTGGCATCAGGCCGTTCCGGGTTGCTCAGTGCGGACTGAGCCGAGTGCTCCCCCAGCCAACATCCTCAGACAGAGTCATAGGTGCTGCGGCACAAAGCTGTCAGCATATTAAGGATGGTGAGGACCAAGGGTGTGTGGGCAGTAGCATTTGCTGCACCGTTTTTGCCCAAATATTCAAGTAAGCTCGATCATTGGGTCCCCTGGTTTCTGCATTCCCTAAGAAGCCCCATTTAAGAAGGTCCATTCCCAGGACTTCCCACTCAAAACCAAGTACTGACTCCATAAATTCCCTTTCCACCAATTCCTACAGCCCATTCTCACCCTTGTGTCACAGCGACAGCGACCTCCAACCCCACTGCATGTGGAACCCTGGCCCGGGTTGTCGGCTCATTCTGACTCAGGCTCCAAGTGTCTGCTTATGAGGCTTCCTTCCTCTAGGAGTCTTCCTTGAGAAACTCCTCATGCACCCTTTCCCCAACTTCATCCACACCCTAACCCCTCCAAATGAACCTCAAACACTCACTACCTAATCCCCAAACACACACTGCCTACCCCAAATCTGGCTGTACCCTGACCCTCAAACCTATGAACACAATAAGCAAACACCCTCACACAGCAAGCACAGCTGCACCTCGAATCCTCAATCACAAGTGACCCCAAATCATGCTGATCCCCCAATTCCAACTACACACTGATGCCTCAGTTTCATCCCTAACCACACACTGGCCCAAGACACAACCACACTGGAACATTTAGCCACGTGTTTCTCCCTGAACTCAGTCACACATGGCGATGCCCCAACCGCTAATACACACCGGCTCCCTGTCCCAGACAACACACACGCAAACCCTCTCAATTCTAGAAGACACTGATCCACCAAGCCCCAGCTCTTTGCCAGCTGCCCAACCACAGGCCGACCCCAATCTCAGTCATGGCCTGTCACTCCCATCTCCAGCCTCCCATGGATCCTAACCCCCTAATTAGAGCCCCTGGCACAGACACCCCAAGCTAAACACTCACTGACTCCATGAACCTTAACCAAACAATGACCTCAATCCCAGCCAACCCAAGACCTTAAAACAAGGCCACACCCTTAACCCCAGAACTTCACCTCATACGAAGCCTTACCAAAGCTGATCCACCAAACTTAACCTCAGACCAACCCTCAGTGTCTCAAGCTTACACTGATCTTCAAACCCCATGCATGCCCTAACCTCCAGCCCAAGTCTACTTAACAAAGACATGCCAACCCTGAAGCCAAATGTCACACTAATGCTCCACCTGGCTACAAGCAGAACACCCCATGCCAAACCTCACTGCCCCTCCACTTAAAGAGAGGGCACTCTGATGGCAGCCTTAAGCTTGCCCACGGTTCACTGATCCCCTAGCCACATTGAACCCCCAGCTACACTGGGCCTTCAAGTCCTGTACACACACCAACCCACCACAAAACATGCCCAGCCCAACCTCATTCAGTGCCCTTCAATCTCACCCACACCTCAAGGAACCTCTAATTCCATTCTCACAGAGACTACCCAAGTTGAACTGCACCCTTCTTCTCTAGCACAGCTTCACCCCCAGGGACCCCATGACCCCACACAAGCCCCCCCCACCACCACAGGGATCATGTTCAAAGGGGGACATCTGCAGCCTCAGTGGTCAGCAGCACCACTCCTGGCTCCTGACACCCTCCTTCGTGTTCATCTCCGCAACTGAGGGAAGGCACCGGAAGCTGTTGCCCAGCAGCACTGGGACAGCCCAACAATGTTCCTCCTTTTGTCTGTACCTCTCTCGACTATCAAGTTCCTCTCCAAAACACTGGCCTCTTCCACACGGTGCAATTCCCTTGTTCCTAGTTCAGGTCCCCAGGGCCCACCTTGGTAGGCTATACTGAGCTGGTGGTGCTTGTCTGTGCAGCCTGCAGGGCAGAGGGGTCCAGAGCCTGGGCAGTTGTCCTGCTCAGTTGCCCACAGGTTTTATGATCTTGGCTGGTCACTTCTCCTCTCTAGGACTTATTTGATCCTGTGCATCAGAGGTCAGCACACTACTGCCTGCCAATCAAAACCCACCCTGCCCACTCAGTGACCTATTATCCAAGGCTGCCTTTGCACTGCAGTGGCAGAGGACAGTAGTTTCAAAAGAAACTATGCGGGGCTCAAAGCCGAAAATATTGACTATCTGACCCTTACAGAAAAAGCTCGCAGCCCCCCTGTTTCGCATCCCCCTACCTCCCTTTTAGAGGATGTAATCATACTGGAGAGTTCTCCGTGTGAAGGCTTGAAACCAGGATACCCCTCTTCCTTCTCTGGGCTTCTCCAGGAAGATGCTCTTTAATAACGTGTTGATTTTATTCATTATGCTGATAATAAAACCTGTGATTTCCTGCCCCTCTCCCTGTGGAGGAGGAGCTGAAAGAAGACCACAGGGTCAGAGACAAGGCCTCAGGGGTTTGATAGCAATATTGGGATGCCCCAGTCTCTGTTTATTATGGAGGTTCTTCCGACATTATTGCTTTTGTTTATTGAAACCCAACCCCCATGGCACTTAGCACCCTTGGCGGTGGGCCCAGACCTGCCCAGGCCCCAGCCTGCCACTCCTGGCCAAGAAGGGAGGGGGGTAGGGAGAGCACTGGCCAGGCCCCATTCTGGAGTCCTGTTTGCTTACAGCCTAAGGCGCCCCCGCTGGCCCCCCTTCTTAACATCTTGCTTACAAGACAGCATTTGGAGACAATTTCTCATCAGACCTTCTTGTAAACATCCTCCTGGATGCAGCCGGCCTGAGGAGCCCTTATTAGAAACACCTGTGCCCGACGCAGGCCTGGTGAGTGACAGCTTGCAGAGCCACCACTGCCCCCCTGCCAGGCCTGGGACTGGTGAAATGGGTGGGATGGGAGATGGGGATGAGGGTTCGGGTGGGGAGCAGCCTCCTCCCCACATGGGCTTACTCCCACAGGGCCAGTGTTGCTGAGGCAGTGCCCCTCCCCTTTCAGCATGGGAGACTCAGGGGGGTCAGGCAGGCCTAGTGCACAGAAATCTCTCATCAGTTCATTCTTGTGGTGCCCCAATTTCCCTACATTAGTCATTCCTTCGAGTTACACATGGTCCTCTTCAGGTTCTCTAAATAAAATGCCAGCTACCCTTCTTCCTCATGCCTGCATCCCTGGGAGCGTTGACACATTGAGTTTCTCACCACTTTAAATGAATGAGAATATTCAAGACTTTCAGCACTCTCCAAGCTTGAGGAGTGATACCTGGGGAGAGGCAGATCTGAGGCTCCTTACATGGACTTTTCAGGCTGGAAGGAACCTCGCCACGCTGGTAGAGTTACGGAAAAGCACAGCCCGAGCCCACTGGCCACGTCTTCCTCCCCAGGGCAGTTGCAAGCCTTCCTCCCTGTACCAACCAAACATTGTAGCTGGTGTTGATCCAAATCTCCATTGTGCTAAGAGAAGGCAAGAGGAGAAAGGAAGGAGTAGGAGGAAGAGGACATGCGTAAACAGGGCCCTGCACTTCTACATCAATCCTTGGCCATGTATGTCCTGCCACTGGTCTTTTTGTTTTTGTTTTTGTTTTTTGAGACAGAGTTTCACTCTTGTCACCCAGGCTGGAGGAGTGCAATGGCACATTGTGGCTCACTGCAAACTCCACCTCCTGGGTTCAAGGGACTCTCCTGCCTCAGCCTCCTGAGCAGCTGGGATTACAAGTGAGCACCACCACACCTGGCTAATTTTTGTATTTTTAGTGGAGACGGGGTTTCACCACATTGGCCAGGCTGGCCTTAAAGTCTTGACCTCTTGTGATCCGCCAGCCTTGGCCTCCCAAAGTGCTGGGATTACAGGCATGAGCCACCACGCCTGGCCTGCCACTGGTCTTTGATGGGACCTTTGGGCACTCCCTTCAGCCTTCCCACGGCCACCTCACTTGGAACTCCTGGCCAAGCACCTGAAGTGCTTGCTGCAATCGTGTTTGCTGAATTCCCCTGCCACTTGCCTGCTGCCCTGCCCTAGGACACCCTGAGGCCAGGTCCTGCGTTGGGCCATCTCTCAGCCTCATGGGGGCCTTCTTCTGCTTCTGGGGCTGGACATCTTGATGTGGCCTCCCTGCCAAAGGACTGGATTGCTCTAGATGGAGTAGAGGCTCGAGGGTCTCTCGGGGCCCAACTGAGACAGCCCACACTCTACCCAGCCTCACCTCTGACCTCCCAGGGGACCACATTGCCCTGAGTGGGAAAGAAGAGAGCTGGAAGGAAACCTGTCTCTAATGAGGTGGGCAAAAAGAGGAAGCACACGCTCCTTGAAATAAATTAGTGGAATCTCAATTCCGATAAATCCAGTTTCTTAAAAAAAAAAAAAAAAAAAAAAAAAAGCAACTGGTAGGAAAAGAAAATGTAATTTATGCCCATTGAAAGGAGGCCAGGTTTAAATTGATGAAGTCTCCTGTTTATGTAATAAATCCATTTCCATTCATGTCACCAATATATTTATCCATACATCCTGGTCCAAGTCAAATCTTCATTATTTTATTATTCAACGGGGGGCAGAGGGGAGGGCAGGGGAACAGAGTTCTGTGTCGAATTAATAAAGTCTCACTCTCTCCCCCAGATCCCTCCTCACACAGGGACAATTTATTCCTAAGGAGGAGGCAGAAGAACTGGATGCAATTTATGTGCTTTGAAAGAGACCCAAACGTAATTAGGCAAAGTCTCAAGTTCACCGAGAAATAAATCCCAGAGAAAGTAGCCGGGGGTAAAATTTACGTTCCCTGAAAGTCTGAAAGCTTCTATCCCACTGGTTCCGCCCCTCCCCCAGGCCACCGTGCTTGGTTGCCCAAGCCTGCCAGGCCCCAGGATTCTCTTCAGTGCCCCCACTTCCATGGGGCCATGTGCCAATAGGCCCCCCAGGGGGAGTTGCCCTGCCTCTGCCTCTCTCGCCACCCGCCATGGTCCTCAGGAGATCTGAGGGGCTAGTGATGGCAGCCGATGGGACTCAGACTTCTCACCCTGCCCAGTGCATTCACCCCAGAGAAAGGAAGAGCTGCCAGGAGTCTCTGCCACCACAGCCAGACAGACGGTTTTTGGGAGCAAGGCAGTTTCCTTGTGATACACCAGCCCCTCCTCAGGGTCCAGTAAGTCTTGCTTGATTTCACTCCTGCAGCTCCACTTTGTTCACACGGGGCAGAGGGTCAGGAGAAGGAGTGCCTTGTTCCCAGGAAGTCAGGAGAGCGCGGCTGGGATAGGGTCTACCTCAAGGAGGGCTGTGCTGCTGAGGGGACCTTTGGGTGGGGTGGACAGAGCAGAGCTTCCCTACGCCAGAAGCACACGGGCTACCAGGAGCTCTGTGTGGAGAGTGCCCATCTGCTCCAGGTTCTCAGTCTGGAAACCTCCATTTTCCTCCTCCAGCCACCAGACAGGTGCCTTGGAATGTGGCTTAGTGTGGCCCTGGGAGTGCAGATGACCTCGGGGCTGGTCTGCCCTTGGTGAGAGGCTTCTGAGCACAGCACACAGGGCTGGGAGTCTGCCCTGCTGGGGGTCGTGTTGCTCCTGGCACCGTGAAGAGACCACTTCAACCCACTGTGCCCCAGGGCCTCCTGGTAGAGGGACAGGACCGTGTCCATCACCATCCTGGCCCTGCTCCCCGCAACTAGCAGGCATCCTGCCCCTGGCAATGAAGGCAATTGCCCTCCTAAAGGGGGCTGGACATTGATGATGAGGACTGACCGAGCCCAGGCTGGGCCAACAGAGAGGGCAGATGTGGGAAGTGACCCACAGGGACTCATGCTGGGGGCAGGACTGGAAGGGAAGGAGTTAGGGGCAGCTCCCAGGTTTCTGGCTTGAGCAACAGAGTGACTCGGGCAGCTGTTTGCTGTGATAGGGAGTGCTGGGGGCACAGCTGGGTGGGCACCAAAGATGAGTTCACCTGAGGAGGAGCAGGTTTGGGGGAAGGGCAGGGGGGATAAGCTGAGTTCAGTTTTCTGCAAGAGAGATGGCCAAGACTGCTGTACCTGTGGGGAGGTATCCAGTTGGGACACAACAAGGCCTTCAGAAGGGAGCACCTGAGAGTTGTTGCCACAGAGATGGTCAGTGATTCCAGGCACAGCCACACTCGTCCAGGGTGTGTGGAGTGAGCTTGGCCAAGACCGCAGGACAGAGGGCCTGCGAAGGACCACAGAAGGCACAGCCAGTGGAAGCAGGGGGCATCAGGAAGGGGGACGGGTCCAACGGTGTCCAATGCTAAGGGAGGACAGTGCACTGAAGACCAAGATGCTTGCATCACTGTTGGTAGTGGAGGACCCAGATGGTCTCGGCAAGAGCCCTTTGGAGGAGAAATGGGGCAGAGCAGAGGCCAGATCTTGGAGCAGGGAAGGAGAGAGCAGGCTGCAGCGAAACTGAGGAGCAAGCAGTTTTGGGGATGAGGTTAGATGGCTGGAGCATGTTTGCAGTCTGAACAATCACTGACACAGGATGGCAACATGCAGTGCTGGGACCAGGGCTTGCAGAAGGCACCAGGGGGCTGGCTCCCAGGACAGAAGACGACTGGAAGCTTGGAGAGCATGTGAGGCCCTTTTCACCTGAGATGGGAAGGAAGGCAGCTCTGGGCATGAGATGGAGTCATGTGCCCAGCTTGGGGGAGGGAAGTGGCATGTTAAAAGCACTCTCTTAGAATGTTGGGGGTGCTGCATATTGAGACCCAAGTCCTGTCTTTTCTTTCCAAGCTGATGTTCTTTGTAAGAATGCATCTTGGATTTTCAGCTTTTGCCGGCCACTGGCTGACAAGGTGACCTGTTGAAGGCTGGCCACTGGGCCAGGGCTGGGGAATGTCCAGACTCTATATAGCACCTGGAAGTACTAGATTCAGGGTCTACTCTCCTCTGCTGTGGTTCAGGGAAGGCTCCTCAGGTGCAGGGTCCCAGCTACAGAGCCTTTTGAGCTTCCTGTATCTAGCAAGCACCAATTACCCATACAAATTAGCAGTGAACTGGATGCCAGGAATGCTGATGCCTTTCTCAAAAAGCCCCAGCCTGGGCACCAACCGTGGGCATACTGTCTCCAGAAGACTGCTTCCCATGAGCCACACCTCTGGGGAAGTCACCGGAACAGCAGGGGACCAACTGATCCAACGTCCATGTTATTGCTCAACAGCAGCCTGCAGCATACGGTGACGGGAAATGGGCTCGCAGTTCAGCCAAAGGGCTGCTGTCTTTGATGATGCAACAACTGCCTTATCTGTGACATGGCAATCTAGAGGGTTCAATCTAGAGGGTTCAGCAACCTCTGTTGCTCAAGCCAGAAATCTGGGAGCTGCCCCTAACTCCTTCCCCCCAAGTATTGCCCCCAGCAGGAGTCCTGTGGGTCACTTGCCGTGTCTGCCTCTCTCTGTGGGCCCAGCCTGGGCTTGGTCAGTCCTCATCATCATGCCCAGCCCCCTTTAGGAGGGTATTTGCCTTCATTGCCAGGGGCAGGATGCCTGCTAGTTGCGGGGAGGAGGGGCAGGTTGGGGATGGCCATGGGCCTGTCCCCCTACCAGGAGGCCCTCAGGCTGACTGTAGGTGACATGGGCAGGTGTGGCCAGGTGGTTGTAAAGACACTGGAGGGGGCAAGGACCATCTTATGGCCTGGGGGTGGAAAGACTGTGGCTGCTGCTGCCTCTCTGGGGATGATCTCCACATGGTCACACAGCACTAATGGGGACCATTCAGTCTCAGACTGACTTCCCTGATCTGGGCGGCAGAGACTCTGGCTATAAAATTCCTGTTTTATGAGGTTCTCTGGGAAGCCAAAACTCCCCTGGCAGGCCTACCAGGGCAGCCCCAGAGGAGCTCTGCAAAGGAAGCCTTGCTGCCAGGACACATTGCATCTCAGTCACGCTACGAACAACTCAGTTCTCAAAAGCCCAAACACCCGGCCGGCTGTCACAGATCTCAGAGGAGGTCCCTAGCTTCATTATGAAGGGCTGACCATGAATAATGACCCCAAGATCCTGCTCCCCTTGACCCAGGCACAGTAAGAGAAACAGGGTGCAGGGGAAAGTCAGTGCAAGTCCAAGTCTCCGCCTCCATTCTGCGTCAGCCCCCTAAAAGTCCCCCTAGTAGACCTGAGAGAGGGCAGTGCACTGACTCTCCCAGGGAAGAGGATTCATGTGCAAGTGACTCATTGAGGAAATGTTCCCAGGAGAGACCCGCGAAAAGAGAGGGGAAGCAGGGAGGGACAGGGAAGAAGCTAAGTCAGGGTGTGATTTCAGGTGAAGCCCCAGCCTCTGTCTGACCCCGCAGGAGCTCTAGAGCATAGAATAACGTGAGTCTATCATCCTAGGGATAAAGAACCTGAGCTTTCGCATTCCTACACCAATCGGGACTTAACTTCAATCTGTCCCAGGTGGATAGAAACTCTTGGCACTTCTAGATCTCCAACAGTCCCGGTGAGGCAGCTCCCGTGACCCGAGAGTAGCTTTCAAAGGTGCACACTCTTAGAAGCAAAGCTTTCAGGAGCTGGGGATGGACACACAGGACTGGCAAAGGGTATGTGGGTGGAGCCCAGTGGCATCCTTTACACCTGGTGATGTCGTTGGTTAGAGATTGCCTCCCAGAGCTGAGAAAAGGTACTAAAAGGCCTCTTTGCTCCCAGAGCTCTGAAACATTGGCCTAGGTGGTAGGCCCAAATTTTTGCAAACTGCCTATTCCATTTCCTGGGTGGGTGCCCACAGGCTGGACCTAAAGCCAAGTCTCTTGTCCCTACCAAAGGGACAAATCCTCTGTTCTGTCAGGATTAGACATACCAGCCTGTTGCTTTCAGTCTTAGCAAGAGGTAGCCACTTCTTGATCTGTAAACTTCAAATGTGGGATCACAGTGACTACCCCCATTGATCCCTGTCACACCATTCCACCCAACAGAGGCCCCAGTTGAAAACCAACCACCCTCTTCCCAGTGTGGATCACACTGGCCTGGACTTCGGCTCCCAGGCAGGAACCCTCTGGGCTGTGTGGTTTTAGTGTTGAACAGATGTGTCCTGAGAACCTTGATGCCCACCTCACAACTCTGGGAATCACATAGGAAAAGAAAAAGTCCCGTTTTTAAGTGGGATACGGGAAGACTGGTCCCTAGGCCCCTCCTTTCTCTCTGGGACTTGGAGCATTAGGTTCAGCTGTGTCGCTTTTGTATGACCAGCAGAAAGACTAGACTAAGGGATGTGACAAGCACCCACTCCTGCAAGGGCTCCAAGCCATCAAGGCTGTGCACTTGGGCCATGACCTGGGCCTTTCAGAACTAAAGTCAATAAACTCTGAACCTGAACCTGAGCTCTTGCAGAGAAGCAATGGAAGATAGAACTCTGTGGTCATGGTTCACTTTTCTTTCGGTTACAAAGAAGCTGCTATCAAAGTGTTGTGATTAGGAACCAACCATAGTTTGCATTTTTTAATATAATTTTTCCCTTACTTTCCTTTTACTCTCTCAACACCCCGCCAGGTTAGGGGGCCATCTACCCAGACATTTCCTTTTGAGGATCCCTTGATTTTCATGGAAAGTAGCAATCTTCTTGCCTTCTTGCTCAGCAGAGCTCATGGCCATGTCTTAAATCAACAATAGAGGATATTTTCACTCTGGGTGTTTGCCTGAAATTTTAACCTGAATTCTGCTACTCAGTTCTATTCAAAAGCTTGGTTGATAGAAATGGTCATCATGAGGGTAGGAGGGTGTTTCCTGGTGATATTGAAAATCTCATTCCCAAATCAAGCCCGGCCATCCTAAGTCATGACAGAGCTCATACTTGGACCACATGGCTTTGAACTCTCCTATAATTGCTGTTATTTAATTGTCTTTTTGGCCTCAGCTTGCATTTCATTTCTATAATCAGTACTAAGTTTTGTATAACTATATATATGGTTTGAAACTTTGTAAAGTTATCTGAAATGTACTATTTATTATGAGGAGTTGCCTAAAATCTCATCTGTCACAGTACCTATTGCTCCCAGGAGCACTTCATAGGAGAAAAAATCTCTCTGATCTCATGGCCAAGAAGCCACAGCCACTGGTCGGCTTTTGAGAATCCTGTAAATCATCATCTGTTTCTCTTTGCTTCAGCTGTTAGGAAGCTCTGAGCCAAATTAGCATCCTATCCTTATTAGCACATGTGTGAGAGTTTCTATAGACTAGCTGGGTGGGGGGATGCACATCTTCATCTTTACTGGGTATTATCAATTCATTGTCCATGGAGGCTGCAGCAATTTACACTCCCACCAATCGAGCCACAGGGTTCCTGCTTCCCCCGTCATCACGTCATGATGCTTACTTTTTGCCAAGCTGAGAGGTCTGGAGTGGAACCTCACTGCTTCTTCAATTTGTATTTTCCTAATTATTCAGGGGCACCTTTTCATGTATTTATTGGCCTTAGGGTTGATTCACTTGCAAGTTGCTTGTTTCTTCCATCAAAGTATTTTTCTTTTCCTTGTTGGTTTCCCTATGATTTGTAAGATCTTCCTTTTACTCCTGACTTCATCGTACGCCCTAATCTCTTTTGCCCCCATCTTGATTTCATTCACTATTTATTTTTATATTATTGCTACATGTATCCATGTAAGCATAGAATACAAGAGTATCTATCCACAGATACTCTTGGGGTTGTATTAATCAGGGTAGGGTAACTGTGGTAATATACAGCCCCCAAGTTTAAATGGCTTAACAGAAACAATAGTTTCTTTCTCTCCCTGGTAGCAGTCCAATACCTGTTCCCCTGATTGGGTGACTCTCTCCCCAGTGTGATTCTGGGACCTGGAATCTGCCACCTCCGTGGGTTCCTGAGTTCTCTGCTGGACCCTTCACAGCCAGGCCAGGCCTCCAGGCCAGACCTGGAGTCACCTACTCCTGCTCATATCCCATTGGCCTCATCTTCCTGTAAGGGAGGCTGGCAAATACCTTGCCCAGGAGGCAGAGGAAGTGGGGTTTGGAGAACACATCACCATCTCTGCATTATTTAGATATAAACACATATTTACTTTTGTCTTTCAATCTGTATTAAGGCTTAGTATAATTGTCTTGTTTTCTTAATGTCATCTCAGATCATTCATGTACATCATGAATGTACACACATCTGGATGTACAGCAAACCATTCGTACATCCAGACTTGGGAGAAGGAGGTTCAGGGAGAAGGCCAGGGAGAAGGAGCTCAGCTCCATGCAGGCAGAACTGCCTTGAGTTGCAATTACTCGAAGTGCTAAGAAACCCACCTTTGTTAAGAAGGATGGAGAAAGAGTGACCAGAGGAAAGAAATTCCTAGGGAAGTAGAGACACAGACATCAAAAGAGAAACTCATTTCTCGATAAAGGGAGTGGCCTGTACTCTCAGATGGAGACAGAAAGAGTCAGTAGAATAAAGAATAGCCAGGCAGCTGATCTCAGAGAGGAGGAAGGAGCATGGGTGGTCATGGCCTGAGGGCAAGCATCTGGGTGTGCTGAGAGCACCCCAACAGTTGTACCCTCCTGAGCCAGGGAGGAGCAAACTAACAAGTCAACACAGCCCCTGCCCTCAGGGGGCTCACTGTCTGGAAGGACAAGGACATCCTCCATGGATTACGCAGTCAGATCATGATAAATCATATGATAAAGCTCTCAGCAAGCTGCCAGCAGAACAGCAATCATGGCAAATGGACTCTGCCAAGAGCAAGGAGAAAGCATTTACACCGGGCTTTAAAAGCCTGTGGAATGTGCTACGGGGAAGGGGAAAAATGGTAAGGACTTTGCAGATAATGATGCTCGCTGGAACTAAGCAGTCCACTTAGACCTGCTCCTAACATATATTGTGTCAGTGAACCTCACGACAATTCAATGTTATTCTAGCTCCACTTTGAAAGTGTGAAGATATAAGAGGAGATGTGCCCAGAACTTCAGCCAGAAAGTTGCAGAGCAGGCAGCAGAAAGGGTGTGAGAAGGACATGAGGAGCAGAAAGCATGTGGTGTGTTGGGGCAAAGTGCTACGTGGCCTCCTCCTCCTCCTCCTCCTCCTCCTCCTCCTCCTCCTCCTCCTCCTCCTCCTCCTTCTCTGCTCAGACTCTGACAGTCAGCCGTGCTGCCCACCAGGGAGAGTCCAGGTCCAGACCCATTCCCTCCCACCAATGCCCAGCATCCCTCTAGGGCTGGGGCCTGGCACAAGACCCTCTGCCCAGCATGTGCTGCATTCTCCCTGGGAGCCCAGATCTCTGAGTCTTCTCTGGACCTGCTAGGGGAGATGAGAGGCCATTTCAGGCATGGGGGGTGGAGTGTGGACAGAAAAGGGTCTCTGGAGTTAGGCAGACCTGGGTTGAAAGGCTGTCTCAAGTCCTTCCCAGCATGTAACCTCCAGCTGAATGGTAAGTTCTGGTATTGGTTTTCTCATCCTTGTGATGAGAATAACAGTAAGACCAATATCTTGGGACCAATGAGGATTTAAATAAGAAAACTAGATGTAGACATCTCATGCAGCCACCTGGGTCTTTCAGTGAGGGGCTTGTTGAATCTTAATTATCTGTGATATTTGTGGGCAGAGGGGTCTCCCCAGGGCCCTCCTTGCTGCCCCGAGCTGGCCATGCCAACCTTCTGAGGGATGTCCACCTCTGGCCCTTCTCCCTCTTCCTTGCAGCCTTTGGGGGCTGAACCGCAGCAGTCAGCCCTCCTGGGTTTCCCACCTAGTGTCTCTGCTGGCTCCTGCCCATCTCAGTTGAGCAGCTGCAGATCAATCCACAGGAGCTGCACCACACACCACCCCTGCTCACACCCTGCCACCACTGCCTCCTACCCACTGAGATGGAACTCCTCTCTCTGGAGCTGAAAGCTCACACCACCTCCACACTGGGCTGTCCACACACCCCTCTCCCCAGCAGGGACCTCGGCTCTCACCTGCCAGCCTCCACGCCAATGCTCATGCATTTGTCTGTGCCTGGAATCTCAACCACTGTGAAATCAACTTGCCCTTCAAGGCCCTAAGCAAATCCCACTCCCCGCACAAGACCTTCCCAGGAGTCACCCACTACCCTCATATTCCTGGTGCTCAGCTCCCTGTCACTCTACTACCCTTGCTTGGCTGTGCTTCACTGATGATTGCCTATCTGGTTGAGCACCCAGCTGTGGGGCCAGGTGGAGGCTCCTCTTGCCAAGAGATTGGCCCTGGGGAAGAGCTGTGTCCATCCCGAGGAAGGAGTGCCTATGTCTAACATGCGCAAAGGTACCATGTGGGCCAGCGGCAGCCCCATCCTGCCCTAAGACAGCAAGTGCTCAGTTCAAGGTGGGGCAGGACATACATGTGGGCTCGGCTGCCCTTGCCAGACAGCACCCTTGCCGAATGGGCAAGTCAGCAGCCACTGTCTCGAAGCTACCCCTTCTGTCCCCCCGTGCTGCTCCACAGTTACTCAGGGTTCAGGAATTGTCCCCCGCTGGAGACAGATCTAGAGGAAGGTCCCAGGCCTTCCTTTTCCAGGAGGTGTTGGACATTGAGACCTAAGCCCCAGAGAACAGCCAAACCCAGGAGACGTAGGTGCCAGGCTGCAGCCCATCCTGTAACTACAAGGCGGTACAGCTCCCTGGGGCCGGGCCAGCAGCACTGGCTTCCTGCAAAGGTTGATCAGAGTGCCAGCCAAGCCTCCGGGGGAGGAGGTAAGAAAGGAGAACAGAGAGGAAGAGGAGGGTGGGGAGGCTACAGAAAGGAGAAAACCAGCTAAGCCAGGGCCCCTCCAAGAGCCCCGCAGGCTGTTGACTGCATGAAGAAGCGCTGCCGGACGGCCAGTGACAACTGAAGTCATTCCCCCTCCATTTGCTGCAGCATGTTTCCTGCCCAGGACAGGGACTCCAGAGGAAAGGGTGTCTAGAGAAAGAGCAAACCTTCCCTGGGGACCACCTTGAGATGTCATCCCTTTGCCCTTTTTTCACTCCTTACTGGCCCTACTTCTGCCCTAACCCAGGATGGGGATAGGGGAGGCTTCATGTAAGGAGGACCCAGAAGTCATACTCCCAGAGGGGCAGGGTAGCCTGGGGCCTGGCCTTCTGCAGACCCCCGGGCCAGCTCCCAACAGCCCGGTCTGTGGAAATTGGATGACGTCCCCCTCCCTCGACGCCCCAGCCCCTGCCTCCTCCTCTCTAGTCCCAGTTGGCAAGGCTTAACTGGACACTCCCTCTGTCTGAGGCCAGTCCCCACTGGGAACCCGGCCAAACCGTCTGAGGCCAGGACGCATGGACAAAACAACCCAGGCCACCTCTGCCTCCACCCTATGCTGTGCACATCTCCCCTGGCCAGAGCACTGCCCAAGAGGAGCCATCATGTTCTCACACAACTCCAGGGCTGGGACATTCTCGGGCCAAGAGCCAGGAGAGTCCAGCGTAGCAGGCACCTATGCTGACAGTCATTTGGTCCAAACTCTTCATTTTGTTGGGGCAACTGTGGTCCTGGAAGGGGCAGTGGCTAACTGTCTCAGGCCCTCCAACAGTCCAGAAGCTCTCTGCCAGGCCCAGGGGTCCCCCTGATTGCTGTAGCAGGATCCCACGTCCCTTCTTCTTGGGGAAATGACAGAGTTGGTTGCATGTACTTTGTCATCAACTCTATTTGAAAACTGTGAATGGATCTGAGCTGCTTGGGAAGAGGCAGAGGGAGGCCAGTAATAGTTTAGTCTTAACAAAATAAAATTTTATGTTCCTTAAATACATGAAGTCACCCAGAACGGCCATTAACAAAGTGTGGTCAAGGAAAGGTACTGGCTGCCTCAGAGATGAGGTCAGAGTTCACTTGTGATTGGCATGCTAACTGCTCCCATGCAACCGGGTGTTGCCAAAGGGCACAGCACTCCCTCTGCCATCTGGAACACAACACTTGCCTGGAGGCCAGTAGCTCCTGTTATTATCTTGTTCCCACTAGGAGTTTGTTCAGCACATGTTCCCATCAGCAGGGTCCAATTCCTCTCTGGCCTTGTAAAAGCATCACGAATTCTAAATTAGAGGTGTCTGAGCTAACGAGGGCCTCTCCCTACTCTTCTTAAGTTTCTTCCATTGTGTGTTTCTCATCCCCACCACCATCCCCCAGCTAGATCTTCAATTCCACAGAGACAGGGACCATGTCTTCTATTTCATCCATTCAACAAGTATTGATTGACCACCTGCCATGGGTTGTACCAGGTGCTTTGGGGAGTACAAAACACGGGAAAGCCACATCTCTGCCCTCAAGAAAGAGACGATGGTGCCGTGAGTGACTGCGTTTCCTTGCTTTGTGTAGCCATCAGTATTTTTAATGCTATTTTAGACACTAGCTCCTTTAATACCCACAATAGTCCTGAGGGGGTGGGCGGAGCTATATTGTTTCCACATGTCAGATGGGTAAACTGGGGCTCAGAAAAGCGACCTGACTCCCCCAGAGCCACACAGCCTATTGGTTGTGAAGCTTGAGCTAGAACCCCTGGTTTCCTATCCTTTCTAACAGGGGGTAGTTAGGGACATGCATGCTCACACACACAACCTCCTCTGCCAGCTTGTTGGAGGAGGCTGGATCATGCCCTCCTCTTCTTTGGCCTTGCCTAAGATAGCCCCAAATGTCCCCATCCCCATTCCAGCATGTACAGTTTAAGCAAGCATAGCTTCATGAAAGTAGAGTCCGTTCTCCCTCACTGGGGGCTTAAAAAAGAAAATGAGAAAAGCAATGAAAAAAATGATATAAGAAATTTTGTATTTAGCCAAATGCTCATGGAGAGGAGGGGCCTAACTGGCAGGAAGCACCCCCCAACTGCACTCAGCGCCTCCCACAGGGTTCTGCCAAGAGCTCTGCGAAGGAGGTGTCTATCTGTTCAGTGGGTGGATTTTGCACACAGCTTTAAAGAAAACAGAGGCCCCCTAGTTGGCTATAACATTGTCCTATGGGCTCCCTGGGGACAATAAAGTGGTTCCATCCCAGGAAGCAGCCAGCAGGCAATGATTTTGTGTCTGAAATGCACACCAGCCTTTTATCTCTAACCCAAAGGGGCCAAGCGTGAGTGTGCTGATGGCTTGGTGTCGCCCGTCTTCACTGCTAGGGACAGGGCTCTGGGGCAAAAACGGAAGCCTGGTGAACTAAACTGGGATGGGGCACTGGGTATCCTCTCTTCCCTTTTCACAAAGTCCCCCCCCATTTATTCCATGTATTCCATTGCTTGACTGCTGGATGATGCTAGCTCTCCTGAGGACATTTCGTGGATGTGGCCAGCCAGGCGCGAGGGGCTGGGGGAGGGGGAGAAGGCAGATGTTGCCACCTGGCCTTCACTCCACAGGCCTGGGTGGAAGTGGGCAGTCAACTTAAAGAGTAAAGAGTCCATATGGAAGGAAGTGACTTCTGGGGAGGAGGCAGGGTTAGACCCCACAGGGGCCCGCCTGGGAGCTCCCTCTCGGGGATCACAGCAGAAGAGACACATCTCATGAGTCTAGGGAAGTTTTGTCCCAGGATAGCTGTGGTTTTCAAACTTGAGTGCACATCAGAATCCTCTGGGGGCCTTGGGAAAATACAGATTCCAGGGCCTCACCTCTCCCCACCTCCAGTTTCTGATTTATATTTTTGGTCTGGGGTGAGGCCCAAGAATTTGTATTTCTATTCAGTTCCCAAGTGATGCTGCTACTCTGGGGTCACTTGAAAATCACTGGAGTTTTCTAGAAGAATTGACAAGTTGATCTGCTATAGGGGAAGGTTCAGAACAGAAGATGAGCAAATGCCTGCCTTCAAAGACCTCCTAGCCTGTTCTCCAGTGGCGGTCTGGGACAGTAAGGCAGGGAAGTGGACCGAATGGCATGGAAAGGGAGACATCAAGGCTGAGGTGAGGGATCAGGGGGAGTTGGCTGGGGCCTCCTAGTGTGTGTGTGTCTCTCTCTCTCTCTGTGTGTGTGTGTGTGTGTGTGTGTGTGTGTGTGTGTGTGTGGTGGGGAGATGGAGTTAGCATTTCCCTGCCTTGGGAGTTCATTGGAACTGCTAGCTCTGCTTTCAATTCCTACTATTTGACCTCATATAAGTGTCCACAGCTTTCTAGGGCTCTTCTACCATGAAAGTAATTTCATGGGGATTCCTCTCTGTGTCTTCTCCATCCTCCATGCCAAGCCAAACCCCTGCCTCCTCCGGGAAGGCTTCTCTGGCTGCTCCAGCCCTTCTGGGCCTGTGCTCCTGGCTGTCCCCAGGCCACAGAGGCTGGACCACATGTGTTCCTTCTCCTATTGAGCTCCTAGTGGCCTTCACATGGCTGGGCCACAGCAGGAACTCCATGGAAAATACTAAGCTGACTTAGATTTAGAGCAGAGCTAAGACAGCCAGGAGTGGGAGGCAAGGGATGGCAAGGCCACGGGCTCCCAACTGCTGAGCTAAAAGTGGAAAGTACGATCACAGCCGCGGAGGCTTGGCCTTCTTCCTTCTCTCTCCATCTGCTTTGCAAGGAAGGGAGCAGAGAGGGGCCACAGCACGTTACTCACTTGCTGAAGTCATGGACTGAGGCAGTCAGGGCGAGAGGGTTAGGGAAGGAGGCTGACCTTTCTGTCCCAATGAAATGTCCTTTCTAGCCTCTCTACTTATTCAGGCCCCAAATTAGGACATTTCCTGGCCCTCGTCCAGTTCCTCAGGAAGTCCAGTCAAGTATTCCTTCAACATACACTCACAGCCATCCACGCCCCCTGCCTCTCACTGACACCGCCCTTGTCCGGGCCACCTTCACTCGCCTGGCCCCTGCAGTAGCGTCCGCTCTTAACACTCTGCTCTAACTCCT
This sequence comes from Hylobates moloch, assembly GCF_009828535.3. Taxonomy (NCBI): domain Eukaryota; kingdom Metazoa; phylum Chordata; class Mammalia; order Primates; family Hylobatidae; genus Hylobates; species Hylobates moloch. The sequence goes on along the minus strand of NW_026652290.1, from coordinate 52,660,603 downwards.
GTTCCCTCTAATCCACGCCAGCCAGAGTGAGATTTCAGAACTGTAGGTTAGTTTCATCCCTTCCCCGATTAATGCTTTGAAAGGCTCCTCGTTGCTTTTATTGATGGAATAAAATCCCGACTCCTTGCCATGGCCTTCCAGCCTGGAGCTGGTCCCTGCTCCCTGCTCACATCTCCCAGCACCCCCGCTGCTCTCCTCCTCACTTTCCCGCGCTGTGGCCACATCAGCCACCTGTGTGTGTTGGGGCCCTCACCCCCAGCCTTTCTGCACAGGCTCTTCTTCTGTCAGAAATGCCCTCCCTGCAACTCCTCACTCAGTCACTGGTTCACCTACAAATCAGGCACACACTATAAGCTAATGACCGCTGGAGGATGGCGTGATTGGTTGTTGTAGACAACAGTAGCTCCAGGAGGGGTTAGACAGAAAGAATTCGCAGCCCCATGGCAGACTTGAGGGCAACAGGTTTCAAAGGAAGTGGATTCTTCACTTTTTATTCCTCCTACTAGGAGACCCAGACACCTCTGAGGCTCAGACAAGCAGGGATTCTTCACAGCACCCCCGGGAGGCCTGAGGTCCTGCCTCCTGCCTGGGTGGGCATCAGGAAAGTTCAGGGGCAGGCCCAGGCTGTCATTCACATCACACTCCATGTGAATGATCCCCTGTGGTGGGAGCCGCCTGCGGTGTCCTGTGGAAGACACTGTGAGAATCTGTTTCTTAGGGGAGCTGGGAAATAGACCAGTCATGCCTTTTCTTGGGAGGAGGGGTCAGTGAAAATAAGGAACTCATGTCCACTTCCATGTTTCCACACAATGGCTTCTGCAGGGGGACTGATAGGGATGCCGGTGAAAGTAGTAGCCATTTGGATTTCAATTATCTCTAGAGCTCTGCCTCATCCCCTAAGGGTCAGCTTTATTTCACGTGTTTGTTGCTACGAGGGCCTCTGGTTAAGGTGATCCTAAGTGATCAATAAGAAGCAAAATGACAGTATGTGATCCCTGTGTCCCCAGCCCACTTTGGATCCTGCATCCCATTCTACAGATGGCTGAACTGATAGGCCAACCCCATTGTCACTGGGCTCCAGGACAATTACAGAAACAAATAGCTGTGAAGCCCCTAGCACAGTGCCTATCACAGGCTAATCACTGTTGTCCTGGGTTATGTTGATGGAGCAGCGATGGGGGCGGGGATTTTGGAACAACTAGGACTTCCTGGCACCTCTAAAATTATACTCCAAAGAGAAAGAATTGGAAGAAAGAGAAGAAAAGGGGGAATGACAGTACTGCTTCCCGATATGCTTCTAATTTGGAGATACTGGCAGAGGGCTGGGAGACAGCGTGGCGGGAGGAGCAGAGCCCTGACCCAGGGCCAGGAGCCTGGGGTCTAGAAGCTGCTCCTTTGAGATCTCAGGCCATGACCTCCCCGCTCTGCCTCCATTTCCCCTCTGCGCATGAAGGGGCCAAGGGGAGAGCACCCCAGGCCAGCTCCCGCCCAGCGCTGCAAGTCTGGGATTCTATTTAAGAACATGCAGCCCATCTGGTTCCCATTGAGGAGGCTGCATTTTCTCAAATGCCGCCTCCCCCTCCCCTGCAATCCACAGATTCCCACCATGTGACTCCATCTTCTCCCAATGGTGTCTGTTTTATGACTTGTTGTTCTGTGTGCGTGATTTGAGTTTGGGGACTTTTTTTTAATCCCCCACACACAGATTCCCCTCCCTCTTCCAGAAAACGTGGAGCCTGAACTTTTGACTGCCTGAAACCCTCAGGAGAACAGCCATGAGGACAGAGAGCAGGAGGAAATGGATGTCTCCACCCGCCTCCTACTGCCGATGCCTCGGCTTCTTGTTCTCTGTTTGAAGCACTGGTCCTGATGGGTCCTCACAAACCTGGGAGAGCTGAGGCTGGAGAGGAGGCTGGGAGAAGATCGGTTTGGTTTAACAGTTCAACCAACCAGTGTTTATTGAGCCACCCAGGCCTGTATGTGCTGGAGCTGCAGAGGGGAAAAGCCAAGCTCAGGGCAGAAGGTGGCCACACGTGGCCCAGCAGGGGACAGGCTGGCTGTGGGCTGAGTGCTCACCTCCACCCTGGCAGGAGAGGGCCACAGAGAAGGCTCCCTGGAAGAGGCCATACCCCATCATTTGTTCATTCAGTCATTCCACAACTATTTATTAGGCCCCTTGTAGGTGCCAGGTCCTGTACTCGTGGAAGGAGCTTATAGTCTGGAGAATAGACAAACATCAAACAGATAATGATAAACACAGAAATATACAGGCACACCTTCGAGATATTGCAGGTTTGCTTCCAGGTTACTGCAATAAAGTGCATATCACAATAAAGCAAGTCACGAATATTTTGGTTTCCCAGTGCATATAAAAGTTATGTTTACACTATTCTGTAGCCCATTGAGTGTGCAATAGCATTATGTCTAGAGCAACAATGTCATACCTTAGTTTTAAAATACTTATTGCTAAAAAATTCTAATGATTATATGATTCTTCAGGGAGTCACAATCTTTTTGCTGGTGGGAGGTCTCCCCCCATGTTGACGGCTGCTGACTGATCAGGGTGGTGGTTGCTGAAGGTGGGGGTGGCTGCTGCAATTGCTCAAAATAAGACAACAATGAAGTGTACCACATCCATTGACTCTTCCTTTCACCAGAGACTTCTCTGTAGCAGGCAATGCTATTTCATAGCATTCTACTCACAGTAGAACTTCTTTCAAAATTGGAGTCAAACCCTGCCACTGCTTTATTAACTTAGTTGATGGAATATTCTAAATGCTTTGTTGTCATTTTAACAACATTCACGGCATCTTCACCAGAAACCACTCAAGACACCATTTTCTTTGCTCATCCATAAGAAGCTACTCCTCATGAATTCAAGTTTGATCATGAGATTGCAGCAATTCAGCCACATCTTCAGGTTTTACTTCTAACTCTATTTCCTTGATATTTCCACCACATCTGCAGTTATTTCCTCCACTGAAGTCTTGAACTCTTCAAAGTAATCCGTGAGAGTTGGAATCAACTTCTTCCAAACTCCTGCGGATATGCTGATGTTGATATTTTGACCTTCTCTTAGGAATCATGAATGTTCTTAAAATAACATCTGAAATGGTGAATCCTTTCCAGACGGTTTTCAATTTATTTTGCCAAGATTCATCAAAGGAATCACTACCTATGGCAGCTATCGCCTTACAAAATATATTTTTTAAATAATAAAGCTTGAAACTCTAAATTACTACTTAATCCATGGGCTGCAGAATGGATGTTGTGTTAACAGGCATGAAAACAATATTCATTTGACCATCCTGGCTAACACGGTGAAACCCCATCTCTACTAAAAATACAAAAAATTAGCCGGGCGTGGTGGTGGGCGCCTGTAGTCCCAGCTACTCAGGAGGCTGAGGAAGGAGAATGGCGTGAACCTGGGAGGCGAAGGTTGCAGTGAGCCAAGACCACGCCACTGCACTCCAGCCCGGGCAACAGAAGAAAAGAAAAAAAGAAAAAGAAAAAGAAAACAACATTCATCTCCTTGTTCATCTCCATCAGAGTTCTTGGTTGACTAGGTGCATTGTCAATGTGTGGCAATATTTTGAAAGAAATCTTTCTTTTCTGGGTAGTAGTTATCAACAGCGGGCTTAAAATATTCAGGAAACTATGCTATACACAGATGTGCTGTCATCCAGCCTTTGTTGTTCTATTTATAGAGCACAGGCAGAGTAGATTTGGCATAATTCTTAAGGGCCAATTTTTGGAATGGTAAAATCAGCATTCGCCTTAACTTAAAGTCACCAGCTGCTTTAGCCCCTAACAGGAGAATCAACCTGCTCTTTGAAACTTTGAAGCCAGGCATTGACTTCTCTTTAGCTGTGAAAGTCCAAGCTAACATCTTCTTTTAATGAAAGACTCTTTCATCTACACTGAAAATCAGTTGTCTAGCGTAGCCGCCTTCATCAATGATCTTAGATAGATATTCTAGATAACTTGCTGCAGCTTCTCCATCAGCAGTTGCTGCTTCACCTTGCCCTTTTATGTTGTGAAGATGGCTTCTTTCCTTAAATCTCATGAACCAACCTCTGCTAGTTTCTGACTTTTCTTCTGCGGCTTCCTCACCTCTCACGGCCTTCACAGAATTGAGAAGAATTAGGGCCTTTCTCCAGATTAGGCTTCGGCCTAAAGGAATGTTGTGACAGGTTTGATCTTCTATCCAGTCCATGGAAACTTTGGCCAACTGTTTGGCGTAAGAGGCCTAGCTTTTAGCCTGTCTCTGCTTTCAACATGCCTTCCTCACTAATCTCGATCATTTAAAGTGAGAAGCAGGTGACTTTTCCTTTTACTTGAACACTTAGAGGCCATTGTAGGGTTATTGATTGGCCTAATTGCAATATTGTTGTGTCTCAGGGAATGGGGAGACCTGAAGGAGAGGGAGAGAGATGGGGAACAGTTAGAACACACACAACATTTATCAATTAAGTTCACCATTTTCTATGGGCATAGTTCATGGTGCCCCAAAACAAATACAATAGTAACATCAAAGATGACTGATCACAGATTCTCATAACAGATATAACAAAATGAAAAAGTTTGAGAGATTGTGAGAATTACCAAAATGTGACACAGAGACACAAAGTGAGCCCATGCTATTGAACAAATGGCACCAAGAGACTTGCTCAATGCAGGGTTACCAAAAACCTTCCATTTGTAAAAAACGCAGTATCTGGGAAGCAGAATAAAGTGAAGCATAATAAAACGAGGTATGGCCTTTTGCAGTTATAAAGTGTGAAAATGCTAAGAGCGATTCTAAAGGGGGTCTCACTGAAATTAGCTGATCCTTAAGGAAGTGACATTTAAGCACGATTGAAAGAAAGAGAAGGAGTTAAGAGGGAAAGCGTCTTCCTGGTGCAGGAGAGTGCATAGAGAGGCAGGAGCCTGCAAGAGCTTTATACCTTCCAGTGACTGAAAGAAGAGCAATGCACTGAGAGCGTGGGGGTGGGGTAGGGCAAAAAGCCAGGGCAGGGAGGTGGCGGCCAGATCATCTGGGCCATCGGGAGGCCAGGACTCAGCCTGAGGTCAGAGTCAGGGGTCATTCCGAGGTCAAGTTTAGGGGTCAGTCTGAAGCGAGGCTTATTGCACAGGCACCAGTGTGACAGGCTAGGCTCAGTCTGTGGCCAGGGTTAAGTCTTTGATGCCAGAATTAGGGGTTGGTCTGTGGCCAAGGTTAGACTCAGTCTGAATTCAGAGCCAGAGTCATTCTGAGGGCAAGCGTAGGGGTCAGTTTGAGGACAGTGTTAGGATCAGTCATTCATGAAATATTCACTGAGCATCTCCCTGGCCAACTCCCTAGGAGTACAATGATGGCCCTGACTGTACCCCTGCTATCCTGCATCTTAGAGTTAAATGGGAAAAGACAGTCATTAAACAAGGAGTTGCCAGAGTAGTTCATTAATAATCATGGCGGCAAGTGCTGCAGATGAAATGTTAGGAACCTGAGACCTCCGAGCAGGGTTACTATGTGGCCGCATAGCAAATGACACCACAACTTTGCAGCTTAAGACAGCCATGGATTGTGCTCCCAGAATCTGTGGGTTGGGAACTGGAAAAAGCATGGCAAGGATGGCTTGTCCATGCAGTCTGGGGCTACAGCTGGGTAGACCCACAGGCTAGAGCTGGGGGCTGGAATCGCTTGAAGGCTCCTCACTCGCACGCCTGGCACCTGGGCCAAGGCTGATGACTTCTCCCTGTAGCTTGGCTTCCTTGTAGTATGGCAGCCTCAGGGCAATCGATGCCCACCAAGAAACAAGGAAGGGGAGTTCGACCCCTCCCCTGATGCGGGTGTGGTGTGATCACACCATAGAAGAGCACCTGGATTAAATGTATTTGGAAACCTTTGAAAAATGTCATCTTCCATAGATACCAGCAAAAGGCAGGTCACTTTAGGCTGTGGTAAGGGGTCCATCCCTGAACAGGAAAAGAGAGTTTGCTCCTGGAGTACACATGGGCCTCTTTCATGGTGAAGCCAATCCCTTAGCTAGGTAGCGCCAAACCCACAGGACACACTGCAAGTAGGGTAGGAGGATTCAGGATCGACGAAGCTCTGCATCTGACCAGGTTCCAAATGCTTCCACCCCTGTGCAGTAGAGAGAACAAACAATTTCTCAGACCTTGGCTCTAATTCTTTATTCCAGAGTCAGTTTTCACCTGATAAAGTGGGGGTTACATTCTCCTGGCCAGAGCAGATTGGAGACCAACATAGTCCAAGCTGATTTGGGGGTTCTCTTAAGCTTGAGGAACATATACACAGGCCTAACTTTGACTGGATGCCAAATTTTAAAAACAGTTTATGCTTTTCAGGATGGTAGTTGTTAATAACATTTTGCTGATGAAATTACAAGTTTTATGAATCAAATTTCCTATGAAATACTAGAGAACTCCATGCCTTAATGGAATCCTGTGGTAAAGCCGTCTCTAAAACGAAGAATACTTTGTAAAGTTAAGAATCTCTCCCATTTCAGCTTTGTTGAAAATGCAGATTTTTGTTGACCTGATTTGGGGAGCACAGCAGCTCCCTCCTCAGGCTCCAGGCTCAGATAAAACACCTCCTTTGCTCACACTGGTCTTTCTCTGCCATCTGGAGCTTTGTCCTCTGTCCTGGGGAGATGAGAGGAAAAGAAATGGGTCCTAACATCAGCAAGGATTTAAATCAGAAGTGGACAGAGCCTGGGTTATGTGGGTCTCCAAGAAAGATAAAGACAGCTGGACCAAGCACCAACTGGGAGACTGTAAGGATGAAACTGGAGCAGTGCTGCCTCTGGGACCCCTTCATGCTGTGAATAGAAAAGGCTGCTCACAGTTCGGCTGCTGCCTCCCTGAGAGGCCTGTCTCTGAGCCTGTTTCCTCTCCTTGCCAAGTTGCCCCTGATGCCCATTGCACAGCTCTTGCCCTGATCCCGACAGCACCCCACTCACCTCTGCTCCCTTGGCAATGACCAGAGTTCTGCAACAGCTTGGGGCATAACCCCCTTCCTCACTGGCCTTGGGAAACTCCATGAACTTGGCCCCAGGGCTAGGGTCAGGCAGGAAGTGTGACACAGATGACCTCATGCTGGGTTCTTGCCCTGCTGTTCATCCCTCAGCAGCTAGTGACTCACCTCAGGGGGGACAGGCCAAGGCCATTTGAAAACGGAAAGCCTTTGGGCCCCTTCCCTTCCAAGGACTCCAAGAACAGGCCTTTGGCAGTTTTTACTCTGCTCTTCCCAAGGACCCAGAATGAAAGGCTAGATGTTTCCAACCAGTGTTTTTGTTCCCTAGGAGCAGGCAGAGCATCATGTCTTCCCCATCTCACTTCTTGGAGCCAGGAGCTGAGGAGCCCAGGTCCAGCCTGGCTGTGTGGTGGTGACTATGTTCCTTGCCCTCTCTGGGACCTGTCTCTGCACTGCTAAGCTCCAAGCCCTCTGCTCTCAGTCCGTCCCTGCCCTCCTCTCCAGCCAGACATATCAATCTGCCCCCACACTTCCCCAGAACCTCATGCACCTTAGCCTCAGGAAGCTTTGGCTGCATTTGGAAGAGTTCTGTGGCAAAGCATTTCTTGTTCCCTGAATATTCACGTGCCCCCTTATACTTTCCAGCCCCCTTGCAGTTAGGTGGGGCCTGGTGACAAGTTCTGACCAATGATTACCTCTTGGCTAGAAAAGCAGACAAGAGTTCTCCTCACCCTGTCCTCTCCTGACACCTGGGAAGTGCACAAGGAGAACTCATATTACAGATCTGCACTTTACAATGTGGTGGCAACCAGTTACATGTGACAATTTAAATAAATTAGTATGAAATAAAATGTAAAATTCCATTCCTTAATCATACTAGCCATATTTCAATTCCTCCATAGCCACACGTGGCTAGTAGCTACCATAGTACACAATGTAGCTAGTAGCTACATAGTGAAAGTCCTATCAGACAGCGTTGCTCCAGATGGTGACGCTGCAAGATGTCAGGTTGCCACCAGCCTGGGTCCCTAAGGAGCAGAGCCTTCTGCCCACCCACGGTGTCCATGCAGCATGAAGGAGAAAGAAACTTGCACTCATAGTGGAGTTGTTGCTTCTGCAGAGCCCAGCCTATCCCGACTAGCAGAGCCTACCTGCATGAAATAAACAGGGAACAGCAAAAGCGGGCCGAAGAGGACCAAGTTCTAGCTTGCTAGGCAAATGCCATAGGCAATCCAAACAGTCCATGTAACACCGAGTCAACACCTTGCTGGCTTTGTTGGGGGAGCTGGCTGAAGTATAATCAGGGGAGAGCTCCTAGAGATAAAATAGGAATGGGCTGTGGAAAATGGGCAGGGTTTGCATAGGCTTGTGGTTTTCAACCTACAAGAATTTTTGGCGGCCCACCTGGGAAAACTGAGATAGGTCAAGGAGAAGGGCAGGCATTCCAGCGGGAACACCAGGAGGGTAAAACACATGAGCGAAAGAGTTGGTGAGAATAGGAAGGGACTGGGCCATATAATTTTCCTTGGGTATAAGGGGATCTTAGCTCCAAAGCTAAGTCAGATGGAAATTGAGAGGTGAGCTTCCCTTTGTGTTTCTACCCAGAGTTGGCCAAAAGTAAGGAGTAGAAAGTGTAGAGAAGGAAGGATGAGCTAATATTGTCATTAGTGATAGTCAAGGGTGGGGCTGACCTCAGGAATGACAGGCCCGAATTCAATAACTGGGGTTGCAGAGTTCGACTGGAAATTCACAGAGGCGGCATTCTCCTTAGGAATGATCGGTTAATTGGTGATTAATTCATATCAGAAGCTAGTTAACCCAGAGATCCTCCTTCCAAGTTGTAGGCTCAACTTTCCAATCCTCCACTTGGCTTCCCCAGCTGAGCGTCCTCTCAACACCTCAGCCTCTGCCTGGCCAACATGCCACCCTCCCCCTCAACCTGGCACCAAATGTCATGGCGATCCAAGCACATGGCTGTGGTCTTAGTATCCTCTGGTATTCACCCAACCACACAGACACACTCAACAAGTCCCACTGGGGCCTCTTCCAGCAATGCCCAGCATCTTTTCCTGCCCTACCTTCTCTGGCACCCCTATATCATAATTGACTGTTTTTCTCCCAGAACACAGCAGCCTCTGGACTGCAGGCCCTGCCTCCTAACTTCACTCCTTCCAACCTATCCTGCATTCCAAACAAGAGGATGTTTGCCTGGGTCACGCCTCTGTGCAAAAGCCTTCAGGGGATCTCCGAAGAAATCTAACCTCCTCAGCTTGGCATTCAAAACTTTCTACTTGCTGGTTCAACCTGATTTCTTACTACTCCTTCACACACACACACAAATCCTCACTCCTACCAAACAGATCTCCTCATTGCTGCCTCTGTCCCTCACTCCTATCATACCCCTCATGTCCCAGGAAGCCCTCCCTGATGGTTCTCTTTTCCTGTCACCTTTCTCCTACTGTTACTGTGAAGTTCAAAGGGGCAGACAAAGGTCTGAAGGCTGGGGCCAGCTTCTCCACTTGCTGCCTGTCTGAGCTTAGGGAAGTCACAACCTCTCTGAACCGCAGACTCCTCATCTCCTAAGTGAAAATAGTATGAACTTCACAGAGTAGCCAAAGTCTGGAAAATCATTTTGTGAACCTTGAAGCAGTACATAGATGGCAAGGATTGTGTTTCACTTCTGATGCTTTTTTTTTTTTAAAGACTTTATAAGAGCAGTTTTAGCTTCACTCACAATTGGATATAGGAATTTCCCATGTACCCCCTTCCCCTACAAATGCATAGCCTTTCTCATTATCAACATCCTCCAACAGAGTGGTACATTTGTTACAACTGATGAACCTACATTGACACGTCATTATCACCCACAGTCCATAGTTCACATTAGGGTTCACGCTTGGTGTTGTACACTCTATGGGTTGGGATAAATGTACAATGACATGTATCCACCATTATAGTATCATACAGAGTAGTTTCACTGCCCTAAAAATCCTCAGTGCTACACCTGTTCATCATCTCTCTCTCTCTATCCCCTGCCAACCACTGACCTTTTTACTGCTTTCATAGTTTTCCATTTTCCAGAATGTTATATAGTTGTAATCATAGCGTATGTGGCCTTTTTGGATTGTCTTCTTTCACTTAGTAATAGGCATTTAAGGTTTCTTCATGTTTTTTTCGTGACTTGATAGCTAAATCCCTTTTACTGCCATAAAATGTTCCACTGTCTGGATGTGCCACAGTTTATTTATTTATTCACTTACCTAGAACATCTTGGTTGCTTCCAGGCTTGAACAATTGTGAATAATTGTTGGATCATTGGTAAGAGTGTATTTAGTTCTATAAGAAACTGCCAAATGCCTTCCTAACTGCCTGTCCTATTTTTCATTCCCATCAGCAATGAATGAGAGTTCCTGTTGCTCCACATCCTCTCCAGTATTTGGTATTGTCAGTGTTTCAGATTTTGGCCATTCTAAGAGGTGTGCCGTGGGATATCATTGTTGTTTTAATTTGTATTTCTCTAATAGTGTATGATGTGGAGCATCTTTTTATATGCTTATTTACCATCTGTTCATCTTCTTTGGTGAGGTTTCTGTTAAAGATCTTTAGTCCATTTTTTAATTGGGTAGTCTGTTTTCTTATTGTTGATTTTTAATAGTTCTTTGCGTATTTTGGGTAAGAGTATGTCATCAGATGTGTGTTTTGCAAATTTTTTTATTCTGTGGCTTGTCTTCTCATTTCCTTGACATTTTCTTTCATACAGCAGAAGTATCTAATTTCAATAAAGTGCAGCTTATCAATTATTTCTTTAAGGTTCATACCTTTGGTGTTGTACCTAAAAATTCATCACCATACCCAAAGTTATATAGGTTTTCTCCTATGCTATCTTCTAGGAGTATTTTAGTTTTGCATTTTACTTTTAGGTCTAAGGTTCATTTTTCATTCATTTTTGTGAAAGCTGTAGGCTCTGTGTCTGGATTCATTTTTTTGTATGTGGATGTCCAGTTGTTCCAGAACCATTTGCTAAAAAGGCTATCTTTGTTCCATTGTATTGCCTTTGCTCCTTCGTCAAAGATCAGTTGACTCTATTTATGTGGATCTGTTTCTGGGCTCTCCATTCTGTTCCATTGATCTATTTTCCTTCTTCACCAATAACACACTCTAGATCACTACAGCTTTATAGTAAGTCTTGAAGTTGGGTAGCATCAGTTCCCCAATTTTGTTCTTCAATATTATGTTGGTTATTCTGGATCTTTTACCTTTCCATATCTTCAGAATCAGTTTGTCAATACCCACAAAATAACTTACTGGAATTTTGATTGGGAGTGCTTTGAGTATATAGATCAAGTTGGGAATAACTGGCATCTGGACAATATTGAGTCTTTTTATTCATGAACATGGAATGCCTCTCCATTTATTTAGTTCTTTGGTTTCTGTTTTCAGAGTTTTGTAGTTTTCCTCATATAGATCTTTTCCATAAGTTGTTATATTTATACCTATTTTTTGGTGATAATATAAATGGTGTTATAGTTTTGATTTTAAATGCCATTTGTTCATTGCTGGTATATAGAAAAATGACTAACTTCTGTATATTAATTTTATATCCTGAAACCTTGCTATAATTGCTTATTAGTCCCAGGAAGGGTTTTTTGTCAATTCTGTTAGATTTTTTACATAGGCAATTACGTACTCTTTGAACAAAAACAGCTTTATTTGTTCCTTCCCAATCTGTAGGCTTTTTATTTCCTTTTCTTGTTTCAGTGCATTTGCTAGGACTTCCAGTACAATGCTGGAAAGGAATGATGAAAGGGGACAGCCTTGCCTTGTTCTTGATCTTAGTGGGAAAGCTTCTAGTTTCTCATCATTAAATATGATGTTAGCAAAAGGGTTTTTTTGTGGATACTCTGTAACAAGATAAGGAAGTTCCCCTCTATTTTTAGTTTACTGAAAGTTTTTATCATAAATGGATGTTGAATTTGTATCAAATAATTTTTCGACCAGCCCAAGCAACATGGAGAAATCCCATCTCTACTAAAAATACAAAATTAGCTGGGCGTGATGGCACACACCTGTAATCCCAGCTACTCGGGAGGCTGAGGCAGGAGAATCACTTGAACCTAGGAGGTGGAGGTTGCAGTGAGCCAAGATCACGCCATTGCACTCCAGCCTAGGCAACAAGAGTGAAACCATGTCTCAAAAAAAAAAAAAAATGAAATTATACCAACCATAATCTCAGACCACAGTGGAATAAATATAGAAATCAATACAAAGAAGGTATCTCAAAGCCACACTGTTACATGGAAATTAAACAATTTGTTCCTAAATGACTTTTGAATAAACAACAAAATTAGGGCAGAAATTTAAAAAAATTATGTGAGGCAGATGAAAACAGAGACACAACATATCAAGCAACGATGCAGCAAGAGCAGCCTTAAGAGGAAAATTTATAGCACTAAAAGCCTACCAATTAATGATCTAACATCATACCTAGAGGAACTAGAAATACAAAAAACTAGGAACTAGAAATACAAGAACAAATTAACTGCAAAGCTAGCAGATGAAAATAAATAACTAAAACTAGAGCAGAACTGACTGACATTGAGACCTAGAACTCCATATAAAGAATCGATGAAACCAAAAATTGGTTGTTTGAAAGGATAAACAAGATTGATATACCACTAGCTAGGTTAACAAAGAAAAAAAGAGGGAAGATCCAAATTAACGCAATCAGAAATAAAGAAGGTGGCATTAAAACCAATCCCACAGAAATACAAAAGATCTTCAGAATACCTATCAGGACACCTCTATGCATGCAAACTAGAAAATCTAGAGAAAATGATAAATTCCTGTAAACACACAATCTCCCAAGATTGAGTCAGGAAGAAATAGAAACCTTCAACAGATCAGTATTGAGTTCTGAAACTGAATCAGTAATAAAAAACCTAGAAACCAAAAAAAAAAAAAAAGGGCCTGGACCAGATGGATGTATAGCCAATTTTGACTAGACATACAAAGAATAGCTGGTACCAATTCTACAGAAACTATTTCAAAAAAATTAAGGAGGAAGGACTCCTTCTTAACTCATTCTGTGAAGCCAGCATTACTCTGATACCAAAATCTGGCAAAGACACAACAACAACAAAAGAAAATATAGGCCAATATCCCTGATCAACATAGACACAAAAAATCTTCAACAACATACTAGCAAATCAAATCCAACAGCATATCAAAAAGTTAGTTCACCAGGATCAAATAGGCCTTCATTCCTGGAATGCAAGTTTGGTTCAACATATACAAATCAATAAATGTGATTCACAACATAAACAGAATTAAAAACAAAAACTTATGATCATCTCAATAGACATGAACTAAGCTTTTGATAAAATCCAATATCCCCTCAGAATAAAAACTCTCAAGAAACTAGGCATTGAAGTAGCATACCTCAAAATAATGAGTTATCTAAGACAATCTTACAGCCAGCATCACACTGAATGGACAAAAACTGGAAGTATTCCCTTGGAGAACTGGAACAAGACAAGAATGCCGACTCTCACCACTCCTATTCAACATGGACTGGAAATGCTATCCAGAGCAATCAGGCAAGATAAAACAACAAAAAGAAAAAGCCAAACTTTCTCTCTTCACAGATGTTATGATTCTATACCTAGAAAACCCTAAAGACTCTGCCAAAAGGCTTCTGGGCCTGAAAAATGACTTCTGTAAAGTTTCAGGGTACAAAATCAATGTATAAATATCATTAGCATTTTTATACATCAATAATGTTCAAGCTGGGAGCCAAATCAAGAACTCAATCCCATTTACAATAGCCATATAAAAAATAAAATAGCTAGGAACACATCTCACCAAGGAGGTGAAAGATCTCTACAAGGAGAACTAAAAAACACTGCTAAAAGAAATCATAAATGACACAAATGGAAAAACATTCCATGCTCATGGATTAGAAGAACCAATGTTGTTAAAATGACTGCACTGCCCCAAGCACTTTACAGATTCAATATTATTTCTATGAAACTACTGTTATTTTTCACAGAACTAGAAAAAACTGACATGAAGCCAAAAAAGAGCCCAAATAGCCAAAGCAATCCTAAGCCAAAGCAATCCTAATCCAAAGCCAGAGGTATCACATTACTTGAGTTCAAACTATACTATAAGTTTACAGTAACCAAAACAGCATGGTACTGGTACAAAAACAGATACATAGACCAATGGAATGGGCTAGACAGCCCAGAAATAAAGCTGCACATCTACAGCCATCTTATCTTCAACAAGTTGACAAAAATAAGCAATGAAGAAAGAACTCACTATTCAATAAATGGTGCTGGGATTACTGGCTAGCTATATGCAGAGGAATGAAAGTGGACCCCTACCTTTCACCACACACAAAACTTAACTCAAGATGGATTAGAGATTTAAATGTAAGACCTCAAACTATAAGAATTCTAGAAGAAAACCTAGGAAACACCATTCTGGACATTGGCCTTTCAAAACAACTTATGACTAAGTCTTCAAAAGCAATTGCAAACAAACAAATGAACAAACAAACAAAAATTGACAAGTGGGATCAATTAAAGAGCTTCTGCACAGCAAAAGAAACCATCAATAGAGTAAACAGACAACCTACAGAACAGGAGAAAATATTTGCAAACTATGCATCCAACTTAGGTCTAATATCCAGAATCTATAAGGAGCTTAAATAATCAAAAGATGCAAAAAACAAACAACCCTGTTTAGAAATGGGCAAAAGGCATGAACAGGCACTTCTCAAAAGAAGACATACAAGCAGCCAACAAACATGCAAAAATGCTCAACATCACTAATCATCAGATAAATGCAAATCAAAACCACAGTGAAATACCATCTCACACCAGTCAGAAAGGCTATTGCTAAAAAGTCAAAAGACAACAGATACTGGCAAGGTTGCTAAGAAAAGAGAACACGTATACAGCGTTGCTAGGAATGTAAATTAGTTCAGCCACTGTGGAAAGCAGTTTCGAGATTACCCAAATACCTTAAAATAGAAGGACCCAGCAATTCGATTACTGGGTATATATCCTAAAAGAAAACAAATCACGGTACCAAAAAGACACATGAACTTGCATGTTCATCACAGCACTATTAACAATAGTAAAAACATGGAATCAGTCTAGGTACCCATCAGTGGTGGACTAGATAAAGAAAATGTGGTACACATACACCCTGGAATACTATGCAGCCATAAAAAAGAATGAAACCATGTCTTTTGCAGCAACATAGATGCAGCTAGAGTCCATTATCCTAAGTAAATTAACACAGGAACAGAAAACCAACTACCGTATGTTCTTACTTATAAGTGGGAGCTAAACATTGGATACTCATAGACAAAAAGAAAGCAACAGAAACTGGGAACTAGCAGAGGGGTAAGAAGGGAGGGGGTCAAGGGTTGAAAAACTATTGGGTACTATGCTCAGTACCAGGATGATGGGATTATTTGTACCCCAAATCTCAGCATCACACAATATACCCAGGTAATAAGCATGTGCACGTACTCCCTGAATCTAAAATAAAAGTTGAAAATAAAAAATAAGAAAGTATGAAACAAATAAGTAAATTTCCCTCTAAGCATTTCTTTTGCTGAATCCCACCAATTTTGATAAGTTGTGTT
This sequence comes from Hylobates moloch, assembly GCF_009828535.3. NCBI lineage: Eukaryota > Metazoa > Chordata > Mammalia > Primates > Hylobatidae > Hylobates > Hylobates moloch. The sequence continues at coordinate 52,644,965 of NW_026652290.1, read as the reverse complement.
TTCATTTTCATTTAGTTCAAAATATTTTTAAAATTTTCTTGTTATTTCTTCTATGACTGATATGTTATTCAGAAATGTGTTGTTTAGTCTCCATGTCTGTTGAGATTCCCCAGTTATCTTTCTGCTATTCATCTGTAGCTTAATTCCACTGTGATCTGAGAGCAAATATTGTGTAATTTCTGTTCTTTTAAATTTTGTAATGTGTGTTTTATGGCCTAGAATGTTACACATGAGCTTGAAAAGAATGTATATTCTATTGTTGTTAATCAATAGATATCAATTATGTCCAGGTGACTGATGGTATTGTTGAGTTCAACTATGTCCTTACTGATGTTCTGCCTGCTGGATCTGTGCATTTCTAACAGAAGGATGTTTAAGTCTCCAACTATAATAGTGAATTTATCTACTTCTCCTTGCAGTTCTGTCAGTTTTTGCCTTGTGATCCTCTGTTACTAAATGGATACGTGTTAAAGATTATTATGCCTTCTTGGAGAGTTGACCCCTCTATCATTATGTTATACCTTTTTTCCCTGACAATTTCTCTTGCTTTGAAATCTCCTCTGTCTGAAACTGATATAGCTGTTTCTGTTTTCTGTTAGTGTTAGTATGGTATATTTTCTCCATCTATTTACTTTTAATCCATATGTGTATTCACATTTCAGGTGGGTTGCTATAGAGAACATATAGTTGTGTCTTGTTTTTTGGTCTGCCCTGACAATATCTGTCTTTTAATTGGTACATTTAGACCATTGACATTCAAATTAATTATTGATATAATTGAATTAATATCTACCATATTTATTGCTATTTTCTATTTGATGCACTTGTTCTTTGTTCCTATCTTTTTCTTCCACTCATTTTCTGTCTTTTCTAGTTTTAATTGAGCATTTTATATTATTCTATTTTCTTTCCTTTCTTAGCATATCAGTTATATTTCTTTTTTAAAACTATTTTTAGTGGTTACCCTAGAGTTCGAAATACACATTTACAACTGTCTTAGTTGGTTTGTGCTGCTATAACAAAACACCTTACGCTGGGCAACTTATAAAAGTCCAAGATCAAGGTACCAGTATGATTAGGTCTTAGTCTTTCAGTAAGGCTATGCTTCACAAGTGCTTCTCAGTCTCCAACCCCCAACCTCCTTAGGTGGGACAGGATGACTAGAGTGAACTGGAGTTGCATATTTTCCTTCCCCCAGGTCAGTTAGGCTCTGATAAAACCTTAGCAGGTTAGGCTCTCATTAAACAGTTTCTCCTGAGGGCAGGCCTTGTTAAGAAGAACAGAATGCTCTGATGTATTTCAAAATGGTTCCTTTTCCTCCTCCCCAGGGCAGAAGCATAAGGGAATTTTTTTTTCCCCTAACATTTACTGTGACAATCTGGTTAAGCTCCTGGAGGTAAAACTCACAGAAGTGTGGGAGCCCCCCCCCGTATAACTGGGTCCCCCGGGAGTTTTAAACTGTGAACCTCAAACAATTCATCAATTACAGTGCAGGTTTTCCTTTCTGGCCCTGGTTCCCTTGGAGGCTTCTGTTCCCAGGTCTCTTCCATCAGCTGTGACTTCCTGTATTTGCCGGTCTGTCTCTTTGATCTGGGGGGCAGTGGCTACTCTGTGTCCTCATCTCTCTTAGGGATCCAAGAATAGTTGTTGAGTTTTCAGTCTGTTCAGGCTTTTGCTTTTTGTTAGGATAGAATGGCGACTTCCAAGCTCCTTACATGTGGATTTGGAAGCTGAAAGTTCTGATCCTCTTTTTATATACACATCTTGCCTGCTTTTTTCTCTCCTATAGCATCTAGGTCACAGCAAGGACTCACTAAAGATGGCAGGTGGGAGGCATTTGAGGCCTCTGGGGTAAAGCGTTTTTGGCATCTAGAATGCTCTGTGGGAGCTGAAGAGCTCACTTCTCCCTCCCACTTCAGTATGCACATTCCTAAAATGAAAGGGTTGGACTAGGAGGCCTTGGAGAGGGTGGCCCTAACGCTGCACAAGATGTCCTCCTGTAGGCAGTGTCAGGATTCAGCAATGGGGTCCTTCGGGGAAGCCTGAGAGCCCAGAGCAGGGAGAAGCCAGGGGTTCCTCTCTGTTTCTGTCTGTTCTCTGAGAAGGATTTCTAGGTGGACAGAAGTTGAGTGAAAGGGGGATCAGAAGTGAGGGGCATTTAACTGCGTTTCCATTTTCTGATTACTAGTGCCACTTGATCATTGCCAGGAGGGAATTTTACACCCAAACCTCTGCCAGCTGCAGAATCACAGCCAAGGACTTCCTGTTTTACACCCTGAATACCACTAGGCCCTGTGTGACCTGGCCCCAGCCAACCTCCCTAACCTCATCCCTGCCCCTGCCCACCAACCCTGCCTCTGCTCTCTGTGTGCAGCTATCCTGGTCTCCTGCTTCCTACTGGCCTCAGTCCCTGCTCCCGAGAGCTCTTCCATGTGCTTTTCCCCACGCCTGAAGTCCTACTCTCTCCTGGTTAATGCCCACCCACCCTCCAGGCCCCAGCTCACAGGTGGTGTCCCCAGGACCCCAACCACCACTACAGCACCCCACAGATGTTGGTCCCTCTTATGTGCTGTCACGGCTCACTGTGCACTCTCCCACGGTTCTCTCATGGTTCATAAGCACACACTGACATGCTTATTTGCTTCATGTCTGTCTCCCCTATCAGAATGCGAGCTCTATGAGGGCAGGGACCAGGCCTACCGCACTTACCATTTCATCTCCAGCAATGAGTCTGGCATATAGTAGGTGTTCAATAAAGATTTCAGGAATAGACGAATAAGTGAATGGGAAAGATGAGATAATTTTTTTAATCACGCAGAAGATCTTCAGCACCATGTAGGCTGACCACCCTGCAGGCCCCCACCCTACCCCTTGCCATCCTCTGCCCACACCCTGCTCATCCTCACTGGACACAGGAGAAAGAGTTGCTCCACATGGCTTCAGCTGGCCCGGACCTCACACCAAGGCTGGCGGGGCCTGGGTTTGTAGAGAATAAACAGTCCTAATCCAGACAAGCCTTGCTTTGCCCAAGAACTGGGCTTAGACACAGAATTCTGTGAATCTGATTTCCCCAGACCCCACGCTCCTCCTCCCTGAGCTGCTGCCTCTACTCCCCTGGTGGGGCCTCTGGACGGGAGCCAGGACTCTGCCACCCTCAGGGTCTTTTGCCTCCCACAGTTCTCAGGCCCCCCAGCTCATAATCTCTCCTCCGCGATGTAAAAATATGTTTCAAGGCACTAACTGGGGAGGTCATTACTTCAAAGACCCTCTTGGCAAATTCTTTTATTGGCCCCAGTTTAAAAAGCCAGAATCTTCTTATAACGGGGCTTCTTAAAGCAGGGCCCACCTGTGAAAATACTGCCCTTTTTAGGGATTGAGCCGGGCAGGGAAGGGCAGGCACCAGGCCCCTCCGCTTCTCCCGGAGGAAGGGTGAGGAGGAGGTTCAGAAGAGCTTAAGAAATGGTCTTTTCCTAAAAAGAGGGAAACTTCTCCTGGCCGAAAACTCCAGATGGGAATTAACACTTTCAGGACCTAGCTGAAGCAACCAGCCAAGTTCTGGCCCCGGGCAGCAGCCCTGGCAACTCCTTAGTAGGAATTCTGTGTACTAATGGGATCTTGGTCCAGCCAAAAACTCCCAGCCCTCTGAGCAGACAGCCTTGCCTCCCACCACCCAGTGAGGGGGGACCTGGTGGAGTGTAAGATCCTGGATCTTCTGCCCCCAGATATACAAGGCTCCTCGTGCCTGGCCCATGTGGCCTCAGTCCCTCCCCTCGGGTTGACAGCGGGGGAGTTGTGCTGTCTGCTGTAAGCCTCTGCCCTCCCTCTAGCCTCCATCCCCAACGAGGGTCACACAGGCATCTCCTCCCGCCTTCTCAGGGACATTCCTCTTGTGGTTAGCACTCCTGTCCCCGTTATTCAGTCTCTTGCTGTCTATCTGCCCCTCCCATTGGCATATGCCCAATTATCTGCCATGTTAAAACCGAAGCTCCAGCTCCTGCCTTAGCTCCCTCTCCCATCCACAGCAACTCATTGGAAGCACACACACTGGCTGTCTTTCCTTCCTCTCCCTTACTTTTTCTTCAGTCCATGGTAGCGTGGCTTCTGTCCCCACCACTTTCCTGAAACTGCTCTCTCCAAGGACCCCAAAGGCCTCTTCTTATTGCCAACTCTGAGTTCAGCAGCTTATGGTTCTGTCTCTTCATCTTTGTTTATATTTTTGTTGTAGGGAGAGGAGTCTCACTATGTTGCCCAGGCTGGTCTCAAACTACTGGACTCAAGCAATCCTCCCATGTGGGCCTCCCAGAGAGCTGGGATTACAGACATGCACCACCATGCTCAGCCCTGTCTCTCCATCTTGAAATGCTCCTTTTCCTAGCTTCTCCACACAGCCCACCTGCAGCTGGATCCTACCCTCTGGCTGCCCCTTCTCCTTCTGTACTGTGGGCCCTCTTCAGAATTCTATTTTTGACTCTCCTCTTTTTCTTTCTTAATGTACACTCCCCTAAGGTGATCTCACCCACATCCATGGCTTCAGTGACTCAAGAATCTTTATCTACAGCCCAGACCTCTCTCCTGAGCTTTGGACCTATACATTCATTCTTTCATTCAATCATTCATTCATTCACTCACTAAACAGACTGAGCACTTACCATGGACCAGGCACTGTTCTCAGGAACAAAACAGATCTAGTTTCTAACAATATAGTGGAGACAAACAATGCATAAGAAAACGAGATCTCCCCATGCAAGATAAGTGCCACCAGAGAGTGATAGGCTAGTGTGAGTGGTGGTCAAGAAGGCTGCATCAGTTTGGCTTAAAGCAGGAAGCAGAGCCACTGTGAGTGTTAAAAGACGGGGGCATTGGTTAAAAATAAGACAGTATGCAATTGTGGGGAACGCTTGAGGAGCAAAGGTCCTAAATGGGCAGTTAGAGGATCAGAAAAATGTCACTTTTAGGCCCCCCTGAAGCCAGACATGCCCGGCCAGAAATGGGAGCTGAGGCAAGTCGGTAGAGAAGTCTATGGAAGGCTGTTTCCTCTACACCTGGTGCTGCAGGGCTGAAAGTAGAGAGTAGCTCAGGGATCCATCGGCTCTCGACAGGATTAGGGCAGTTTCCTAAGTGGTCTCCCTGACATTACTTTTGTCCTCTTCCAATATGTCCTTCACAGCGCAGCCTGACCAATCCTCCTAAAATGCAGACCTAGCCATGCCAGGCCCTTTCTTAAAATCCTTCTGCTCCCATGACCTTCGAGACACTGCTCAGACTCCTCTGCAAGGCTTGTGTGGCTGACGGGCCCATGATGACCCTGCCTCCCACCCAACGCTTGACTTCTGCCTCTAATACCACTGCCCCTGTCTGCGTTCACTTCAGCTGTCCAGATCCTCGGTAGAGAAAACTTACTTCAGCCTCTCACACTCGCACTCTCATCCAGACCTCAGGACACTCCTTGTCCTCTCACATTCTTTTCCTGGCCAATTCTCACTCATCCTACAGGACTCGGCTTAGACTCCTCCTCCTGTAGGAAGCTTCTATGACACCCACCCCACACACATCTGGGCCCTTCCCACATGCTCCCCCAGATCCCAAATGTCCTCTCTTGGTCCTTGGAGCCGGGTACCTGTGGGCTCGCTTGTCCATGTGCCTCACTGACTGCAAATGCCAGGAGGAAAGAGCCCATGCCTGGGGCACTGTAGGTGCTTGATAAATATTTGCCAAATTAACAAAGGTTTATAAGAACTGTGCAAGAAATCATACATATAATTATTCCATAATGTTCATGTAAAAAGCAGAATCAAATTTTGTGTATTGTAAGACTGTGATTTGTAAAATAGAAGAAAAATACATGTACAGTAAAATAAAAGGGAGGAGTGGAAGGAACTAGATGAAACTGTTAATAAAGGTTTCCCTCTGGCTGGTGGGGCTATGAGTAACTTTTCCTTCTACACTTTACTTTCATATTGTTCTTTAAAGTTAAAAAAAAATTTAACCATTAAATTTTTTTCAAAAGCAATAAATTGCTCTCTTACCACCCAATCCTATTTTTACATTCACTTTCCTTCCTAACCACATTTGTTCTATACTTCCTAGAATGAAGATCTCTGTCTTGGACAGAGAAAGCCAAATTTTTCCTTTCAGTAGGAGTTGACTGACCTGTCTTCTCTTTGTCATCTGTTCCCAGATACCATCTGCCAGAAAACGTGTTCCCATCCTCCCTCATTTTTCTTGCTTTGTATGACAAAAGTAATCATGGGGTTTTAAGTTGTATCAGAACAGCCTACTGATGGATATTTATAGACTCACAAATGGCCCAGGTGTGGGCACCCAGATCCTGCTTGCAATGACAAGCCTTCCCCAGAATTCCCAAAGGAAATATAAGCACAGAAGACAAAATAAAGCAAAGGGGTCCTTTACTCCCAGCTGGGACTTTGCCCAAGACCCAGTGCAGAAGTGAACCAGGTCTCCTTTGGCCATGCTGCGCAAGCTTCTCTTCTCCAAGTAAGCCCCATCCCAGACACTGGAGCTCTTGCCAAGTGAGGAAGGGCAATCCTGAGCACTCCAGCCCAGGGAAGAAGATGAGGGTACGTGATGAAGAGTGTTAACCCTAAAACCCAGAGCAGCAGTGATCCAGGAGGCCCATTCCAGCAGTGGGAGCATCTACCAGATTTACCCAACTTGCCAGAGACTGAATCCAGGAGAGAAAGCAGACCATGCCTCTGGCATTAAGGACTAAACGTTGACCTTGAGCATCTTCATTATCACCTTGAGCATCTTCTCTCTAGTGGCAGCCTGATCCTCCCACTAGAGACCAATACCTAAGATGACTTTTGCATTTTTCCCAAGCCTGAGCTCATTTTGAAATCTTATTTTCTTGAGACAGACCACTCTTCATCTTTGCTCCTTTCTTTCTTTCTTTCTTTCTTTCTTTCTTTCTTTCTTTCTTTCTTTTTTTTTTTTTTTGAAACAGCATCTCAGCCTGTCACCCAGGCTGGAGTGCAATGGCCAATCTCAGCTCACTGCAACCTCCACCTCCCAGGTTCAAGCAATTCTCCTGCCTCAGCCTCCCGAGTAGCTGGGATTACAGGCATGTACCACCACGCCCAGCTAATTTTTTGTATCTTTAGTAGAGACGGAGTTTCACCATGTTGACCAGGCTGGTCTTGAACTCCTGACCTCATGACCCGCCCACTTTGGCCTTCCAAAGTGCTGGGATTACAGGCATGAGCCATCGTTCCCGGCCATCTTTGCTTATTTCTTATTGTATCTGTGTTCATCAGAGAATTCCCTGGGAAGCTCTACATGAAACCATTTGAAATAATTTCTGAATGCCTACTATTCTTCTTAAGGCACCTTCCTTTTATCATTTTTATCATTTCAGGCCATGTTAAGACATTTGGACTTGATCCTGCAGCAAAAGGGTGACCCTTGAAATTTGCCCTTTAGTAGATAGAATTTGTTGGTTTAGTGCTCTGAAAAGAACAGTCTAGCAACAATAGAAAGAATGGGTAGGGTCGGCTGAGAATTGAGGCAGGAGAGTTGCCAGAGGTCATTGCAGCAGTTCATTGAAAGACAATAGAAGCCTGAACTAGGGCAATTTGAGGAGATGCATCCAAGGGAGTAGGGGAAGGTTTGAGAGCCATTTCTAAGGGAGAGTTTATAGGGTTAGAGGGGGACGGTTAGAGCAGAGGAGGAGTTAAGATTGTATCTTAAGATTTATAGCTTGGGAAATAAGTTAAATGGTGATTACTCCAAACATGTAACACAGGAGAAATAGATATCTGAGCAAATGATAATGAATTTGAGATACCCGAAAAGCACTGACATAGTTGGATATTTGTCCCTACCCAAATCTCATGTTGAAATGTCCTCACTAATGTTGGAGATAGAGCCTAGTGGGAGGCGATTGGGTCATGGGGATGGATCCCTCATGAATGGCTTGGTGCTGTCCTCATGATAGTGAGTTCTCAGGAGATCTGGTTGTTGTAAAGTGTGGCTCCTCTCCCCCATCACCTCTCTCTCTCTAGCTCCTGCCCCCTCCATGTGATGTGCCTGCTCCTGCTTTGCCTTCCACCATGAGTAAAACTCCCTGAAGCCTCCCCAGAAACCCAGCAGATGCCGGTTCTGTGCTTCCCATACAGCCTGTAGAACTGTGAGCTAATTAAATCTCTTTTCTTTATAAATTATCCAGCCTCAGGTATTTCTCTATAGCAATGCAAGAATGGACTAACACAGGCATCCGGGTAGAAATTTTCAATATATGTTTGAAGATATGGGCCTTGGAACTTGGGGTAGAGATTGGGTATAGAGATGATATAGATACGGATATACATATAATTACGGATACAGATAGAGGTGTAGATATAGATGAAGATGCAAATACAGACAAAATGTCAATATAGATACATATGAAAGACAGAGATAGAGAGAGTCAGATCTAGATATAGCTTAGCACACAATAATTAAAGCCCAAACCAGGATGACTTTTAGAATTTTTCAAGGCAGAAATAATAGCATTGATGACCACCTAAGTATATGTGATAAGAGGTTGTAATCAGTTAAAAATGATTTCAAATATTTGAGTCTTGGTGTCTGGAAGAACAGGGGTTCCATTGACAGAAAGACAAAAGATCAGGCTGTGTGGGGAAATGATGGCTGGTTTCAGAGTTGTTGAGTTTGAGATAATGGTGAGACATGCAACTAGAAATGCTAAAAAAGCAACTATGGGATCAGAGTTCTCATTAAGTCAGTCTAGAGATGTAGAATTTGGAATCACAAAGCCATAATATGTTAGAGCTGGGAGGAATTTTAGACCCTGCCTAATTAAAAGTCCTCCTTTTGTAGATGAGGAAGTTGATACCTGGATAGATTAAAGGCTCTTTCCTCACTTACAGAGACTTCGCTAGCAGAATCAGAAGTCGAACCCAAGTGTCTCTATACCTAGACCAAAACTCCTGTTACCTGCACAGAGGTGGGCGCTGAAAGTATGAAGATAGATATGACAACTTTCTGAGGGAAGAGTGTAAGAAGCTACTGTGACATTAAGTCACAGCTCTGGGAGATCTGAAATGGTTAGAACACTTGGTTAAAAGTGACAGAATTTTTTTTCAAACTAACTCAAAGCACTAAAGAGGACATTCATTGACAAATGTAATCAATCCATAGCAAGAGTAGGAATAGAACTGGCCTCAGGGATAGCTGGATCAAGGGAACAAATACCATGTGGACTGTTTTCTTCATCCATCTCTCTTATCTGTGTGTGAGCTTGATTCTATCAAACTGGTTCTCATACATGATGGGGGACATGGTCACGAGCACACTCTAGGACTCTTCTCCTTACAGCTTTTGACCCCAGAGGGAGGGGATTTGATTGGCCAGCTGGGATCATATACCAATGCCTGATCAAATTGCTATGATCCAGAAGACATCACATGGCTGTGGCCAAGAAATTATTTTTCACTGGGAGAGAAGTATAGGAAAAAGGTGCTGAGCAGAAAGAAACAACAGACCCTCTACTGTACTCAACAAAAGCTTTAAACACAGACTAGAAAACCTGAACATCCAGGGATAAAAAACATAAGAGAGTTGAATAAGGGAAGGCTGTGGGTATAGTTAAGTAATTTGTAAGTTGAGATTCTGGAAACCAAACCAAGTATCTATCTGCAAAACATGACGAAGAAGGAAAGGAAAATAGGAAAGGATTAGATGCACAGAGTGGAAGAGAACAGGAGAGAAACAAATTAGTATGTCGGGTACCACATGGAATGCAGTTCATGCTAAATCCAGAAGCCATGCCTAGAAAAGAGCCAGAAAGAGCTGGTTGTTCCTTCAAGGGTAGGAGAACATGCAGAGGGGCCCATGGCTGCCTACATGGGTAGTCAGAAAGGCTGGGTAAGCTAGGGAGAGGAGCCAGAAGAGAAGCCTGTGGATTAACTTCTCCAGGAAATAGCAGTAATCTTAGGATCCATAAAAGCATGGATCATTGTTTGATAGGGTTACTAGGTGCTATGGTTTGAATGTGTCCCTTCCAATATTGAGATGATGCCAACGTGGTAATATCAAGAGGTAGGGCCTTTAGGAGGTAATTAGGCTATGAGGGCTCCTTCTTCATGAATGGAATTAGGTGTCCTTATGAAAGGGCTTGACGGAGAGAGTTGATCCCCTCTGGCCCTTAAGCTTTTCACCATGTGAGGATCTGGCACCTTGATCTTGGACTTCCTAGGTTTCAGAACAGTGAGAAAATAAATTTCTGTTATTTATAAATTACCCAGTCTCAGATATTCTGTTATAGCAACACAAAATGGACTAAGACACTAGGCTAGTGATTAGTTACGTGAGGAGGATATAAAGTTGCAAAAATAAAAATAACCTGTAATCACCACTCTCAGAGGGAACACTATTGTGTTTCAGACAACTGGTTTATGTAAATGCATTTGTTTTACTAAAATTGAACCTTATTGTACATATTTTTTATAATTTGCCTTTTCATTTAACAATATAATATAAATATCTTTTCATGCCAATACTTATATTCCTACAATATTTTTACTGGCTGCATATACTTTTATTGTATGCCTATATCATCATTTATTTAACCAATTCCCTACTAGGGCCATTTAGGCAATATTCAGTTTCTTATAATTTACTACAGCTAATCATTATACACATGATCCTCAACTTAGGACTTAGAATAAAATTTGGACATGCAATTCCCACTGGAATGTAAATATGTTGTGCCTTTTTTGTTGTTATTTTGCTAGCAACATTCCTTTCCACCTATTGCTGTTAAAAATAATATGTCTAGTATTGGGGATATATTATAAGTGTCTCTTTTCAAATATTCTCAAAGCAGATGGGGAGTAAAGGAAAAATACTATACTACCTTTTGTAGGTTTTTATTGGGTTGTTTTACTTTTTATCAATAGGTTCTAAGAATTCTTTAAATATTCTTTTAGAAGTCTTTTGTCAGATATGTGTATTGTAAATATTTACACACACACACCCATCCAGGCTGTGACTTATTTTTTTTATTTTCTTAATGATTTTTTTAAAGAACAGAAGTTTTTAAATTTGATGAAGTTTAATTTTTTCAGTTTTTCTTCTTATGATCATGCTTTTATGTCCAAACTAAAAAATATTTGCATACCCCAAAGTTATGAAAATTATCTCCTATGATTTCTTCGAGAAGTTTTATTGTTTTAGCTTTTACACTTAGTTCCCTGATCCATTGTGAATAATGTTTTGTGTATGGTGTGAGGTAATGGTCAAAGTTCATTTATTTTTTCACATGACTATCCACTTGACCCAGCATCATTTGTTGTAAAGACTGTCCTTTCCCTCACTGAATCAGCTTGTCCTCTTTCTTGTAAGTCAATTGGCAATATACATGTGGGTCTATTACAGAAGTCTTTATTCTGTGCCATTGATCTATATGTTCATCCTTATGACACTATAATACTGTCTTAATTACTGTTACTTTATAGCAAGTCTTATAGTAAGACACCACCTATTAAATTTTTAACTTTTTGAATTCATAGCTTTCTAAAAATGATTTACCCTGGCAACCAATGTGCTTATTTCAAACTGTATTGAGATAGCTCAAAATCTCTTTTACGGTAAGAAGACTTATCCAAGAAAATGATGATACTGTGAAAGTTATGATATTGTGAATTATATATTTGGCCTTTTATGGCATGCAGTTCCCAAAACCCTTGGAATCTCCAGAGTGATAAGAGTGACTTTTGAATGCTAATGAGATGATTGGTGGCTGGGGCACCCTTGATAGCTTCAGAATGGGGGCTGATCATTGGAAAGACCAAGCATGATTAGAAGGTTGGGACTTTCAGCCCCACTTCCACACCTCCAAACTTCTTCTTTTTTTTTAAGTGAAAGCAAGTTTAATAAAACGTAAAGGAATAAAAGTGGCTACCCCATAGGCAAAGCAGCAGTGTGGGCTGTTTGATCGACTATGCCTATGGTTACTTCTTAATTATATGCTAAACGAGGGGTGGATTGCTCATGAATTTCCTGGGAAAGGGGCAGGGAGTTCCCAGAACTGAAGGTTCCTCCCCATTTCAGACATTGCCATGGCATTTGTACACTGTCATGGTGCTCCATCACCCAACTTCTGGGGATGGGAGAGGAGTGAAGTTTGAGTGGATCTCCAGTGGCTATTGATGTGATCAATCATGCCTACATAAGAAAACCTCCGTAAAACCCCAAAAGTACAGCGAGCTTCTGGATAGCTGAACACGTGGAGGTGCCTGGGGGATGGCATGCCTGTAGAGAACATGGCAGCTTCATGTCCCTTCCCACATTTATTACCCTACGCATCTCTTCCATCTGGCTGTTCATCTGTATTCTTTGCAATATCCTATATAATAAATGGGTAAATGTAAGTAAAGTTTTTCCCTGAGTTCTGTGAGCCACTCTGGTAAATTAATTGAACCCCAGAAGGGGGTTTGTGGGAAGCCCTATTTATAGTAACTCAGTCAAAAGCACAGGCCACAAACTGGGGCTTGCAATTGGCATCCAAAGTGAGGGCAGTCTTGTGGGACCAAACCCTTGACCTGTGGAATCTGACACTATCTCCAGGTAGATTGTCTCAGAAATAAATTTAATTATAGGACACCCACCTGGTGTCCACTGGAAAATTTCTTGGTGTGTGGGGAGAAACCCACACACATATGGTGTCAAAGTGTTGTGTCGAGTGGTATGTGAGAGTAGAAAGAAAAAATTATTTGTTTTTTTCCACCAGAATGGTGCACTGGGTGTGGAAGTGTGGAAGGTGGGAAAGGTATGTCTTATATCAGGATCACCTGTGCTCCTGAAACACTGCACAGTTTCATAAAAATGATTTACTTCTTAGGCAGCTTGAGGCTTTTAGAATGTTGATACTTTTCAAAAAATACATAGTTTTATAAAAGCATGTACCAGTGTAAAACATTTGGAAAATGCAGAAAAGTATAGAAAGACATAAAAATTATCTGTAATTTACTACTCATATGAACACTGTTAATAAAATTTTCTATGCATATTTTAACTTAAGAATCAAGTTGTTTCTATAGTTTTTTATGTTGCTATAAGAAGTTAATATTATTTGGGGAATATTGTCCCATTTCATTTAATTTTTTTGAAAACCCTATTTTAATGTCTATATATTTTTTAATATATTGATATACCATGATGATATACCATAGTGTAACCATCAACTATTGCTGATTATCTGGACTATTTCCACTTTGCTATTATAAATGTGTACTACTCATCTTTAAACACATCTACATCATTTATTATTCATTTTTAATAAATTTCTAAAAGTGGATTTACTGATTGAAACAACATAAATTTTCAAATGTTTCTTGACACAGAGGACAAATTTATTTCTAGAAAGTTTTTTTTATCAGTTCATACTCCCACTAGCTGTGAACAACAGTGTCATATCACTCTTGCAAGCACTATTTTTTAAATCTTTGTTAATTTGATAGGGGAAAAAAGATAACTTATTGCTACTTTAATTTGCACATTTTGATTACCAGTAATTAATTTTTAATGTGTTAACTTTTCTTCTGCAAATGTTGTTCTCATAACTTTGTTTCAAAGTTCTTAATATGTTAAGAACATTATTTTTTGCCATACATGTTGGAGATACTGTTCAATGTTCTAAATTGTCCATGGACATTTGAAAATAGTACATATTCTTTTTATCTAGGATGCAAATTTTACATTACTACTTAGACTGTTTCGATAAATAATGGTTGGTTTAAAAATGCCTCAGGAAATTTTGCTTTTTAAATCTCTTTCTGCAGAAACCACAAGTGGTAATGCAGTATCCTGGGGCTAGAAATGGCAGGGAACCATCACTTTTCTTAGGCTGGAAAGAGAAAGCAGTGAGAGCAGATATGGGAACCTGGAAACTGGAGGGCCAAAAGGAAGGGCTCCTCTATGGCAACTGACCTCAGGTAAGGAATAGCCAACCAGCAGCCACGCTGCGGGACCGCTGGGGAACTAAGTGCCCCAGCCCCACCTTCAATCTCCCCCACAGTCTCCTGCTGATGCTTCCTATTGGCCGAACCAAAGTAGAAGCAAAGGGTGAGAGAGCTGTCAATGTGGCCCCTCCAAGTCAGCCTCCTGGGGCCTAGAGCAATGAGGAGATGGAGGAGGAGAGGATAGCTAGAGGAGAACATGGAAGGCGTTCAGCACAAAGACCCCATCTTGTTAAGAAGTCCCTGCATTTTAATTCTTACCAATAGAAACTGACCTTTTGTGATACTCTAACTCTGCTTTTTCTGATTTCTTACATGTTTTTCTAATATAACTTAACATATGCATTATTTAATAGTATAAGATTAATTTGATTTTATTTATTATCTATAGTTTGCACTTACGTTTGAGGATTTCAACTGCAAGCTTACAGGAAGGGAAAAATGCAGACACTGGGCAGAGGATGCAAGTTGTCTGTTAATATCCATTTCCCTCTCCTCTATAGGAATAGAACCCTCAATCGTCATCTGGGCACATAGCTGTTCAAACTAAAGACTACATTTCCCAGGCTTTCTTATAGCCAGGGTGGCCATGAGACTAAGATCTGGAATAGGATGTGAAGGGAAGTGATGTAGGCAATACTTGTCGTTTCCCTGAAGGATGATGCATGAGCCTTCTTTCCCCTTCCTCCACCTCGTGTGGAGTGTAGATGTGGTGGGGAGTCATCCTGGGCCACAGGGATGGCAGAGCAATGAGGTCCCTGGACCACCTGGATTGTTTATCTCCAGACACTAGATGAGAAAGAAAGAAACTTCTCTTTTATAAGTCCCTGTTATTTTGGGTGTTACACAAAGCCAAGCCTAATTCCTAACTAAAACGGATATCAAGGGGCAGAATTTCAGCCATACATTTAAATGGAAAAAGGGAATGGAGATTAACATTTTCTGGGCACTCTCTACATATTTTCACCAATATTATTGCATTTAATCTTCTCAACAATCCTGCAAAATGGGTATTATTCCCAATGTTACTCTTGAGACTGGGGCTGTTAGCTTAAGAAACTTCCTCATTGTCACACAGCTATAACCTGACTATACTGGGGTATGACCAGGATGTATCTGTCTGACTCCAAAGCCAAGTTTTCCTTCATGTCCTCCTGATTGCCTGAAGATGAATGAGACTCCCAGCTGGGTCAAGAGTAAGCTTATATTCATGCCTTCATCATCTCATATCCTCTACAACCAGTGTGCTTTTGAGAAACAAATAGATAAACCATAACACCTTCTCATCGTAGCAACTACTGTTTACAACTCAAATTTATTCTTCAGCTTAGGAATGGCCAGGATCCCTCAATTCAGGGAATTTATGAGTAATGGGAAATGCAAGAACTCAAGCCTCCTATGTCAAAGAGGGAGATTTAGAAAGACTAAGATAGCTCATGCACAAAGTTAAACATTTATGACTCATATACCATTTCCAGCACCATCCTAATACTGCTCTTGATTCAAAAAATGTAACATTCCCTAAGATGTGATTCTATTTCTTTTATTTGTATATTGATGACCGGGCAACAGGAGAAAGGAATTGTAGAAGCTTTGGGTGGTTTTTATATTTCTCAAGGGTAGTAAGAAAATTAATTGGGTTAGGGAATGTGTCCAGTTCCTTGATATCATTGGGTCATCATTATTATTTAATGAGAGCTCCACATTTGTACTTTCCTGGGCTCTCTTTTAGATGACTGCTTTGGATCAGCACTTGGTGGGATGCACTATGAAGTTAGCCTATCTCTAAAAATAGTCAAGTTGTCACTGCTATTGTCTAGCATGAGCCTTCATTACTCATTCCAAGGTACATATTCCGTGTGCTACTGAAGCTTCCAGTCACTTGGGTAACAGTTTGGCTGGGTTCTATGTGAAAAGGAAGAGAATGACCCCTTTTCTATCTATTTGCCATTTGGCCCTAAAACAACTCTTCTCTTCATGTCGCTCTTTAACATGTTGACTTCTCTCTTCTAACATATAAGTGTGAGGTATAGGTTCAGATTTTTTTGATATGAATATCCAATTGTCACAACATCACTAATTGAAAAGACTTATTTTTATTCAACTGCTTTTGCAACTTTGTCAAAAATCAGTTGACCAACCTTACACCATATACAAAAACTAATTCAAAATGGACCAAGACCTAAATATAAGTGCTAAAATTATAGAAATTATAGAAGTCAACCTAGATGTAAATCTTCATGACCTTGGTTTCTAGATATGACAACAAAAATGTGAACAATAGAAGAAAAATAGATAAATTGGATTTTAACAAAATTAAATGCTTTTGTGCACCAAAGAACATAATCAGGGAGGTAAAAAGACAGCACACCGAATGGATGAAAGTATAGCGTAGGCAATGTATTGAGACCCCGTCTCTACAAAAAGTAGAAAAAATTAGCCAGGTGTGGTGACATGTGCCTGTAGTCCCAGGAACTTCAGAGGCTGAAACAGGAGGATCGCTTGAGCCCAGGAAGTCAAGGCTGCCATGATGATGTCACTGCACTCCAGTCTTGATTACAGAGTAGGACCTTCTCTCAAAATAAGGGTTTAGTATACAGAATATATTAAAAACTCTCACAACACAGTAATAAAAAGACAAATAACCAAATTTTAAAATGGACAAATGATCTGAATAGATATTTCTATAAGGAAGTTATACAAATGGCCAATAAACACATAAAAAGATGCTTAGCATTACTAGTCATTAGGGAAAGACAAATTGAAACCACGATGTGATATCACTTCACACCCACTGGAATATCTATAATTAAAGTGTCCTATAATAACAAATGTTGGTGAGGATGGGAAGAAATAAGAATCTTCATTTACTACTGGTAGAGAAATGTAAAGTGGTATAGCCACTTTAGAAACAGTTTGACAGTTCTTCAACAAGTTAAATATAGAGTTACCATGTGACCCAGCAATTCTACTTCTATATATATATATCCAAAATAATTGAAAACAAGGGTTCCAACAACAACAACAACAAAATTGTACACAAAGGTTCAAGGCAACATTACTCACAATAGCTAAAGGTGGAAACAGTCCACATGTCCACTGACTGAAAAATGGATCAACAAAATATGGTATATACATACAATGGTATATTACTTAGGCATAAAAAGAAATGAAATGCTGATACATGCTACAACATGAATAAGCCTTGAAAAGATTATGCTAAGTGACAAAAGCCAGACACAGAAGCCATATATTGTATAATTGCATTTATATGAAATATGCAAGATAGGCGAATCCATAGAGACAGAAATCAGATTAGTGGTTGCTAAAGGGGAGAGGCAAATGGGGAATGATTGCTTAATGTGTACAGTGCTTTCTTTTCAGGTGATAAAAATGTTCTGCTGCACAGTGTTGTGTTCCTATAATCCCAGTTACTTGGGAGAATGAGGTGAGAATATTGCTTGAGCCCAGGAGTTTGAGACCAGCCTGGAAACATCATGAGAGCCCATATCAAAAAAACAGAAATGAAAAATGGTTATGGAGTTCTGGAAGAAGATAGTGCTGATGGCTGTACAACTTTGTGAAAGTACTAAATCCCAATCAATTGTACACTTTAACGTTTTAATTTCGTTGAGTTCAAATAATCTGTTTTTCTTTTTCTTTTGTTGCTTATGCTTTTGGTGTCACAGCTAAGACTCTTGTCAAATGCAAGGTCATAAAAATATACTGCTATGTTTTCTTCTAAGAGTTTTATAGCTTTACCTCTTAGGTCTTTGATCAATTTTTACTTAAATTTTGTGTTTAGTATGAAGTTCATAAAAAATTTTAGAACTAGCTTGTGTATATCTACAAAAATATCTTGGTGGGACTTTGACTGGAATTGCATTAAGTCTATAAATTAATTTGGGAAAAATCAAATCTAATTTGTTGAGTCTCCCAATTCATGAATATAGTATGCCTCTTTCTTTTCTTTTTTTTAAAATTATACTTTACATTCTAGGGTACATGTGCACAACGTGCAGGTTTGTTACATGTGTATATATGTGCCATGTTGGTATGCTGCACCTGTTAACTCGTCGTTTACATTAGTTATATCTCCTAATGCTATCCCTCCCCTCTCCCCCAACCCCACGACAGGCTCCAGTGTATGATGTTCTCCACCCTGTGTCCAAGTGTTCTCATTGTTCAATTCCCACCTACGAGTGAGAACATGCAGTGTTTGGTTTCCTGTCCTTGCGATAGTTTGCTCAGAATGATGGTTTCCAGCTTCATCCATGTCCCTACAAGGGACTTGAACTCATCCTTTTTTATAGCTGCATAGTATTCCATGATGTATATGTGCCACATCTTCTTAATCCAGTCTATCATTGGTGGACTTTTGGGTTGGTTCCAAATCTTTGCTATTGTGAATAGTGCCACAATAAACATATGTGTGCATGTGTCTTTATAGCAGCATGATTTATAGTCCTTTGGGTATATACTCAGTAATGGGATGGCTGGGTCAAATGGTATTTCTAGTTATAGATCCTTGAGGAATCACAACACTGTCTTCCACAATTGTTGAACTAGTTTACAGTCCCACCAACAGTGTAAAAGTGTTCCTATTTCTCCATATCATCTCCAGCACCTGTTGTTTCCTGACTTTCTAATGATTGCCATTCTAACTGGTGTGAGTTGGTATCTCATTGTGGTTTTGATTTGCATTTCTCTGATGGCCAGTGATGATGAGCATTTTTTCGTGTGTCTGTTGGCTGCATAAATGTCTTCTGTTGAGAAGTGTCTGTTCATATCCTTTGCCCACTTTTTGATGGGGTTGTTTGATTTTTTCTTGTAAATTTGTTTAAGTTCTTTGTAGACACTAGATATTAGCCCTTTGTCAGATGGGTAGATTGTAAAAATTTTCTCCCATTCTGTAGGTTGCCTGTTCACTCTGATGGTAGTTTCTTTTGCTGTGCAGAAGCTCTTTAGTTTAATGAGATCCCATTTGTCAATTTTGGCTTTTGTTGCCATTGCTTTTGCTGTTTTAGACATGAAGTCCTTGCCCATGCCTATGTCTTGAATGATATTGCCTAGGTTTTCTTCTGGGGCTTTTATGGTTTTAGGTCTAACATGTAAGTCTTTAATCCATCTTGAATTAATTTTTGTATAAGGTGTAAGGAAGGGATCCAGTTTCAACTTTCTACATATGGCTAGCCAGTTTTCCTGCACCATTTATAAAATAAGGAATCCTTTCCCCATTTCTTGTTTTTGTCAGGTTTGTCAAAGATCAGATGGTTGTAGATGTATGGTATTATTTCTGAGGGCTCTGTTCTGTTCCAGTGGTCTATGTCTCTGTTTTGGTACCAACACCATACTGTTTTGGTTACTGTAGCCTTGTAGTATAGTTTGAAGTCAGGTAGCGTGATGCCTCCAGCTTTGTTCTTTTGGCTTAGTATTGTCTTGGCAATGCGGGCTCTTTTTTGGTTCCATATGAACTTTAAAGTAGTTTTTCCAATTCTATGAAGAAAGTCATTGGTAGTTTGATGGGGATGGCATTGAATGTATAAATTACCTTGGGCAGTACGGCCATTTTCACAATATTGATTCTTCCTATCCATGAGCATGGAATGTTCTTCCATTTGTTTGTGTCCTCTTTTATTTCATTGAGCAGTGGTTTGTAGTTCTCCTTGAAGAGGTCCTTCACATCCCTTGTAAGTTGGATTCCTATGTATTTTATTCTCTTTGAAGCAATTGTGAATGGGAGTTCACTCACGATTTGGCTCTCTGTTTGTCTGTTATTGGTGTATAGGAATGCTTGTGATTTTTGCACATTGATTTTGTATCCTGAGACTTTGCTGAAGTTGCTTATCAGCTTAAGGAGATTTGGGCTGAGACGATAGAGTTTTCTAAATATACAATCATGTCATCTACAAACAGGGACAATTTGACTTCCTCTTTTCCTAATTGAATACCCTTTATTTCTTTCTCCTGCCTGTTTGCCCTGGCCAGAACTTCCAACACTATGTTGAATAGGAGTGGTGAGAGAGGGCATCCCTGTCTTGTGCCAGTTTTCAAAGGGAATGCTTCTAGTTTTTGCCCGTTCAGTATGATATTGGCTGTGGATTTGTCATAAATGGCTCTTATTATTTTGAGATACATCCCATCAATACCTAGTTTATTGAGAGTTTTTAGCATGAAAGGCTGTTGAATTTTTTAAAGGCCTTTTCTGCATCTATTGAGATAATCATGTGGTTTTTGTCTTTGGTTCTGTTTATGTGATTGATTACATTTATTGATTTGAGTATGTTGAGCCAGCCTTGCATCCCAGGGATGAAGCCAATTTGATCGTGGTGGATAAGCTTTTTGATGTGCTGCCGGATTCAGTTTGCCAGTATTTTATTGAGGATTTTTGCATTGATATTCATCAGGGATATTGGTCTAAAATTCTCTTTTTTTGTTGTGTCTCTGCCAGGTTTTGGTATCAGGATGATGCTGGCCTCATAAAATGAGTTAGGGAGGATTCCTTCTTTTTCTATTGATTGGAATAGTTTCAGAAGGAATGGTACCATCTCCTCTTTGTACCTCTGGTAGAATTCAGCTCTGAATCTTTCTGGTCTTGGACTTTTTTTGGTTGGTAGGCGATTAATTATGGCCTCAAATTCAGAGCCTGTGATTTGGTCTATTCAGGGATTCAACTTCTTCCTGGTTTAGCCTTGGAAGGGTGTATGTGTCCAGGAATTTATCCATTTCTTCTAGATTTTCTCGTTTATTTGCATAGAGTTACTTATAGTATTCTCTGATGGTAGTTTATATTTCTGTGGGATTGGTGGTGATATCCCCTGTATCATTTTTTATTGCGTCTATTTGATTCTTCTCTCTTTTCTTCTTTATTAGTCTTGCTAGCGGTCTATCAATTTTGTTGATCTTTTCAAAAAACCAGCTCCTGGATTCACTGATTTTTTGAAGGGTTTTTTGTGTCTCTATCTCCTTCAGTTCTGCTCTGATCTTAGTTATTTCTTGTCTTCTGCTAGCTTTTGAATGTGTTTGCCTTGCTCCTCTAGTTCTTTTAATTTTGATGTCAGGTTGTCAATTTTAGGTCTTTCCTACTTTCTCTTGTGGGCATTTAGTGGTATAAATTTCCCTGTCCACACTGCTTTAAATGTGTCCCAGAGATTCTGGTATGTTGTGTCTTTGTCCTCATTGCTTTCAAAGAACATCTTTATTTCTGCCTTCATTTCGTTATGTACCCAGTAGTCATTCAGGAGCAGGTTGTTCAGTTTCCATGTGGTTGAGTGGTTTTGAGTGAGTTTCTTAATCCTGAGTTCTAGTTTGATTGCACTGTGGTCTGAGAGACAGTTTGTTATAATTTCTGTTCTTTTACATTTGCTGAGGAGTGCTTTACTTCCAAATATGTGGTGAATTTTGGAATAAGTGCGATGTGGTGCTGAGAAGAATGTATATTCTCTTGATTTGGGGTGGAGAGTTCTGTAGATGTCTATTAGGTCCGCTTGGTGCAGAGCTGAGTTCAATTCCTGGATATGCTTGTTAACTTTCTGTCTCGTTGATCTATCTAATGTTGACAGTGGGGTGTTAAAATCTCCCATTATTATTGTGTGGGAGTCTAAGTCTCTTTGTAGGTCTCTAAGGACTTGCTTTATGAATCTGGGCGCTTCTGTATTGGGTGCATATATGTTTAGCATGGTTGGCTCTTCTTGTCAAATTGATCCCTTTACCATTATGTAATGGCCTTCTTTGTCTCTTTTGATCTTTGTTTGTTTAAAGTCTGTTTTATCAGAGACTAGGATTGCAACCCCTGCTTTTTTTTGTTTTCCATTTGCTTGGTAGATCTTCCTCCATCCCTTTATTTTGAGCCTATATGTGTCTCTGCACATGAGATGGATCTCCTGAATAGAGCACACTGATGGGTCTTGACTCTTTATCCAGTTTGCCAGTCTGTGTCTTTTAATTGGAACATTTAGCCCATTCACATTTAAGGTTAATATTGCTATGTGTGAATTTGATCCTGTCATTATTGATGTTAGCTGGTTATTTTGCTCATTAGTTGATATAGTTTCTTCCTAGCATCGATGGTCTTTACAATTTGGCATGTTTTGCAGTGGCTGGTACCGGTTGTTCCTTTCCATGTTTAGTGCTTCCTTCAGGAGCTCTTGTAAGGCAGGCCTGGTGGTGACAAAATCTCTCAGCATTTGTTTGTCTGTAAAGGATTTTATTTCTCCTTCACTTATGAAGCTTAGTTTGGCTGCATATGAAATTCTGGTTTGAAAATTCTTTTCTTTAAGAATGTTGAATATTGGTCCCCACTCTCTCCTGGCTTGTAGAGTTTCTGCCGAGAGATCAGCTGTTAGTCTGATGGGCTTCCCTTTGTGGGTAACCCGGCCTTTCTCTCTGGCTGCCCTTAATATTTTTTCTTTCATTTCAACTTTGGTGAATCTGAAAATTATGTGTCTTGGAGTTGCTCTTCTCAAGTAGTATCTTTGTGGCATTCTCTGTATTTCCTGAATTTGAATGTTGGCCTGCCTTGGTAGGTTGGGGAAGTTCTCCTGGATAATATCCTGAAGATTGTTTTCCAACTTGGTTCCATTCTCCCCATCACTTTCAGGTACACCAGTCAGTTGTAGATTTGGTCTTTTCACATAGTCTTATATTTCTTGGAGGCTGTGTTTGTTTCTTTTTACTCTTTTTTCTCTAAACTTCTCTTCTCACTTCATTTCATTAATTTGATCTTCAATCACTGATACCCTTTCTTCCACTTGATCAAATCAGCTGCTGAAGTTCTCATGCCATGGTTTTCAGCACCATCAGGTCATTTAAGGTCTTCTCTACACTGTTTACTCTAGTTAGCCATTCATCTAATCTTTTTTCAAGGTTTTTAGCTTCTTTGCAATGGGTTCGAACATCCTCCTTTAGCTCGGAGAAGTTTGTTATTACTGATAGTCTGAAGCCTTCTTCTCTCAACTCGTCAAAGTCATTCTCCATCCAGCTTTGTTCCATTTCTGGCAAAGAGCTGTGTTCCTCTGGAGGAGAAGAGGCACTCTGATTTTTAGAATTTTCAGCTTTTCTGCTCTGGTTTCTCTGCATCTTTGTGGTTTTATCTACCTTTGCTCTTTGATGATGGTGATGTACAGATGGGGTTTTGGTGTGGATGTCCTTTCTGTTTGTTAGTTTTCCTTCTAACAGTCAGGACCCTCAGCTGCAGGTCTGTTGGAGTTTGCTGGAGGTCCACTCCAGACTCTGTTTGCCTGGGTATCACCAGCAGAGGCTGCAGAACAACAAATATTGCAGAATGGCAAATGTTGCTGCCTGATCCTTCACCTGGAAGCTTCGTCTCACAGGGGCACCCAGCTATATGAGGGGTCAGTTGGCCCCTACTAGGAGGTGTCTCCCAGTTAGGCTACTTGGAGGTCAGGGACCCACTTGAGGAGGCAGTCTGTCCATTCTCAGATCTCAAACTCTGTGCTGGGAGAAGCACTACTCTCTTCAAAGCTGTCATACAGGGACATTTAAGTCTGCAGAAGTTTCTGCTGCCTTTTGTTCAGCTATGCCCTGCCCCCAGAGGTGGAGTCTACAGAGGCAGGCAGGCCTCCTTGAGCTGTGGTGGGCTGCACCCAGTTCGAGCTTCCTGGCTGCTTTGTTTACCTACTGAAGCCTCAGCAATGGTGGATGCCCCTCCGCCAACCTCCCTGCCACCTTACAGTTTGATCTCAGACTGCTGTGCTAGCAGTGAGTGAGGCGCCGTGGGCGTAGGCCTCTCTGAGCCAAGCACGGGATATAATCTCCTGGTGTGCCCTTTGCTAAGACCATTGGAAAAGCACAGTATTAGGGTGGGAGTGTCCCGATTTTCCAGGTACCATGGCTAGGAAAGGGAATTCCCTGACCCCTTGTGCTTCCCGGGTGAGGCGATGCCCCGCCTGCTCCGTGGGCTGCAACCACTGTCCAACAAGCCCCAGTGAGATGAACCTGGTACCTCAGTTGGAAATGCAGAAATCACCCGTCTTCTGCATCACTCACGCTGGGAGATGTAGACTGGAGCTGTTCCTATTTGGCCATCTTGGAACCTCCTCCCACCTCTTTATTGTCTAAGGTCTATTTTTATTTCTTTCATCAGAGTTTTATGGTTTTCAGATTCTATGTATGTTAGACTTATACTGCAATATATTTTGGAGCTATTGTAAATGGTATTTTTTAAAACTTCTAATTCCAAAAGTTTATATTCACTGCTAGTATGTATGAAATATAAATAATCATGTGTTTACCTTATATATTCCATTCTTGCTAACTCACCTATTAGTTCTTGAAGATTTTCTTCAGATTTCTTGGAATTTTCTATGTCATCTGTGAATAGGGAGACTTTTGTTTCTTCCTTTTCAATCTCTATGACTTTTATCTCTTTTTATTGACATATTACACTTCTAATGCAATATAGAGTAGGAATGGTGAGAATGAATCTTCTTGCCTAGTGCAAGGAAAAGCAACAAAGGGAAAAGCATTCCATCATTTAGCATTAGGTATGATTTTGGCTATAAATTTTTTGTAGATGCCCTTTATCACATTGAGAAAGTCCACTTCTATGCCTACTTTGTTGACTTTTTGTCATGAAAGGATGTTGAATTCTATCAAATGCTTTTTCTGCATCAATTAATGTAATAATATGATTATTCTTATTTAGACTGTTAATATGGTAGATTATATTGCTTAATTTTCAAATAATATCGAATCACTCTGCATTTCCTGAGATAAAGCTAATTTGATCATGGTGTATTATCCTTGTTATATGTTACTGGACTCAGTTTGCAAATATTTTGTTAAAGATTTTTGCTTCTATGTTCATGAGAAATATTGATCTATAGTTTTCTTTTTTCTTTTTTGTTCTTTGGCTTTAGTATCATGGTACTGCTAACCTCATAAAATAAGTTGGAAAGTGTTATCTTCTCTTCTAATTTTTTTTGAAATTGTTTAAAATTGGTATTACTTCTATAACACAATGAAAAAAAGGTATCTCAGTAACATTGACATGATGAATGGAACAGTATCTCACATATCAATATTAACACTGAATATAAGGAGCTTAATGCTCCACCTAAAAGATACAGGTTGATAGAATGGATAAAGAATCACAAACTAAGTATCTGCTGTCTTCAAGAGACTCACTAAATATACATGAACCTCACTGTGAAGCTCCAAGATTCATAAACCAATTATTACTAGACCTAAGAAATGAGATAGACAGCAACACAACAATAGTAGGGGACTTCAATACTCCACTGACAGCACTAGACAGATCATCAAGACAGAAAGTCAACAAAGAAGCAATGGGTTAAACAACACTCTATGATAAATGTACCTAACAGATATTTACAGGGCATTCTACCCAATAACTGCAGAATATATATTCTTCCTATCAGCACATGGAACATTCTCCAAGATAGACCATATATTAGCCTACAAAATAAGCCTCAATAAACTTTTAAAAATTGAAGTAATATCAAGTATCTTCTCAGACCATAGTGGAATACAACAAGAAGCCAACTCCAAAAGGAATCCCCAAAACTATAAAAAAAAATGGAAATTAAACAATCTGCTCTTGAATGATTTTTGGATTAACAATGAAATCAAGGTGGAAATTTAAAAATTATTTGAAAAGAATGATAATAGTGTCACAAGTTATCAAAACCTCTGGGATACAGCAAAAGCAGTGCTAAGAGGAAAGCTTATAGCACTAAACACCGACATCAAAAAGTCTGGAAGATCATAAATTGACAACCTAATGTCAACCTCAAAGAACTAGAGAAACAAGAACAAACTAAACCCAAAGCTAGCAGAACTATGAACACCTCTATGCAAACAAACTAGAAAACCTAGAGGAAATGGATAAATTCCTAGAAAAATACAACCCTTCTAGATTAAATCAGAAAGAAATAGAAACCCTAACAGACTAATAACAAGCAGAAAGATTGAATCAGTAGTAAAGAAAAAAATGCCAACAAAAAATCCCAGAACCAGATGAATTCACAGCTGAATTTTGCCAGATATTCAAAGAAGAATTGGTACCAATCCTACTGAAACTGTTCCAAAAGATTGAGAAAGAAGGAATCCTCCCTACATCATTCTATGAAGCCAGTATCACCCTGATACCAAAACCAGGAAAGGACATACCAAAAAAAAAAAGATAAAAAGAAAACTAGAGGCCAATATCCCTGATGAATATGATGCAAAAATCCTCAACAAAATACTAGCTAACCAAATCCAACAGCACATCACAAGGAGAATACATCATGATCAAGTGAGTTTCATTCCAGGGATGCAGGGATGGTTTAACATACACAAGTCAATAAATGTGATACATCACATAAACAGAATTAAAAACAAAAGCCATATGATAATCTCAATAGATGCAGAAAAAGTGCTCTATAAAATCTGGCATCTCTTTATGATGAAAACCCTCAACAAACTAGGTATACAAGGCACTCATAATAATAAAAGCCATATATGATAAGCCCACAGCCATCATCATACTGAATGGGGAAAAGTTGAAAGCATTCCCCATGAGAACAGGAGAAAGACAAGGATACCCACTTTCACCACTTATATTCAACATAATACTGGAAGTCCTAGCCAGAGCAATTATACAAGAGAAAGAAATAAAAGGTATCCACGTTGGAAAAGAGGGAGTCAAACTATCACTGTTCACTGATGATATGATTGTATACCTAGAAAACCCTAAAGCCTCCTCCAAAAGATTCCTAGATTTGATAAAAGAATTCAGTAAAGTCTTAGGTTACAAAATCAATGTATACAAATAAATAACACTGGTATGTACCAACAACAATGAAGCTGAGAATCAAATCAAGAACTCAATCCTTTTTACAACAGCTGCAAAATATATATACATATATATGTATGTATATATATTTATTTATATATATATATATTCCTAGGTATACATATGCACCTAGGAATATTCTTAACCAAGGAATTGAAAGATCTTTACAAGGAGAACTACAAAACACTGCTGAAAGAAATCATAGATGACACAAGCAAATGGAGACACATCCCATGCTCACGGATGGAAGAATGAATATTGTGAAAATGACCATACTGCCCAAAGCAATCTACAGATTCAATGCAATTCTTATCAAAATACCAACGTCATTTTTTCACAGAATTAGAAAAAACAATCCTAAAATTTATATGGAACCAAACAAGAGCCCAAATAATCAAAGCAATCCTAACCAAAAAGAATAAATCTGGAAGCATTACATTACCAGACTTCAAGTTATACTATAAGGCAAAAGTTACCAAAACAGCATGGTACTGGTATAAAAGCAGGCACACAGATTAATGGAGCATAATAAAGAAACCAGAAATAAAGCCAAATACTTACAACCAACTGATCTTCAACAAAGCATACAAAATCATAAACTGGGGGAAAGGACAAATGATGCTGGGAAAACTAGCTAGCCACATGCAGAAGAATTAAATTGGATCCCTATCTCTCACTCTATACAAAATTCAAATCAAGATGGATCAAAGACTTAAATCTGAGACCTGAAACCATAAACATTCTAGAAGATAATCTTGGAAAAACTCTTCTGGACATTGGTCTAGGCAAAGAATTCATGACTAAAATCCCAAAGCAAATGCAACAACAACAAAAATAAATAAATGAGACCTGTTTAAACTAAAAAGGTTCTGCACAGCAAAAGAAATAATCAGCAGAGTAAACAGAGAACCCACAGAATGGAAGAAAAATATCTGCAAACTGTGCATCTGACAAAGGGCTAGTATCCAGAATCTTCAAGGAACTTAAATCAGCAAGAAAAAAAAAATTCTTTCAAAAGTCAGCCAATTACATGAATAGACTTTTCTCAGAAGAAGATATACAAATGGCCAATACACATATGAAAAAATGTTCAACATCCCTAATCACCAAGGAAATGCAAATTAAAGCCACAATGAGATGTCATCTTACTCCTGCAAGGATGTCTGTTATTAAAAAGTCAAAAAACAATAGATGTTGGCATGAACGTGGTGAAAGGGGGATGCTTATACACTGCTGATGGAAATGTAAATTAGTACAGCCTCTACAGAAAACAGTATGGAGATTCCTTAAAGAACTAAAAGTAGATATACTAGTTGATACAGCAATCGCACTACTGTGTATCTACCCAAAGGAAAAGAAGTCATTATGTGAAAAAGACACAGGCACATGTATGTTTATTGCAGCACAATTAACAATTGCAAAGATATGGAACCAACCTAAGTGCCCATTGACCAATGAGTGGATAAAGAAAAGGTGGTATATATACACCATAGAATTCTACTCAACCATAAAAAGGAACAAAATAACGTATTTTGCAGCAACTTGGATGGAGCTGGAGGCCATTATCCTAAGTGAAGTAACTCAGGAATGGAAAACCAAATAGCATATGCTCTCATTTGTAAGTGGGAGCTAACCTATGAGTATGCAAAGGCATACACAATGATATAACGGATTTTAGAGACTCAGAAGTGGGAGAGTGGGTGACAAGTGTAGGATAAAAAACCATATATTGGGTACAATGTACACTGCTTGGGTGATGGGTGCACTAAAATTCATCAGAATTCATCACCATGTAATTCATCCATGTAACCAAAAACCACTTGTACCCCCAAAGCTATCAAAATTACACATACATTATTATTACATAACTCGATATAAATTACATAAATTTATAATTATAAAATTCAATATATATAATGTACATGTTATATATTCAATTACATATTCACATATAATTGAATATATATATCTATACTGAATTATATATTCATATAATTCAATATGTATGTTATCTATACTGAATTATATATATGTTATTTCTTCTTTAAATGTTTAAAATTCATTAGTGAAATGATTTAGGGCTGGAGACTTCCTTTTGAGATACTTTTTAACTAAATTCAATTTAGTTAATAGTTATAGAACTCTTCAGATTATCAACTTAATCTTGGTTGAATTTTGGTATTTTTCATTTTTCAAGGATTTTGTTCATTTCATTAAAGTTATGGAATTATGTATTTAGAGTTGTTTATTTCCTTATTATCCTTTTAATGACTGCAAGTTCTGTAGTGTTATACCCTTCCAGCACTGATATTGGTAATTTGGATATTCCCTCTTTTTTTCTATCGGTCTTTCTGGCAACATTAATTTTATCATTTTTATTGGGGTTTTTTTTTTTTTTTGAGATGGAGTCTCACTCTGTAGCCCAAGCTAGAGGGCAGTGGCCTGATCTCAGCTCACTGCAAACTCTGCCTGCCTGCCAGTCTCAAGCGATTCTCGTGCCTCAGCCTCCTGAGTAGCTGGGACTACAGGTGCGCGACACCAGGCCCGGCTAATTTTTTGTATTTTAGTAGAGACGGGGTTTCACCATGTTGCCCAGGATGGTCTCGAACTTCTAAGCTCAGATGATCTGCCCACCTTGGCCTCCCAAAGTGCTGGGATTACAGGAATGAGTCACTGTACCTGGCCTTTTGTTGGTATGTTATCTCATTTTATTTTAACAACTGGTAATCAATTTATTAAAATAGTTAAAGACTTAAGCATCTGCAATGGTGACTTCCACCTCAACTCCTGGCTCATTACTGATGGAAGTAATCTGCTTAACAATCTCAGAAGGACTGCGCAAGTCAATGAGTCACTTGTGGAGTCTCATCTGGAAACCATCCCATGTCTTAGAATCTTCACTACAAGGAGTTTTTCTTGGAATGATTCTCAAAGTCTTGGTAGGCATTCGAACTGGTCCTTTCACTTTGAGATTCTTTTCCTTTACTCTGATCAAGTCAGCACACACTACAGGGAAATAAAGAATCAAGTTTGGCTTGTTTGTTTTTTTATTTTAAATTTCATTGATGTCTGCTCTTATCTTTATTATGTCTTTATTTCTGCTTGTACTAAGCTTATTCTGCTCCTAATTTTCCAGTTTCTTAAATGTGTAAATTTAGATTATTGATTTGAAATATTTCTTCTTTTGTAATATAGGAATATGAGGCAATTAATTTCCCTCTAAACATTGCTTTAGCTGCATTCTAAATTTTTAGATTATATTTTTATTTTTGTTTATTTCAAAATATTTTTAATATCCCTTGAGACTTTTTCTTTACCCACATATTAGTTAGAAGTACATTAATTTCTATGTATTTGGAAATTTTCCATTTATCTTTCTAGTACTGACTTCTAGTTAATTCCATATTGCCAAACAACATACTTTGCATAATTTTAACTCATTAAATTAATTAAGCTTTATTACCTGACTCATGATAGGTCTATCTTGGCAAATAGTCCATGAGCACTTGAAAAGAATGTGAACTCTGCTGTTGTTGAATGAGTGTCCTATAAATGTTAATTAAATGTAGTCAGTTGATGATCTTGTTCAGTCTTTCTATATCCTTACTGGTTTTTCTATCTACAAGTTCTATCAGTTTCTCAGAGAAAAATGCAATGTCTCTAACTATAATTTTGGATTTATCTATTTCTTCTTGTAGTTACATTAGCTTTTGCTTCATATATTTTGAAGCTATGATATTAAATGTATATATGCTTAGGATTGGTATGTCTTCTTGATTAGTTGAACATTAATCGTTATATAATGCCCTGGTAACTTTCTTTGCTCTGAAGCCTCTTATATCTGATATTATTAAAGCCATTTCAACTGTCTTTTGATTGATGTTTGAATGGTTTATCTTTTTCATCTTTCTATTTTAAACCTACTTATATTATTATCCTTGAAGTAAATATTTTGTAGACAGCATATGCTTTTTAATCCATTTTTCAAGCTCTGTGATTTCATTGGCACATTTAGACCACTTACATCCAGCATAATTACTAATATCTTGGGATTTAACATTTACTTGTTGTGTTTGTTCTCTCATTTTTGTTCTTCTGCTTTTCTTTCCTGCCCTCTTCTGAGTTATTTAAACCTTCGAAATTACTCTAATGTACTTATCGTGTTTTGAACATATTTTTGTGCTGTTCCTTTAGTGGTTGCTGTAGGGTTAAAAAAACATGCTTAACATTTCGGTGTTCTTAAAATCAATATTTTAGCATTTTGAGTGGAATGTAGAAACATTACCACTATATAGGCCCCTTTACCCTTCCACCTTTATGTTTTAGTTATTACACTTACATACATTAAAGACCCTATTAGTGGAAAAGCACAATAACTGATATTTAAAACTCAATCGATATCTTTACAAGTAGATTGAGCCAAGCTGAAAAGAGGATTGCTATACTGAAAGATATATGAGTGGAAACATCTGGATTGAATCATGAAGAGAAAAAAAAAAGATAGAAATGCAGAAAAGAGCATCAAAGACATATGGAACCTAGTGAAAAGACATAACATGCATGTAATTAGAGACCCAGAAGGAGAGGAGAAAGAGATGGAGCAGAAGCAATATTTTAAGAAAACCAGTGAGTCAATAATCACTATGAACTCTAAGAATGATAACTGCAAGGAAAAAACACACTTATGCACTTCATAGTAAAACTGCTAAGAATGAAAACCAAAGAAAAAAAAATCTTAAAAGATCCAGGGTAGAAAGACAAATTACCTTCAGGGAAGTAAATAGCAGAATTAATCTAAGTAAATATTGACTCTACATAACAGTAATAATAAGGTCTTGTGGAGTACAAAACATGTGAAATTAAAACACATGGGAACAATAAGAAAAAGCCAGGATGGGAGGCCTTTATGGCCCTTACATTGCCTGAAACAGATCAATAATATTTATGATAATCTCTAGTGTTAATATATGTTGTAATCTTCTATATCCTTGCTGATTTTCTATTAAAATAATAATAAAAGATTGTGTACCAAATAGGTGAAAAAAGAGAAAATGGAGTCCTAGAAGATACTGTTTAATGCAAAAGAAGGCAATAAAGTTAAGTAAATAAAAGCAGAACAATTGGTTTGAATAAAAAACAAACAGTAATATGGTAGATACATATCCCAATATATTAGATTAGATGGAAATGAACTAAAACCTTTAATCAAAAGTCAAAGATTGTAAGACTAAATTAAAACAATAGCAGCAGCAACAACAATATGGTTCTTATAAGAGAGAGACTTTAAAACAAGAACAAAAGAATATTGAAAGTATAAGGATGGAAAATGATATACCATGCAAGTTAACTAAAGGAAAGTTGGTGTAGCTATATTAATAACAGGAAGAAAATAGATTTCAAGGCAAAAAAAAAAAAAACTAGTAGACAGACATTTCACATTAATTAAGTGTCAATGCAGCAGTGAGACATAACAATTCTAAATTTGTGAACATCTAATAATTAGCCTCAAAATATATGAGAGGAATGGACTAAACCACAATGAGAAATAAACAATTCCAACTATGAGTTGGAAATTTCAACACATCTCTGTTGGTAACTGATGGAACAAGAAGACAAAAATCAGGAAGATTTTAGAAAATTTGAAAAAATGTGATTAACAACTGCGACCTAATTAACAGTGGCATTCATTGTACCAAAGATTTTCAAAAGTCAAATTTTTTAAGGATCATACGGAATATTTTCCAAAAATGCTGGGCCATAAAGAAGGCCTCAATCAATGAATTTGTGAAGATAGAATAAAACAGATCATGTGCTTGATCATCATAAGGTTAAAAACCAAAAACAAAAAGAAAAGTAGGAAAAACCCTAAATGTTGGGAATTAAAATATATGTATCTAAATAACTCATGGACCAAAAGAGAGTAACAACAAAAATTAGAAAAAAAATTAACTGTATAATGAAGATATAATACATCACAATTTGTGAAATCCAGCTAAAATTATGCTTTAAGGGAAATAGACAGGTGTTTTTTTTTTTGTTTTTTTTTTCTTTTTGAGATGGAGTTTCGCTCTTGTTGCCCAGGCTGGAGTACAATGGTGCAATTTCGGCTCACCACAACCTCCTCCTCCCAGGTTCAAGTGATTCTCCGATTCTCCTGCCTCCGCCTCTCTAGTAGCTGGGATTACAGGCATGTGCCACCACACCTGGCTAATATTGTATTTTTAGTAGAGATGGGATTTCTCCACGTTGGTCAGGCTGGTCTCAAACTCCCAACCTCAGGTGATCCGCCCACCTCGGCCTCCTAAAGTGCTGGGATTACAGGCGTGAGCCACCGTGCCCGGCCATTGGACAGGTTTTTTTAAGTTTTTTGTGGTTGTTGTTGTTTGTTTTTTTTTTTAATACTTCAAGTTCTGGGATACATGTGCAGAACGTGCAGGTTTGTTACATAGGTATACACATGCCAGCGAAATGGACACTTTTAATGCATATATTTAAAAAGAAATGCTGAACATTAAATAAGTATCCATCTTAAGAATTTAGAAAAAGAAACAAAACTTAAATACATAAAGGGTAAAAGGAAAGAAGTATAAAGATGAGAGCAGAAATCAATGAAAGAGAAAGTAAACATATAATAGAGAAAATAAATGAGTTTATTCTCTGAAAGTCCAGTAAAAATTAGGAAGTCTCTACCAAAGCTTATTTAGAAAAAAGTGAGGAATACAAATTATTAACTCAGTAATTAGGCTGCCCAGCTAGCTCAGTCAGTAGAGCATGAGACTTTTAATTCAGTAATCAAAAGGATACTTTATTACAGCTTCACCATAACCCCTTTAAGGGGAGTCTGGGCACAAATCCTAATGGCATTGGAAAGATAATAAAATCATATTATGAACAATTTTATGCCAAAAAAAATTCACTTAAACGAACAATTTGCTACATAATCTAACTGACCAAAGAGGGCATAAGAAGAAACAGAACATCCAAATGTTCTACTACATGTATACTACATACATACTACATATGTCTTAAACATTGAATTTATGATTTGAAACCTTCCAATAAAGAAATCTCTAGTCCAGGAATTTTCACTAAACATTTAAGGAAGAAATAACATCAGTGTTACACAAACTCTTCCAAAGAATAAAAAATGAGTAAGCACTTCCCAGCTAGTTTTATGAAAATAGATGCAAAAAAAATTATGAGTTTACTTAAAAATTATATTCATCAAATTACTAAAACCCAAGAACAAAATCTAAATTACTAGTAAATAGAGAAATACAGATGCAAATAATAACGAAATGTCACTTTATTCAACAACACCTATTTCTAGAGAAGATGTGGAGGCAAATAACTCTAACATTGTTGGTGGCAATGTGAAATGTTATGGTTTTATGAAAAGCAATCTGCAAGTGCCTATAAAATTTACATATATATGCCTATAACCTAATAATTTCACTTCTGGGAATCTAGCCATAACATTAAGAGCACTAGTATATAAGGGTATGTATTTAAAGACATTTATTGCAGCGTTGTTATTGTGGCAACAAAATTAAAACCTGGAAGTGAAATTAATGCCCATAAATAAGGAGATGGCTGAGAAAATGTGGTTCAGCCACACCGTGGAATATTATATAGCTGTTTATGAAAAATGAGACTGGAAATGTACCTTTCACCCTAGAGGGATTTACCTGAGGTTTTACCTGAACAAGGTGTGGAAAAGAGTATATAATATTCCCTGTTTATATTTTTACAAAAAACAACAGAAAACTCATTATGCATTGTGTGTGTGTGTGTGTGTGTGTGTGTCTGTGTGTGTCTGCACACATATACGTGCAATGTAAATGATCACCTCAGCATGGAGAAAAATATGGAAGGTAACATACTGGATTCCCTTTACATACTAGTTCAGTACCATGAGTTCACGTGCTATTAAAGAAGGAGGGGAGAAGAAAAGAGGGAAAAGATGCTAAACAAAACCAAAAGAAACCTTTATTTCTTTATGGAAAATTATCTGTGTATGTGCATAAAGAAATTAAATAACTTTAAAAAACAAAGACCAAACAACAACTTTGTAGTCCTCTTGTGAAAGATGAAATAATTTAACATTTTTGCTTCTTCTATCTTTCTGATCATTTCAGACATTTAAAAAATTTTAATCCAGAATTATAAACCCCATTATTTGCTTTCAAAATATATTAATAATTGAGCTGTTTTTTCCCTTTTTTCTTGTACTTTTATTGAATATTTACAACATTTTTACTTTTAAAAAGTCTTAAAAATGCTCAGTGCAATAATTACAGCTTGCCTCATCTTTCCTTGCTTTATTTTTTTCATAACACACATTGCCAACTGAGATCTTGCCATATGCTCATTTTCCTACTGTCCCCCACACCAGAATGCACATGCGCCAGGCAGGGACTGGGTCTATTGTTTACCGCTGTGTCTACAGTGCCTGGAGGGGTGTCTGGCAGACAGTAGGTGCTCAGTCAATGCTTGAATGAATTTGTGAATGAATACATTTTCTATTTCAACTTCTCTATACTTGAGTTCATTTCACTTGCTCATGAGTTTATTTAGCACATGTTTAAAGAAGTCTAAATACCGAGTTAGAAATAGGAATAAATGAAGGTAGAAGACATGGTCCATTCCTCCCGAACAGTGTGTGTTCCAGTGGGAGAAAAGACCTGAAAGTCAGTGATTGTTCAGAATGATATGATAAAAGTAAGCATAATGTATTGACAGAGTACCGTGGAGGGGCAGTTTAGTCAGACTATTTGGGGGTGCAGGTGTGCAGAAACTTTCAGAACACAGTCCCCCCATGAGGGAAGCCAGGGTGGCTGGGGAGGGAATCTCTCTAGGACAGCAAGCAGGGCCACATGGCAGGAGCCAGGATACCCAAAGGAATCCCACAGGCCACCTGGTTGGAAAGAGCTGGAGGTGAGCAGGCAGGAAGGGCGGCCAATGGCTTCCAGGTCAGCATGACACTCAGGGTCAAGTGGCACAGGTGTGATTGTCTACTGAGGAATCCAGATGGAATTACAGTAAAAAATATTGTCCTGTTGTCTCTACTAAAGTCAAGTTGGAGAATGGGTCAAGGCAGGTTAGTACTAAATCCTGGGCACCCATTTCCAACAGAGTTTGCTGGGTCAGCCTCTCATCTGAATCATCTCTGGGCTTCTGCGAATGGATTTCTGCCAGTGTTTCTCTAGGGAAGGTGAGATGCAAAGCCTTGAGATGCTGCTGCAGGACTCAGTCCTATGGGTTTGCAGAGGAAGAGGCAGCCTGAAAGCTTCCAGTGGAATTGTCTTCTCATGTCTGAGTCAGTGATGAGCTAAGAACTCCTCTTCTTTATACAGCAGCCCTGTCTATACATCTCGTGTGAATTCTGGCAATTAGTTATAACAGTTTTTTGCTTAGTGCACTAATTCCCCTTTTCCAGCACTCTTGGGATTAGTAATGATAATATCAATAGTACTATCTATTGGGTTATTACCATGGCTTATCTAATCTTCACAAAAACTCTATGAGGCAGTCACTATTATTAGCCCCATTTCCCAGATGGAGAAACTGAGACTTGGAAGGATAAGTAGCTTGCACACAGCCATGCAGCCAGAAGGTGACCCAGGTACATACCCTGACACTCCAGGCTTT
Organism: Hylobates moloch; assembly: GCF_009828535.3. Taxonomy (NCBI): domain Eukaryota; kingdom Metazoa; phylum Chordata; class Mammalia; order Primates; family Hylobatidae; genus Hylobates; species Hylobates moloch. Next base: position 52,608,515 of record NW_026652290.1, on the reverse strand, counting down.
ACCAACTTACGAAGCCACACTTCCCTTTAATCCCCAAATCACAGAAGTCAGAGCTCCTGTCCCTTGCCCACTCTGTTTGGACTTCCTCAGGAATATTGGCGTGTTCACCCATTGCCTCCTGTGTTCTTCCCACCCCATATATCATCTAGCTCTGGAACAATGCATGTTCAATGTGTTGCCTTTGGTAGGCTCAAGATCAGCTTCCCTCTAGATACTCCTGCTCTCCTTGTACCATCTCTTTCCCGAATGTGGGAATAGCACCCTCCTGCCATTCCTCTGCTGAAATGAGATTGGGATGTAGAATTTAACACAAGCTGGCTGAAAGGTAGGCTATGACAGGCGGGATTATCACCCAAGGGGTTTACACTGAATATTATCAATGGCTTCCGTCAGAGTCCACGGGCCCAGTATCCTTCATGGGGACCCTCTGCTGCCTTCCTCTTTTCCTGGATTCTGGCCTGCCTTGCTGGAGTAGAGGCTGACCTGCATGCCCTGTCCCCGTGTGCTACTTGTCACTAAGGTGATGCCAAAGGAAGTGTCCTTCAGTGTGACAGCCAAGGCAAGATCCAGTTGAGTCATATCCCAAGGCCTACAGACAGAAGGCAGTTTCCCTCCCTTAATGCTAAGGTCCACCTTCAAAGTTTTTATTTTCTAGCCCTATGATTAACCCTCCATAAGCATGATTGACAATGGAAAATCAGCTTCCTTCAAGAAAACCCCAGTCCCATCCATGGGAATACAGTCTTGCCCTTTGGCCCTTAAAAGATATCTGAACAGAAAGTTTCAGGTCCAGACATTTCCAAAATTCTAGATTATTTAGTCTTGAAAAACATCTTCTGTGACCTATTAATAGTCTTAGCCAAGCCAAAACCCTTTCTTTTTCATCCTTCCTTCAGCAACCCTGTTGACCAAGCCTGCACAGGCTTTCTGTCATCTTCAGGGTCCCCTCCCAGATCTGTGACCAAATGCTTGAAGAGTAACATAGAAATACCTCCTGAGAACAAGCAATATGATACCAAGTAAGACAGCCTAATCCAGTCATTGTGAAAGAGGCATTCCTTTAAAGGAAGTAAATCTGTCTACAGAGTGTAATTCTGTCCACCCCTCTCCACCTCCACCACCCTCATTCATGATAACCTGTTAACATTGTTATGCAGAGAAACTCAGCTCTTTGGAAATCCATTGCCTTTGCTTTGCTTACTCAGAAGGGTCATTGCTCAAGAGTGAATCCAAGAACTCACCTTCAGCAACAAAGGAAATCACTTGAACCTTTGATTTCATGGCTCTGTTTCAGCTTCAACCCTCCTCATCAGACTATATAAACCCCAGGACCAACGTTTTCTTTTGAGGACCAAGTTCAGAATGCCTTGACTTTTTCTTCTGTCAACAGCCTCTGCAAGGAGGAGATTTCCAAAGCAGGTGATTTAAGAGCAACAGTAGCTAACATCGCACGAAGCATCCTGCACACATTCTTCTTTTCCAGCAAGGAGAATGAAACTCAGTGAGGTTGAGTGGTTTGCCTAATGTTTCATAGCTAATAACTAGGAGAACCATTATTTGAACCCAATCAGTTTGATTCTGGTTCCAGCCCTCTTAACCGCTTTTCAGGTGGGGAACGAGAGTCTGGCCTGGGAATGAGAAGAATTGCAGATCCATCTCCCCTCTACAGCAGACTGTGGGTACGATGGCATTCTCTTGGTGTGGATTGAGGTCAGCATCCCTCCATGGCATATATAGCCAATATTCAGTATTTAGATGACAGAGACACTAAAACCTGATCAGCCTGAACCTGCAAAATCCTTCCCCTGCCTCTACGCTAAACCTGGAGGAGAATGTGGCTCTCTGCGATGCAGACTCTTCCATCTCCCCATAGTCAAGGAGAGCCAGAGCCAGAGTGTCATCCCTTTGGGATTCCCTTCTTCCCTTCTCTTCTTTTCTTTCCTTTCTTTTTTTTTTTTTTTTTTTGAGACAGGGTCTCTCTGTCACCCAGGCTGGAGTGCAGTGGTGTGATGACAGCTCACTGCAGCCTCTACCTCCTGAGCTCAGGCGATCCTTCCACTTAAGCCTCCCAAGTAGCTGGGACTACAGGTGTGTGCCACCACACCTGGCTAATTTTTTAATTTTTTGTAAAGATGGGGTTTTGCCATGTTGCCCAGGCAGGTCTCGAACTCCTGAGCTCAAGCGATCCTCCTGCCTCGGTCTCCCAAAGTGCAGCGATTATAGGCTGACATTGTAATTTCTGTTGGTCCCAGCTCATCTCCCCAGGCTGACATCTGCTACAGTTGCTCACTCAACTCATTGGGCCCTGACATCACTGCAGGCTCCTTCCCAGGGTTCCATATCAATAAAGTCTTTGGAGGCTACAGGACTAAGTAGAGAGAAGGAATTAGTCAGAGGGAAGAGGTCGAACTGTATCCCAAACTAGTGAAGGTTACCAACTTAGCTCGGTTCTCTCTATTTTTCTTTCTCATTAGAGTCACTTATTGTGTGCATAGGGCTCTCCCAAGGTTCTCTTTCCCCCTTAGTTTGCTGATCATCCTGGTTATTTGTGTCAGATGCCGAGGTGGAGTTTGATAACTCTTTGTGGTGTTTCCTAATCCAGGCTCATAAGCCCTGTGTTTAGCAGACACTCCTTTGCATCTGTGGTATTTCGTTGAGTAAGTGTATGGGCCCCTTTATTTAAATTATTTTACACAAGAGGTGGCTTTAAATGAATTCAGGTCTTGGATGAATTCTCAGAGCACCAAATATCATTGCAAATGTGATTACTGAACCATTGTTGATAATGTTTTTGAGGTCATAGAGAACTAGAGACGGGCCACAAAACAGAAGATTGACAAATATTGAATATTTTTCACATAGGCGAGATGGATGGCATGTGGAAATTGCAAACTGATGAGTGTGACATCTCTTACCAATAAGATACCAGAATGGACTACTGATTAGACAGTTTCTGCACACTAAATCACCATGCATAAACATGGGTTCTCAAGAAATAGCTCATGCCAAATGACCTAGTCTGTTTATACTTACTTATTTGAATCAAGGATCAGGAAGTACTATAGGCATGGCTCTTCCTGACTACAGTGAGACATTTGAAGAAGTTTCTTTTGAAATCTTAGTAGATAAGATGGAGAAATGTGAGTTGGCTACTGGTTAATTAGGCGGATTTGTAACTGGCTGAACAACTATACCTAAAGAATATTGATAAAATATTTTTTAATCAACAACTCATAGAAAAGTATTTATGACATGCTTATCATCGTTTACAAATGATGCCAAACTGCAAGGGATAGCTAATCATTTGGATGACAAAATTAGGATTCTAAAGTATTTTGCTAGACTGGAACTTGGATTAAAGCTAACAACAACAAAGTGAATGGAGATAGTGTGGAGTTTTTCCTTCAGGTATAAAAAAAGAAATTGTATAAGCACAGGAAGGGTAGATATGAGTTAGCAGTAATTCCTTGCATTAGTTGGGGATGCCTTTGGCTGCAAGTAACAAAAATACCTGATTCAAGATGGATAAGGCAATTTATCATCTCCTATAACAAGGAGACAGGCAAAGCAGCTGTGGGTGTGAAAGCTTTACTTCTCTGAGATACTCTAGACTAGCAGTTGTCAACCAGGGCAGTTTTGCCCCCAGGAGACATTTGATGATACCTAGAAACATTTTTGGTTGTCACAACTGGTAAGGTGGGAGTATGCTCTGGCATTTAGTGGATAAAGAGAGATGCCATGGATGCTGCTGAACATCCTACAACGTGCAGGATAACTCCCACAACAAATAATTACCTGCCCCAAAATGTCAGTAGTTCAGGACTCAGAAGCCCTGATTTTTTATAGTAATCCGGATCTACTGCCTAGAGCCTTCGCTGAAGTCACATAGGGGAAGGGTGGATAGCTGAGCAAAATTGGGATTTTTTAGGAAGGAAGAAAGGAGGGATGGATGTTGGAGAGTTTGCCATAAAGATAATATATTCATATCAAAAATATTTTTTAATTGATTATGAGCCAGGGTCACTGCCAGCCCAGAAAAGATCTTTGTGTGATTTAGAACTAAGGCACCCCCCTTCCTCAGAAACTTTACTGCCATCTGCTGGAAAATTACTGAAGGAAATATGTAAATCTACAATAGGTTGTAAATAGAGCCCCCTAGAGTTGTGCCACACATAACCTCACAATAATTTACGGCATCCCTTCTGTGAGTCTAACATGATCCAGCTGTATAAAATGGCTGTCAAAGAAGTAGCTTAGGACTTTACAAACAGGAACTATATGTCCTGAGTAAGGAAGGTCAAAATCTCATCATATCCTACATTGGATCAGCCAGTTCTTTTCAAACTTTTATTTATAATAAAATAATTAAACAATGAATTCTATTCTGAGTGTAGCTTTGGCTTCACCCCATAAGCCTTGATATATCTTATCTTTTATTATTAATGTTTAAGTAGATAGTAATTTTTTAAATGGTTATCAGTTCCGCAGCTGGAATTCTTGATAAATTCTTGGTTTCATAGTTGAAGAATTTTTTTTTTAAGTGACCAAAGAAAGTTGGACTGGAGGAAGAAGTGTTAAGGAGTCATAATGTATGAGAAGTGTGTGTGGAGGAAGGAAGGAACTGGAGATGTAGAGCTGGTGAAGAAACACTAAAAGTGAACTGGAGCAATATCTCCAAGTATCTGAAGGGTTTTAAGGGGATAGGGACCAGACTGAATCTGTGTTTCTTCAAAGGGCAAACTGGGTCCAATGAGTGAAATCATAGACTCATGAGATATGGATGGAAGTGACCTTGGTGGTCAACGAATCAAACCCATTTTTCAAACATCCCTCCTACAGTACTTCCACAGCAGCTACCCTGCCAGCACACCTTTAGCGCAGGGGCAACCCTGTGATCTTTAGGTGATGCTAAAGTGTTTTATGTTACATTGAACTCTGCCTCTTCTGGCTCTCACCCATCATTCCCTGTCTCCTTAGCTGCTCTCTTGTGACAAGTAGGTTTCAGAGACAGATTTGCTCTACATAACGACGGAAGTTTGACAACCAGGGTTTCCATCCAATGGCTTCAAGTAGAAGATGGACCACCATTGGTCAGGGACCAGATCCCTCGTCTATCAAATGAAAGAGTTAAACCTAGAAGATTCTAAGTTATTTCCTGCTATCCAAGTGGATTATGGTCTCTGGGCTACAAAAGTAAGAGTTTGATGTTGCTGCCAAGTTTTTCTTCTCATTTCCTCACCCTCCCTGTACACGTTTGCACGATTTGGCACTTGATTTTACCATAATTAATTTAATCAGCCCCCAACTCATGAACCTTTAGAGTGTTTCCAATTATTCATTATTACAAACCATACTGCAATAAACATTCTTATATATTACTTTGGGGCACTTGTGTAAATATTTTTATAGGTTAAGTTCCCAGGAATGGAATTGTTGAGTAAAAGGGATAGACATTTTGAACTTAATCTGCCTTAATGATTTGCATTAATTTACCCACACCAGTACTGGACAATTGCACTCAATCATTTCTGTCAAACTGAAAAATTTGTATTTGATTTTTTACTTCTTTGATTATTAGAGAAGTTAAGCATTGATTTCTATGAATTGCTCCTCTTCATAATCTTTGTCCATTTTTCTATGAGTTATCAATATTTTGTAAAAGTTATTTATATATTGTGGATATTAATGACTTGTTCAGGTGTATTTATATTCAAATATTATTTCTAGTTTTGAATATGTCTTCTTAGATCTATTTAGATCTTTTGCTAGAGAGAAGATTTTAATAAAATCTGACAATGTTTTATGTTATAAATTTTAGGCTTTAAGTTATTCTTAAAAAATTGAAATATGCAAATATTCTCCAATACTTTTATGGTAAGATGTTTCATGTGTCATATTTAATTACTTACTTAGTCTGAATTTTTAAAATGCAGTGCCAATTTATTATATACTTTTTTTGATGAATATCCGAACATTCTGATCCTATTTATTTAAAAAAAAAACCCTTTTCTATTATGATTGCCACTTATTTACATATTTACTTCCCATTTGTACGTATGTGTATCTATTCTTACACTTTCAATTCTCTTTCATTCAACAGCGTATCTTTTTCTGTACTTGTATCATACAATTTTCAATACTGTGGATTTATGGTGCTTTTTGATTGCTCATAGAATAAATTCCCTCTTAATTTTCTTCTTTTACAAAAAAATAGAATTGTTTTTCCTTGGAATTCAATTAAATTAATGGAGCAATTTGGGAATAATTGATATTGTTATACAATTAAATCTACCCATCCGAGAACTTGTGTCTCTTCACTTAACTAACTCAAATATTCTTCTATATCTTTGAAGAAAATTATTTAATTTTTATATATGTCTTATACATTTCTTTTTAAATATGTTACTAATTATTTTGTAGTTAAGCATGCTCTCGGAAGGATTTTATTAAAATTTTCTAACAGGTTTTTGTTGCTATGTAGAAAGCCTATGGATTTTCATTTTTTAATATAAATTTAATCTGGATGCTTCACAGAACTCAGTTTACATACTTGATGGCTGATTCTCTTGGATATGTCATTTATTCACATTATCCACAATAATGACGATTTTTCCTTTTTAATTTACTACGTGTAGTTCTTTACTTGGCTTTTTCATTATTTTGGCTAGAACCTCCAGAACAATGATAAATAATAGCTGTGATGGTGAGCATCTTTGTCTTATTCTTGATTCTGGTGGTGTTTCTAGTGTTTAATCATTAAGGATGATGTTCAATGATTTTATGATACTTTTGTCTATTTAGTAAACTCTCCTTATTCTAATGACTTACTAGGAGAATATAACAAGGACAAAATTTGAATTTTGCCAAATAAGATTTTGGCATCTATTGAAATGATCATCATTTTTTTTTCTTTAGCTATTAATATAAATGTATGGATATCTACTACTGAACCAGACTTGAACTTCTGAAATGCTTAGTCATGATATTTTATCTTTTAATACATTGTTTCACTGAAATTTTCAATAATTTATTTAGGATTTTTACACTTCCATAAATTGGTCTATATGTCGGCACCATCTCTGTCAGATTTTAGTATCAGAGCTAAACTAGTCTCATAAAATTGCTCAGGAAGGACTTCATCTCTAAGTATAAATAAGAAATATTTGCCCATTGGAGATGTGATAGATCTCACTTATAAAACCATCTGCCCTGGGGTATTTGGGGTGTTAAGTATTTTACTACCTTTGCCCTTTCTTCTGTGATTATTGGTCTTTTAGATCTTCTGCCTTTTCTTGAGCCATTTTTGCGATTTATACTTACATTAGTGGTCATTTCATCTATAATTTCAAATTCACTAAAATAAATATGTATGTGATATTAAATTTTTAAAAATTCCTTCTACATAAGTAGTTGTATCTTGATATGGTTTGGCTGTGTTCCTACCCAAGTCTCATCTTGAATTGTAGCTCCCACAATTCCCACATGTTGTGGGAGGGACCTGGTGAGAGATAATTGAATCATGGGGGCAGTTTCCTCCATACTGTTTTCGTGGTAGTGAGTAAATCTCATGAGATCTGACAGTTTTATAAAGGATTTCTCGTTCCACTTGATTCTCACTCTCTCTTGCCTGCCGCTATGTAAAACATGCCCTTCACCTTCCACCATGATCCCACGTGGACTGTGAGTTTATTAAACTTCTTTTCTTTATAAGTTACCCAGTCTCAGGTATGTCTTTATCAGCAGCATGAAAATGGACTAATACATATCTACTTTCTTACGAGAAAATTACGTATTTGTATTCGTTTTTACTCCTTTTTTTTTGCCAGTCTTAAAAAAGTATCTATTTTTTAATAATCTTTTCAAAAGAATTTCACAAGTAGAAAAATCACATCTATTTTGTCCATCTCAGCATCCTCAGTGACTTTGTGCAGTACCTAGAAGACATAGGCACATAATAAATATTTATTGTCAAGGTAAATCAATAGAGACTTGTTTTGATTTTCTGTATCGATCCTATTTTTTTCTCTCTACTGCTTCATTTTTTTCATCTACTTTATTTTGATGTTTTGTTATTTCTTTTCCAGTTTCAGGAATAAAACTCTCAGCCAGTTCTTTTCAAACTTTTATTTATAATAAAATAATTAAACAATGAATTCTACTCTGAGTGTAGCTTTGGCTTCACCCCATAAGCCTTGATGTATCTTGTCTTTTATTATTAATGTTTAAGTAGATAGTAATTTTTTAAATGGTTATCAATGATTTTAGTTTTAGAAAACCATTTATTTTTGTTTATTATTCCTAGTTTTGTTGCACTATAATGGTTTTGGAAATATCTTGAGATTTTGTTTACATAGTTGTACATGGTCAATTTTTGTAAAGAATTTACAGGTATTCGAAAAGGATTTTTTTCTATGTATTAGGTATGCAGATAGGAGAATACACAAGAAGAAGCAGGTTTGGGAGAAGATAATGTGTCCAGTCTTAACTTACTGCTTTCAAGTTGCCTGCAAAAATGGCAAAGTGTTGGTGTCCGTACGTGGGGCCAACAGATGGGTCTGGGGCTCAAGAAAAAGATGCACCTGGGAGTCATTGCTGCATGTGGTAGTTAAGGCCAACATGCATGAGATTATCCCAAGAACATGTAGAGTGAGAAAGGCTGGCTGCATGGGCAATTGACCGCACAGGACCTGTGCTCAGAGGGCACGTGCTTGGTTTAATGCTCTCCTGTCGCCATCTTGAATTTCTTAATAATTGTTGAACCATGGACCCACATTTTCATTTTGCACTGAGCCCTGCTAATTATGTAGCAGTTTCTGAGTGTGAAAAGGACAAAGACAAACTGAAGCACCAAGCTCAGAGGGGTGGGCAGTGCAAGAGAAGCCGGGGAGATTTTGATGGAGCCCTGTGCCAGGTTGGAGGAGATGTTGGAGAGTTGGGTCATAGGAGTGACAGAGGCCAGGGTCTCACAAGGGCCATGTTATGCAGAAGAGTTGTGGATGAAGAGGTGTGGAAAGCAGCCAGTTTGCACTGTTTGAGGTGTGAAAAGGACAGGGACCTGTAGGCAACAAGAGTGGACAAAACAGACTTCTAGTTTGGTGACACAGTATGGAGAAAGATTCAGATTCTGACCACTTCTTACACCTTCTACTGCCACTGTTGTAGTTCATACCCCCACGGGCTTCTGTCTGCACTACTACAGCAGCCTCCTGACTCCTCCCTGCTGCGTCCTTGCCCCCAGTGGTCACCATGATTATGCTGAAACTTCAGTCAGATCACATCACGCCTCTGGCCAAACCCACCAGAGGCTTCTCATCTCAGAAGAACATCAAGTCTTTCCTGTGGCCTCCAAGGCCCTACTGGGTCCAGTCCCCACCCCCTGTTGCCTGCTATGCTCCCCTTCACTCCATGGCTCTGGCCTCACTGGCCTCCTTGGCTTCTTCCTGCACTCTCAACCTGCCTCACAGCTTTACCTGGAATGTCCTTCCACCACTCACTCCTTGACCAACTCCCTCTCTTCCCTGGGCTCTGCTCAAATATAGCCTCTCTGGGAGCTCCTCCCTGGCCAGCCTGTCCATGCCTGCTCCTCCTTACTGTATTTTCATCACAGCCCTCAACACCATCTATCTTACTGTGTAGTTACTGGCTGCTTTTTGTCTTCTCACCCCTGGGAGAGTAGAGTATTGGCTTTGCTCACAGTTTGTCTGTTTGGATGCTCTTATAGAAGGACAGTGGCCCAGGAGGATATCAGCAGCTATGTGGACCCTATTTCCCAAGCCAAAAACTAGGATATGTTGTCTAGTAATGAGAGAGAGTATGCATTTATTTATCTGTTTGTGTATACACCTCTTTGTTTCACAAAAAGATTTAAGGCAGTTTACAAAGATGCATAAAATTCAGCAGGATGACATAAATTAGAAGCAGGTGAGAAAGAAAAAAAAATGTAAAAGCAAGGGTAAAGCCATAAAATGGAGCCAAGGATGGGACTAATACAAAATAAACATACCATAAACTTTGATCCATTAGCTAGGGGTGGGCCACAAATTTGGCTCTAAAATTTCTAACAGCCAGTGCCAAGATGAAACATGATCAACTGCACAATTCCCAGGATCCTCAAGATTAAAGCAAACTACTAGCCCAGGAGAAATGCGTACATTCCTGATGTCCCAGAGAACAGAAAGAAATGGCTCCTTAAGCCCTCCCAGAGATGACAAGGGATAAGACAGCCAGCAATTTGCTCAGAGGCATCTTTGCAGCAGACACAGCCATGAACTTTGTTTCTTACATTTCTTAGCCAGGCTTATGGGAGTCTGACTAATGTGAAATGCAGTTATTTGGTGGGCTAGGGCACAGGGTTCTGTCCAGCCATAGGAGTGCCTGAGCAACTGGTGGAGGGTGTAATCTACAAATGCTTTTTTTTTTTTTTTTTGAGAGAGAGTCTTGCTCTGTCACCCAGGCTGGAGTGCAGTGGTGCAATCTCGGCTCACTGCAGTCTCCACCTGCCAGGTTCAAGCAATTCTCATGCCTTAGCCTCTTGAGTAGCTGGGACTACAGGCTCATGCCACCATGCGTGGCTAATTTTTGTATTTTTTTTTTTTAGTAGAGACAGGATTTCACCATGTTGGCCAGGCTAGTCTCGATCTCCTGACCTCCTGATCCGCTCGCCTCAGCCTCCCAAAGTGCTGGGATTACAGGTGTGAGCCACTGCGCCCCGCTCGAGTAATGCAGTCTAAGGAGAGCTTCTTTAGGCCAAGCTTCAGGTAGATATTGGGTGGCTGTGGGTTCTCATGACTGTCATGAGAACATGACAAGACTAGATGACAAAGCTTTGAGATCCACTAGATGTCAAACTGCAGAGGCTGGACATCGTCTAGGAAGAATGAAGCAGGTCTAACAAGGACTTGTTCCCTCTCTCAAGATGAGCAAGATTCTTCCCAGAAAACAAGACCAAGATTCTAACAAGACCAAGATTCTAACAAGGACTTGTTCCCTCTCTCAAGATGAGCAAGATTCTTCCCAGAAAACAAGACCAAGATTCTAACAAGACCAAGATTCTAACAAGACGAAGATTCTTCCCAGGAAATAATGATGAGCCCAGTGCAATAGAGTGCAAGTGACTTCAGCCTGGGAATATTTTAAAGCAGACCCATACAAACACCTACCTAATTTGTGTGTGTGTCAGTAAAATCTCCTTCCTGCTGTACCTTCCAAGATAAACCATTTGTGAAACACATGCCAAGTTAACTGAGAGGAGACCTGTGTGGGATAATTAACTGTCGTTAAAAGCCAAGGGACAACCACCAAAAATAATGACTTTGCTGATAGAGTATTTGATCTGAAATCTTTCTTTCTGGCAATAATTAAATAGCAGGGCCAGCTGTGTCCTGGGATTGAATACCGAAATCAAGCTGCCCCAGAAAATCCAGACTGCAGGCCTGTGGGAGAAAGAGCAGAGCCAGCGTGGCCCCTCCCCAGGCCCGCTCCCCACCCCTGATAAGGATCCCAGCCACCTCCCTGCTTCCCTGGGGTGTTGAAAGGCTCCAAGATAGCAAAGTGCCCCTCCTCTGAGATCCTGGGAAGGAAAGTGCTAGGCAAATCAGAAACATGGCACAGGACAAAGAGTAGCTGGAAGACTGGAATTGCAAGGAGGGCTCTGCGCCTCTCAGTTCAGAGCCCTGGCTCCTGAAAATAGGATCTCAGCTCCATGGCCAAGTCAAAGAAATGAGTTGGCAGCCTTTCTGAGTATCTTCCCTAAATTTTCCTTGACACAGATTAAAACATCCTGTCAAATCCACAAATACTGAGCACACTCAATGACCAAAGTCCAGTACATCAATGTCCCCAAGAAGTGCCCTGCTTCCCTCCTGGCCACCTAGCAACTTCCTCGCTCTGTGAACCACTTCTCGACCTCCCAGCCTCCCTGCACTCCTCATACCTCTTTCTTTTACCTCGCTGATACCTGCAGCAGAATTAGCCCCTATAGAGAGAAGTCAGTCCTAACCCTGTGGGCTACATCCCCTGGCCTCCCTGGTCCCCTGAGCTTTGATCTGGCTGCCCTTCTCCATGTTCACACCCTCTTACTTGTTCTCTGGGGTTAGTCATAATAACCCCTCATGTTAACGGGGCAGGAGATCACCTTAGATCTGCCCCACAACCACAAGAAGGTGAGTGGTTGGAGGCTAATTATTATCCCAATTTTACAAATAAAGAAACGGGCTCAGAATCAGCCCATGGTTTTCCCACAGCCGGACCCCACAGTGTCCAGGCAGGGAGCAGAACTCACAACTTCAGGCTCCCAGCCTATGAGCCGCCACACCCATCTCTAAACCCAAAACCAGCCACCAGCTCCAGGACGAGTCATCCTTGCCCAGTGAGGGCAACTGGAGTGCACAGTATGCAGGTGTGTGTGAGGGGCAGAGGCAAGGAGGTGGGGGAGCTCTCTGGCATTCCATCACTTCCATAGCTCCTGCTTTATGGTATCAAGGGATGACCCAGCCAGAGGGAACCCACGAGTTTCCCCATTGCAACCCTTCACTTTACAGATGGGGAAACTGAGGCTCAGGATCCTCCATAGAGTGCCCACTACATGATGGGAGCTGGGCACCAGCACCCCTAGGTGAGCACTGGGGGGCTAGATTCTCACTTGGCCACACACCATGCACACACCTCCCCCTGCCCCTCGAGTTCTTCTAAGCCACCCTGACAAAGCCTGGCTGTGGGTTCCTCTGGAAAGAGCACTGGACTGCTCACCAGGAGCTCCTCCTTCCAGGCCTAGTTTGGCAGCTGACCCTTGGGGTGGCCTGGAGCCTTTTCTTTACCATTTAAGAGCCTGTTCTCAGCCTTTCCCACAAAGGGCTTGACCTCAAGAAGCTGATCAGACTCTGGCTTAATGTTTATTCTAGGATTCCAGGCCTTCCTTCAAGAAAGGAGTACTCTCCTTGAACAGACAAGCTGTGGCCAAGTGAGGTGGGAAGCCACGGCGGGCAGAACTGGTGGAGTGAGGGCTGGATGGTGGTTGGAGGTGGAGGCGGGAAGCCTGTCTGGAAGGAGGGGTAAGGCTCTGAGGAGGAGGAAGAGCAGGTGCCCCAGGCCAGGGAGAGGGCAAAGAACAGGTTCTGGCCCATTTGGGGCTCCATGAGGCTGCAGCCCAGCCCAAGGCCCTGAAGTCCTAGGACATCCAGTCCCTTGATTCCTCAGCTGGAAAAACCGAGGCCACCTTTAACTCGTATCAACTTTGAATGGTCCTGGCCAGACACTTTGACACACAGGGTCTCCTTGCTGCTCCACAACCTATCTGTGCCTGGGGATTTATATTCCTATTTTGCAGACAAGAAAACTGGGGCCAGATAAGTAAGGTCAGAGCAGAACTACAGCAGCAGCAGGGATTGCAGGGCCTGGCCAGTGCTTTGTCCTCTGCGTAGCCCTTGGCCCCAGCATACCCCATCATGACCAGATCCCATGTCTCTGGACTGATGAACACAAATGCATAGCTCATGAAAACGGGCTGGGAATCTAAGACTGTTCCCAGCCAGGGAATCAGAAGTATCCTGCCCCAAACATCAGTATTTCATGTTCAACACTCAACTCACCCATACGCTAATCTTTTTATTCATTTCACCCATCAAGCAAATGCGGATTTAGTTCCTTTTGTGTGCCGGGCACTGTGCTCCACTGGAGTTTCACAGTGTGATTAGGGCATGGGCTTTCACATGTTATCACTATGGTACACTCAAGCATTGCTGGAATGTCTGGGGGGAAGCTCTGCACCTGAACCCCCATCCCCTCCTGAGAAGCTGTATCCTCTGCCTGACTCTATCGAGATGAGGGGTGGAGGCTGTGGGAGTCAAGGAGGAGGAGGGAGAGAGAACGATCCTGAGAGAGCTGTAAAAGTGAGGCAGTAATCACTGGAGAAGTTCTCTCCATCATTAAAGAGGATCTTAATTAAGGTCCCTGAAACAGACACCCAAAACAAGCAGCAGCTGTGGGAACCAGGCCTGGCAGGGGGAGCACAGCCGCCCAGGGGTGCTGGGTGTTACTGGCCAGCGCCTCACCTGTCATTAGGGAGTGGGAATTCACCCCACATCAAAGTCAGCCAGGAAGGAATGTGACAAATGCCATTCACCTTGAAAACAGTGATGAAAATAAATGCCAAAGCCTGCCAACCATTGTGTGCGAAAACTCCTCGGGCAGAAGGCAGATCCCCAAAGAGAGGTGAGGTGTGTCCAGCTGAGAAGCAAAGAAGAGGTGCCTGGGTCTGGGAACACAGCCTTCCCTAGACTGTGGCCGCCTGGACCTGGACACGCCTCTCCTGGCCTTTGGCCTTCAGTTTACCGGGTGCTAAGACCCTGGGAAATCCCTTTGCCCTACTGTCCCACCACTCTGGGATGCCTTAATGTGGCTGATTTACTCTGCTGGTGCCTAGGGAATCAGAGGACATCCTGGGTGGAGTCTCTGCCACCCTTGAAGAAGGACATCATCATGGCCCATCTTGGACCCCCTGACTTTCCTCTTCTGGGAGGAAATAACTGGGAGGCGGTTATTTTCTGTTGTTTATAATATGGATAATCCTTGACCAAAAAAAAAAAAAAAGAAAATAACTTCTGAGTCCAGGTGCTTCGTTACGTATGGCGTAATCCAGAATTCGAGGGAATAGGGGCAAGTTGACATCTCAAGATGAGTTTATGGCTGATGCGGGCAGGGGTTAGCCAGGGGCACCAGGCTGGCGGCATGAGGTGGCAGAACGCTCTTAGTGCCAAGCTGTGTCCACACACACATCGGGTTAATACCTGGAATTGTTCATCTAGGAGTCTTTTGGAGCCTGCCTTTAGCAGAAAGCAGAGAAATCATGGCCCAGAGACTGAGAGACAGAAGCAGAGGCAAAGAAAGATCCAAAGAGAGTTGGGGAGGCAGGTGGGATGCATTAGCCACAGAGTAGTCTTTACTGAGACACCTATGTTTCCCAAATAGCTTTCTTCTGCCACTTGACCTGCAAACCCAACACAAAGAGGCCAGCCTCTCCTCTCCTACCCCCACCTTGAACTTCAAATCCTGTGAGCATCCTATGGCAAGTTCAAAGCAAGGTCCAACAACCCCTCCCATCCCTCAGAAGCAAGTGTGGCTGAGGCTCCATCACAGCGTTCCACCAGGGAGGACCCTGAGCTCCGCAAGGCAGCAAAGCAGGTCTGTTTTACGGCCTCTGAAGAGACTTCGTCATACTGTCACCTCACGCTAACCAGACTTCAGTAATTGCAGGGGAATGGGGAGGGGCCCTAATCTACCTTGGGCCTACTTCATACTGATACCAAGGGCCAGAGGAATTCAGAAAGCCATGTGGACTGGAAAGGGCAGAGAAGGTATCCTGGTGGAGGTGGCATGTGATCTGGGCCTTGAAGGGTGGATAGGAGTTGAAACAGAGAAGAGAAGACACCCTCTGCAGTGGCACCTGCTGGGCCATGAATTGGTGGTAGGGTGGACATAAGCGGCTTGAGCCACAGGCGATAGGATGAAAGCCACGTTGGAAGAACAGCTGCGTGGCCCTGCAGTCAGAGGCTGCTCTGGGTTGGGGAGGATACCGTGGAGATAGGAAACAAGACCACAGGGATTGCACTAGGAGGTGGCATGCCCAGGAACTGAGGCATGTCCCCTTCAGGACCACATCTCTCCTTGTGGTCACTGAGACACCTTGAAGTGTCTCAAGTGGGACACCAGACCATCCTCCTCTGCATTAAGCATAAGGGAGGCACGAGGTGTGATTTGGCTGCAGCATGCAGGCTACAAGTCTGACTGAAGGGGGAACTTCCTGACTGGGAAAGTGTGAAAATCGCCTAAGAGTTAACAATGATCTTAGAATCCTTTGCCCTGAAGGCTTTTAACAAGACCCTTGTCTGCTAACTGCTGGATCCCACTCCCCACCTGTGAATTGCAGACCCTTAGTTTCCAGGGAATGGGACTTAGAAAGGTCAGAGTTTGGCCTCTCTGCCACTTTCACAATAATAACAGATAATTATGATTATGGCAGCAGCTGACATTCTATGTTCCAGGCACTGTTCAAAGTGCTCCACGGGCGTCAATTCATTTAATCTTCACACAGTCTTATCAGGTACTGTTTTCCCCATTCTACAGTTGAAGAAACTAAGAAGCAAAAGCAAATCACGTGCTCCAAATCACTCAGCAAGTAAATGTTAGTGTGGAGATCTGAACCCATGATTCTGCGCTCTCTACAAATCTGTGCGTCTTTGAATATCCTCCACTTTGCTCTCACAGCATTTCCCAGGAACCCTCCATACTCCCAGGTCTGTGTATCAGGCAGAGCAGAACTAACATGAAAAACTCAAGGCTACAACAATTTCATGAATGTCTGAATGCTGCAAGGCATCTCTATATGTTATAAAGTTTGGCATGGAATAAAATCAAGCGGCCATTTTTCCAAATTCTAAATATGAGCCCAGTGTCTGACAAGCGGTTAAACATAGAATACCAAGATTTACAGGAAAGCCAGGTGTGGGGTTTGCACTAGGCTCACACGAAAGACTGTGGCTGCTCAGCAAGGGCAGTGGTCTTGAGGCTGCAGACCTCGGGGGCACCTCTGTAGAAGGGTGAGGAGGAGACCCCAGCCAGACCTGAGGGCGTGGAGGATGCTGGCTATAAGCCAGGCGGCTTCAAACAGGGGCAGCAGCAGGGGCAAAGTGGAGATGAGTGCTATTGTCCAACAAACAAGGTGACCCTGAATGTGACCGTCTCTTCTGCTGCAGGAGAATTTGCTAGGCGAGGGGGAAGAGGGGCACCACGGTAGCATGGTCTCAGGTTGGTAGCATAGCCCACGCTCTTGTGATCGTGCCATCTCAGCCCAATTGAAAAGTAAACAACTATGTAGAGGACAGAGCCTTCGATCAGTGCATGATCTGGACAACATCTGCAGGGCCCATTGTTGGCGCCCTGATTCCAATCTACCCTTCGGTTGCTGATCTCGTTAGAAAGTCAGAGAAGTGTTAAGACTTCCACTCTCAAGACACAACTATCAACTTTTTCAGTATAAACACACTTGAAAAGTAGAGTAAAACAAATTTCCATGTGCTGGTGGTCACTCACACAGCAAATAAAGCATGAACTACACTGCAGACTACAAGTTTGTGTGCAGGACAGTGAAAGAAAACTGGGCCAGTGCATTGGAACCGGCTTTCTGACAAAGGATTCCAGAACCTACTTGACAAATGGAATTTCCACTCCCATCCTGGGAGAATGGCACACACAGGCATGATTAGCTCACCTTGTTTTAATGATCCTGAAGTTTCCCCAGCTCAGAAATCACAGCTGGGCAAATCCCCAGCTGGATGAACACAGGCGAGGGGGTGTTTGTGGTGGGTGGAGGCCCTGTCCTTTCTCCGGTGGAGAAAGCCATTTATGACCTCGCGGGATGAAAGGAACTAACCCAGGCCCACTGAGCTGTTATTATAACAATTATCAAGACCTATCACCTCCCTTTGGGAAATGTCCTTTCAAGTTGCAGTGGCCTGGTATACCCTGGCTCACTCTTACTCACAATCATTACTGGGTGCCCAGGGCAAATTATGAATGCTTTTCTTCCGACGTGGATGGATGCGATCCTGTTTAAAGGGCTGTAGCTTTGCGAGGGATTCATTAAAGCCACTGCAGGTTAGTGGTAGGGAGCATGTGTGTGCATGGGTGCTCAAGTGCCTGGCTCTACCATCCCATGGCAGTATTCCCCCAGCTTGCCCAGGTGACTAAATGTGTCAACACGGGGAGGCGTGGACGGCGTTGATCCTGCTCAGCCTCACTGCTCGGGAGCACCAGGAGGAGAAGGGAGGAGGATGAGGGAAATGTTTTCCCAATTTTTTCCGCTGCTGAGTGACTCAACCCTGCCACACCCAAGCAGCAGAAGCCTCTGGACACTGGGTTTGGGGCTCCAGGACATGTGTGGACCCTATTTCCTCCTAGAAGTTAACTCAAGACCAGAGTTCTCCCACTTGGGCCTCGTTGTTGTTGTTGTTGTTGTTGTCGTCGTTGTTGTTTTGAGACGGAGTCTCGCTCTGTCGCCCAGGCTAGAGTGCAGTGGCGCAATCTCAGCTCACTGAAAGCTCCGCCTCCCAGGTTCAAGCGACTCTCCTGCCTCAGCCTCCCGAATAGCTGGGACTACAGGTGCCTGCCACCACACCTGGCTAATTTTCGTGTTTTTAGTAGAGACTGGGTTTCACCATATTGGCCAGGCTGGTCTTGAACTCCTGACTTTGTGATCTGCCCGCCTTGGGCTCCCAAAGTGCTGGGATTACAGGCATGAGTCACCACGTGGGTCTCTTTTTTTGCGGATCCAAGGCCGCTTGGAGGAGGAGGCTCCCTCCTCCCACCCCAGCCACTACTAGACTGTCCCCACCACAATAGGCCAATGGGCGGGGGCACGGGCGGGGAGGGGGAGGAAGTGGCAATGGATTCTTGGGTTTTTTTTATTCACTACTAAGAGTTAAAGCAATAGATACTTGAGGAAATAGTGTCAAACCTGCAGGAACTTTAGAAATATCTATTATATCTACACATTCTGTTCATCCTGTAGAAGTGGATACTAAGGCTCAGAGAGGCAGATGCTTTGCCCAGAGGCACACGGCTGTGAGTGGCAGATACAAGGTGGAACCCAGCATTCCCACTCTGGGATACCAAAAAATAGATTTCTGTGCAATCACTTAGGAGGCTATTTATGCTTCACTGAAAAATGTTTTTGAAATGGAACATTTTTTAGAAATGTCCTTCGTAGTGAGTCCTTTGGGACTCAGTAATTTAAGCCTCATGTTAGCACTAGGAAAAAAGTAGGAGCATTATCCTCATTTTAAAGATGAGAAAACCAAGCCCCAGAAAGTTATGTGTTCAGGGTTACACAGCTAGAAAGTGGTGGAGTGTGAATTCAAACCCAGATGGCCCCAGTCATGCTCTCTGCACCTTAACATCAGACTCCCAATCCTTCATGTCCCAGCAGCAGACAACTCTTTTGAAAAGACTTCCCACACCCTAGAGTGGTGACTGAATTTCTCCCTCATATCTAGAAGCCCTTCAGGGAGTCAGTCCCACTGGACATGAGCTTTGGAGGATGCGCAGGTCTGGCTGGGGCTCTCAACCCTCCCAGAGCAGGCAAGGTGTTTTGTACTTAGTGACACTCGACAAATGCTCATGGAGCTGCCTGGATGGACACGGTACCTGAAAGCAGAGCCTTCCTTTACTGCCATGCTCATCTTCCTACCTCAGGTCATCCTCTTGTCTAACTAACCTTACACACCTTCAGGATTACAATAATGTTGAGTTTCTAAAATGTATTTTATTATTTTATTTTATTTTATTCTATTTAGAAATAGGATCTTGTTCTGTCACTCAGGCTGGAGTGCAGAGATGCGATCATAGCTCACTGCAGCCTCAAACTCCTGGGCTCAAGCGATCCTTCTGCCTCAGCCTCCAGAGTAGCTGGGACCACAGGCGCATACCACCATGCCCGGCGACGGGCTTCTTTTTAAAATGTCGATTCTGTCCTCCAACAGGGACAGGAAGGGAGATTTACATAGGAACACATTCCAAAGAAGGTATCACAGGCTCTCTCGGGTTTCTGAGCAACATTTGCTTCCTCGGGTTGACTCACTTGGCTTCTCTGCATGGTCAAGACCATCAGCCGCTGACCTATGTGGTCCAGTCCCTCAGTTTCCTCCCACATGGATTCTAGAAGCTTCTGTCTCCTGCAGGTGTAGAGGCTTCCTCTGTCTCAGTCTGGGGTGGAGGTGCACAGGCATCCTGGGTCCAGGACAGGGCCTAAGGCAGAGGCAGGGAGGAAAGGAGACAAGCTGAATAGAAGGAGGGTGAGAAGGAGGGAGAGAGCTAGCAGGAGTGTGAGATGACAGGAGAAGAGAAAGGAACCGAGAGGTGTTTACAATCAGGAAGGCAGCCTCTGGAGGTAAGAGGACAGGAGGTGGGGAGGAGAGAGGCAAAGGAAGAGAGGGGAGGAGTAGAAAGAGGCAAGAGAAAGAATTGTGGATGGAGAGGAGCACAAGGTCCCCAGGAAGGGACAGTGTTGTGCAAGAAGCCAGGGGAGGGACTTGTTTCCCATACCCTGGGGCTGCCATGGTTGTCCTTGGAAATAGCTCCCACAGCAAGGCTGCCCCTGGGTTAGGTCAGGGAGAAGCAGGACAGAGGGTGGGTGAGCAGAGACAGTGGTGGGGAGATGGCCTCCCTAGGAAGCCAAGGACACAGGAGGAAGGGAACAAAGGGGAGAGCGAGAAAGCCTGCCTCTCTGGGCTGGCCCAGGGGTCCCTGGGGCCCCCACAGGCCCCCTGACACAGCCTCACCTGTGTGAAATGGCCCTTCTTTCCTCCAAGCTCTGACATCCCCCTCCCCAGTGGCCAGTGACACAGCCATGGGGGTGAAAGAACCCTTGGGAGGTGGGTGGGGCAAGGATTCTTCCACCCATTCTATAGATGGGGAGACTGAGGTTCTAAGAGGCAACTCTTCCTGCCTGTCAGTGGCAAAGTGCTTAGAACAGACCCTGGGCACACAGCGAGTGCTCAGTAAATATCAGCCATGGGTGTCACTGCCAAGCTGGACTCCTCTGCTCATTTGGACCCCTCCCAGGGTGTGCTCTCTCCACACTTCTCTGGGCCCAGATCCTAGTTCTTGTTTCAGGGAAATTAGTGTCCAGGAAAACCTACCAGGGGCACTGGCAGGAGAGGAGGAAGGGCAGATGGTAGGCTCTAGCCTGCCCGTGGGTTCTCAATCCAGGCTTCAGGAGGTCCATGTGAACTTGGGTAAATTACTTAACTTCTTGAGTCTCAGTTTCAGCATCGGTAAAATGGAGGTGCTGATATGTTCCTGGAAGGACTAGAGAGCTAACCACTGTGCCAGCAGCTGGCACCTGTGGGCACTCGACAAACACTGGTTCCTTTTCCTTCCCTAAAGGCAGCCTTTCCATGAACAGCTCATATTGCCATCCAGGCACAAGGACACCAGAGGAGGCACGAAGCATGGGATGCAGGCAAAGGACCCCAGGCCTGTTTTGTTTCCCACGGTCCTTGATATCTAGCAAGGGCCTGGGCTGGACAGCAACGCCGAGAGAGCCCTGTGGGCTGGGGTGGACAAGAAGGAGTTTGAGTACAGGCTTCCCTTGAAATGCAAGTTGTGAAATGTCAACGTAATTATGAAAATGCAACACAGGAATATTTGCTTATGGGAACTAATGGTTTTTTAATGAAGTTAATCAGCTTAGTTAAATCAAATTATTAGCTTTGACAATAGATGTGTAAACAGGTACTTAATGAATTCGTTGATTGTCCCTGCCTGCTAAAAAGACACCACAAGAGTTGTTCTAGGCCCAGTACACACATCTGGGCTCTCCTCTCTGGTTGGGAAACACGGCCCCTCCACTACCACACAGACACACAGACACACAAACCTAGACACAAACACATTGGGAGCTCCCAGAGGCAGAGACTGTATCTCTCCCATCAGCTCAGAGGATCTCAAAGGGTGGGGCCCTTCTTTGATTTCTTGTGTTTTTGCATCTCCTTTTATACACTATCTGTGGTTGCTGTCTTGGGGAATCTAAGGTTGAGGGGACAGAGTCAGGAGGAAGACGGAAGACTGTTAAGACATTGGGCTCCTGTATTCCCGCAAACTTTCTCATATATGATCTCATTTCATCCCCCAAGGACCCTTCGTACTATGATTCCCATTTTACAGCTTAGGAAACGAAGGCACAGTGGGAGGGGTGGGTTGGTGGCAGTAGATAGAGGTCAAGCCTGACTGGGAAGCAACTTGCATTTATGTTACCATGGGAGTGACCTAGGGCCAGGAGGAGGCTCTCATCAGCTGGGAGGATCAAAAAGGAAATTGCCCAGAATGAGGAGGTAGGAGCCCATGGAGGCAGAAATGAGTATTAGCAGGGGCAATCAGAAGACAAGGGCGGGTAGGACTCAGGGCCCATTGCTAGGATTCCTTGTGAGCCAGAAGATGGAAACTGGGCCTTGCATCTCCGGAGACACCCTGGCAGCAATCATGTCTCCAAGGCCTCTACCTAGGAATGTGTCAGAGAAGAAGTCATGGGGGCTAGTTCAGGAAGGGGTGCCCAGAGACCCCCCTCCCCTGAAACACACACACTCTCACACCCCCCACCCCCAGTATCAGCCAGGCAGGTGTCTCCCACAGTGCTGGGGGAAGGGAAGCGGGTTCTAGGGTTCTATGAATAATGCAATGGGCAGGTTGGGGGCTGAGGCAGACAGGCAGGCACTCCCAAGAGACAGCTCACCCACACCACCCTTGGAGATACCATCAGGCAGTTACGCTGCAGACACGGCCGCTCACTCACAAGGGCAGCAGCAGAGACGCTGCTGTGTCTCACATGGGGCTTGCAGATGGGACTATTAGTCAGACAGATGGAGGGAGGGAGAGTGTGCTGAAACCACCTCAGGCCCTGGCCAGGTTCTCCTGTCAACAGGCCAGCCTGAGACAGTCCATGGGCTCCTTCCTGATCTGAGGCTAGGGAGAGACAGAGAGCCAGGCCCCGCCCCTGCCCTAGGCTGAGGGAACAGACACAGCCCCTGCCGTCTGACCCCTGGGCTATTGGCGAAGGCAGTCCTCACCATCCAGCAGCCGGGAAGAGCCAGGTCTTATTTAGGGGAGTCACACGTCCTACACGCTGAGATTTGGAGCCTGCAATTAGTTAGAGAGGCAAAATATTCCCCATCAGGATACCTGAGATTGACAGCCATTATCAAGAGATCTAAACCAAGGGCCAGGAAGTGGGATATGGGCAGGAGGGAGCAGAGTAGGAGGATATAAGAGAGGCTTCTGGCCCATTGTCCACAGCCTCACACAAAGGGGAGAGGAGACAGCTCCAAACGGGACAACGATGCCATGTCCATGCATCTTGTTGACCTGGCATGGAGGTGCCTGGACTCTCTGTGTCCACATCTCCCCAAGGGAGCCTTCGTGAGGACTCCAGCCCATCCACAGAGAACTTGTCCATGACCTCAGGGTGCCTGGACCGGTGTGGTGGGGCTATTTGGTAACTCCAGAATTCCTTCCCAGAAGGAACAGGTCTCTTCTCAAGTTGAACCTGGTGATTTAGAAACAGGAAACTGAAAAATTAGCCTGCCCCTGGACCCAACCCTAGGACAGGGGTTCATTGGGATGGAAGAGTCAGACCCAAGGAAGATCGAGAGAGGCCTCTTTTTAGCCCCTGGCCCCAGCCATAAATGGTTCCACCCTCTCCAGAACTCTCATCACATATTGTACATTCCTCTACTAGTACAGTGTGTAATAATTAAATATGTACCTCCTTCACTAGATAATGACCTACTTCAGCACAGGGATGGTGTGCCTGACTCAGAGGGGGTGCTTGGTATTTCCTGGGGCGATCAATGGGTGAAGAGATGAATAGGCAGATGTATGGATAGATGAATGGATGGATGGGTGGATGGATGGATGCATGGATGGATGGATGGTTGGCTGGCATATGGACAGATAGATGAACTCTACACCCACATCCACCAGCATCTCTAATGGCCACCATATGGTTTGCCCTATTCTTAGGTTGGAACTGCATCAGCCCCTCTCCATTCTAGCTCCATGCAACTGATCCAAATATCCACACAGGTGTCCTTGCCCAGCAAAAATCTTCTTCTCAGTAGTTACCTAGAGGCCAAGGCCCATTTCCCCCCACTCTTCTAAAATCCCACTCAGGATTGTGGTTCCATCAGAGAACTTCCACAGCCCCTTTGGCATATGAACAATGAAGGGGAAAGGTCAGAGTCAAAACTGGAGGGTCAAGAATGGAGGAGCTTTCCAGGGAAAGAGAAACAGAGATCCTGCTTCCATCCAATCCCTACCTGGTCTCTAGAGAGGAAGCAAGAGGTCACTTCAAGGGAGGGATAATCTGGGCACTCTCTATCCCCAGACCCCCTCTGATGGTGAGGCAGAACCTTCAGTAATGGGCGAAATCATGAACTAGAGTTACCCTTACCCTGCAACTAACCCAGCCCCAACCCTTAGTCTAACTCCAATAACAATAGAATAACAAACACTTACATAGCAATTACCATGTGCCAGGCACCAGCCCAAATGCTTTCCATACATTTGCTTATTTAAACCTCGCAACAACCCTATGAGGCAAGGATTCTTGTTTATTCTCATCTTACATATGAGGAAACTAAAGCAGACTGAGGTTACATAGCTTATTTAAGGTCAACAGTTAATAAGTGGTAAAGCTGTGACTTGAACCTAGAAATCCTGGTTCCTGAGTCTTTACTCTTAACTGTCAGATCATCCCACCAAATGCATTCATCTCTGTCCTGAATTCAAACCCCATCTCAACCCTGATGCCACCCTCCTATAACCCTCACTTCATCCCCAACTCTTAGCACTGCCCTCCCAACTCATCCTTTATAATTTGACACCCTCCCCCCCACCCCATAATAGAATCCTGTAGAGATAAATTTCACTGCTAGAAAATATGAGATAAAGGAAAACAGTAAATACCAGAAGGAGGCAAACAGACAAATCCGGAATGTGGGATGTTCCACTGGGCAACTGACCTGGTTTCTGCAAGAAGGCGATCATGAAAAAAATTAAAAAGGGAGAGAGTAATTCTCTAGACTCAGAAATTTAAGAATTATAACAACCAAATATGAGATACGGCTCTTGTTTGGATGATTCCATGTTTGAATAAACCACTCATAAAAAGACATTTTTAGACAGCAGGGATAGTTTGATAATGGTTTGGGTATTCAATGATACCAAGGAATTGGTGTTAATTTTGTTAGGTGTGATAATGGCATCGTCGTCCTATAAGGAAATGTGCAGAATACTGAAGTGCAGTTGATTCTTGTTCACAGTGGTTTTGTTATATAAATTCACCAAAACACTGAATTAGCAAATACTGAATTATTGCTCCCAGAGGAAATAGAGGGTTAGGTTCCTATGAGCCTCTGATCACAATGTTTTCCTCAGCTGATAGATAATCTTGTTGTATGTGAGTTTCTGCTTAAAGGCACCTTATTTAATATGTATTGTTGATTCATTAACAGCAAGCTCATGGCCAACAGCACTGTACCTCATGACTAGATAAAGCTTACCTAACACTCGTATTTCCTCCGTAAGACACATCACAGCTTTCTTGTGCTTAAGAACATCCGACAGCAGTGTGTGTGGGGACACTTTAAACAGCAAAATCACCAAGAAAAGGCACCAAGAGTGTGAAAAACATGGCACTGAAGAGACCATGAAAAGGACCCTTTAGAGTATGAGAGCAGAAACTGGAGGCAGAGTGTCATGATGTTTGGCCTCACCTGGGAACCTAACGTCCGGTGACACATTTTTCACCAATGTGCTCATGTCTGCGAATGACCAAGAGGGCATGATAAGTGTTGATTTTGCATTCCAAATGAATTTTTAAAATAGGCAAATTTGCAAATGCAGACTCCAAGAATAGTGAGGGTGAACTGCATTTAAGAATAAAATGGCGTGGTGTCCGGGATTTGCTTCTAATCACTTCAGTGGGGAAAGAAAAACAAAAGGATGAGGAAAGGATAGATGAAGCAAATGTTGGAGATGTTGCTAATTGCGGACAGTCATGACGGGTATATGGGATTGGGGGGTCTGTTGCTTGAGGTCCTCTAAGAAGCAGGAACCAAGGTGAGATGAAAGATGTCATTTTATTAGGGGAAATGCCTGTGGGAAAGGACATAAAGAAGGAGCCAGAAAGGCTGGGAGAGCTAACCATCATTCTAAATGCTAGTCTGACCCTGAGTGAAGGAGGGAGGGAGAGAAGGCTGGGTAGGTGCACCCTGGACAGCAGGGCAGCCTCCTGAGTATATGGACAGTCGAGCAAAGCCTGGGAACGTCCCTGAGTGAAAGTCTCTAACAGAGGGTCCCACAGTTCCCATGAAGGAGCTTGCCTTAGGATTCCTGCCACACTGGCAGGGTCCAGCCCTTGGGAGATGCGGCCTCCACACAGTCAGGGTGAGGGCTGAATGCCCAGCACCGGGCCTCACACGCAGCAGGGCCCCTGCAGCAGGAAATCTGCAAAGCATGCTCTCTTTGTTGCCACATGGAGGTTCATTAAACTAGTCTCTACTATTGAGTATTTTTGAAATATTTTTCAATAAAAATTAAAAGAAAAAAATGAAGTGAGCAGAAGAGTGTAGGGAGGAGGAAACTGTGACGAAATTACCATGTGTGGCAACATTTGGACTCACAGCATGCAGGCTGATTGGCAGCAGACCAGCCATGTGTAATTCTTCTCCCTTTTTTTCTTTTTTTTTTGAGATGGAGTCTTACTTTGTCGTCCAGGCTGGTGTGCAGTGGCACCATCTCGGCTCACTGCAACCTCCGCCTCACGGGTTCAAGCCATTCTCCTGCCTCAGCCTCCTGAGTAGCTGGAACTATAGGCATGTGCCACCACATCCGGCTAATTTTTGTATTTTTAGTAGAGACGGGGTTTCACCATGTTGGTCAGGCTGGTCTCGAACTCCTGACCTCGTGATCCGCCTGTCTCGGCCTCCCAAAGAGCTGGGATTACAGGCGTGAGCCACTCTTCTTATTTTAATACTATAAACTTGTGTAATAATGCCACACAGTTTCTAAATTACTTCTATGCCTCCCCATTGAACTCTCACACCTACTTTAAAAGATGGGCAGGGCAGGCACTTGGGTATCATTGTACCTACTGGGAAGATGAGTAAATCTCTCTCAGCACCCAAACCTCACTTTGGTTAAGAGAGTGGCCCAATCACTCAGCTGAATAGGCGTCAGGTGAGAAGCCTGTGCGTGATCCTCAATCTGGTGACCTCCTACTACCCTTCCATGGCCCACCCTTCTGGCGTTGATACTCAGGCTGGGAGCAGGGTGCCTCCAGACCTCACTGAGCTGCCCACACTGCTGGGCCCAGTGTCCCTTGGAAGAAAGAATGCTTATCTTGTGGGATGATGAGTAGGGTTTAAAGGTCAGCCTGGTAGTGGGGCTTAAAGCTCTGAGGTCAGGGTTAAGGTTTAGTCTGAAGCTAAAACAGGGTCACCCTGAGGTCAGGATCAAGGGACTGTGAGGGGGAGTGACACCCCTCAGCCCCTTGTCGGCCATGGTAGTGGGGATCAGCCCTCTATCTGGCCCACACAGCCCTCTAATTCACTCTCCTCAACCCCTCTGGGTCTGTGGACCGGAGCAGGGGCTGCATCCACACAGAGGTGCCCTGAATTTGTCCCTCAGGCCCATTTGCATCTGGTGCGCCTTGGGCTCACCCGGGAGGATTTCCCCAAGAACATTTCGTAAGCCGCCTGCCTGGGTTTAAGCCCATTGACAGCAAGAACAACTGTGGGACAAGACTTGTCCAATTCCCCACCCATTGCTACAGACTTAATTACAGAGCCCAGCTGCAGCAAGTGGCCATCTTCCGCCCCCACAGGGGACAGAGAAGGGGGGCCAGTTTGTGCTCCACTAGGAGGTATCAGCAAGAGAAATCAAGAAGCGTTTCCCAATAGTATAGCCTTGGGGTGCGATCAGTCTCAATGAAACTGTGACCACGGTGGCAATATTTTCTCAGGTCCCTGGTGCCTCTCACTCCTCTTTCTATGTACACTGCCCCCCACCCCATCTTGTCCCCACCATTGTTTCAGTCTAATCCCTTATGCACCCCAAAAGAGAAAGTCTGAATGGCCTGGCGCTCTGTAAAAGGAGCCTGAAGGGGGCAATGCTTAAGCCCAAGAGAGAGTGATCCCCTGGTGGCGGGCACTGTGGCAGCAAATGTGGAGTCTTCCTGATGCTGCAGAAAAGGAAGGCCCAACCAAACTATGGCAGCAATGACTTTCTCTTCTTTAATGCCTTGGCCCCTTGCCAAGGCCTCCAAATGGGCGCCCTCTTGAGAGAAAGGCAAGCATGCAGGGTGCTGCTGACTCAGCTGGCAGGGACGGTGCTTCCATGTGCCAGGTCATCCCCACCCCATACCTAATCACCAGCCTCGGAAAAACCTGGCAATTCCTTCCTGCCTCTCCAGCCACGCCGCCCCCGGCCCTGCCGTGGGCCCTCCTCCCCTCTCTCCGGGACCTCGGCAGCAACTTTCTACCTCTTCTCCGCTCAGTGCCACAGTGCTTCAAGGGCATCATTCCCTACAAGAATAGGTCTAAAACAGCGGTGGGCAGGCTATGTGAGGCTCCCAGGCCAAATCCAGCCCACAGCCTATCTCCCTAAAGCCCCACAAGCTGCCTGGCTGTTACAGGTGAAGATTTGCCATCGGTGTGATGGTAGGCACCACTTTTACCCCAATTAAGCAAAATATTACACCCTCCCTCTCCAAAATTGTATCCTTTGCATTAGTAGACCTATGTTATTTTCTTAATGTACTGTATTGTTATATTTTAAATTTCCTCACTAAAAAGTTGTAAAAACATGCTTTCTCTCTTTTTATATAAGCGCCTATAATATCCTTGGTTTTTCTTCCTGGCCCTCAAAGTCCAAAATGTTTACTGTTTGGCCCTTTCCAGGAAAAGGTTTGCTGGCTTCTGGTCTGAACTCTTCCCTTGAGCATTCAAAGTCCCTTAACCATAAGCACCCCCTGCCAACCACACTTCAACCCAGCCCCCAACCCAACCATACTTCCTGGGTTCAAGTCCCGGCCCTTCCATTTACCACCGTAAGTAGGTTATTTGTATTCTTCGTGCCCCAGTTTCCTCATCTGTGGAATGGGGATAATGAGAGTAGGATAACTCAGTAAGTTTTATGGGGATTGAATGAGTTAGTATTTATAATGTATGTAAAGCAACGCCTGCCACATAACCTGCCTATGTACATGTTTGATAAAGAAATAAAACCTCTTACAGCCCAGTGCCACCTTGAGCACTCCATTCAAGAAGTCCCATCTCCTCCATGTGGCCTCCTCCTCCTTTCATGGAACCCCTATCTGCATATCTTATCTCTGGCTCACCATGGGAGCAGTGATGACTGTCACTTTCTGCTCCCTCTGCCCTGTTTCCTGAAAGCTCCTTGAGGGCAGCAATAATGTCTTATCTTCCTTACTTCCCAGGTGATTACAAAGCTGAATGTAAAATGAAGATACACACATGTAAGAAGAAGTAATTTTCAACAACTAGAACCAAGAAGAGCTTTCTGAACTTAAATGTGAACGGAGCAGTGGTGAAGGGGAATATTTTCAATTGGATTGCCTGGAATGTAAGTCTTCTCCATTTCAAAAAAAAAAAAAAAGGCAGAATATAAAATCAAATAGGAAACATAGAAGCAATATTTGAAACAAACATGGCCAGTAAAGGGAGAGTTAATCTTCTTAATATACAAAGAATTCTTACAAATCAATATGAAAAAAAAAAATCCTAGGATCAAAATGGATAAGTAGTAAAAAGACTTAAATAGAAAAAGTGGAAATATAAATGGCTAACAAAAAAGTAAAATTATTTATACTCATCAATAATTCACAAACGCAAATAAAAAGAATGACAATGAATAATTTAGCACATGAAATTAATAGATAGTTTTTAAAATAAGAGTATTCAGGCTTGGCCAGGGAACATGAAAATGAGCACTGCTGGTGAGAGTATCAATTGAGCAACTCAGTGAATTCAGCAATATGATTCAAAGGCCTTTAAAACAGTCTTACCCTGTGGCTCAGTATTGCGACTTCTAGGAGGCCACCCAAGGAAATCATCAGACAGGTGGATAAAGATTTGCACACAGTGTTGTGAAAAATGGAATACAACTTACATGGCCAACAATAGGGGATTGGTCAAATAAATTACAGTCCACCCATATGATGGTAGATTATGCAATGATTTAAAATGATGTTTACAGAGAGTGTTTCACGACATGAGACACAAAATGGTACAAATAATTCAAATGCAAGCATGCTTCGTAAGTGCATAGAAAAGGGACTGGAAGGAAAGAGGCACGACTCCCCAGCTCCAGGACAGAACTGTGGTGCCCAGCCTGAATACCAAGACTGTGAGGTGTCCAAGGCGTGGGCATGGATTTCCACGCAGGCTTCTGTGCATCCGTGTGCACTGGGGCAGTTTTGTCTGTGGTTATGTGAGAAAATGTCTTCATGTGTGGACACAGGTGTGAAAACATGTGCAGAGTATGCTCTGAGTGTGTGCACGTATTTCTTATGTGCAAGTCTTCGTGTTTGAGCAAAGCAATTAGCAAGTGATATGGACACTTCTCAGTCTGCACACGTTGACCGTAAGGGGGCCGGTAGCCATTGCCCCGATAAAAAAGTGTTCAGTGCCCTCGGCCCTCAAGCTGGCCCTTGCCAAAGACACTGCCACACCCAAGCTGGGAGTCCAGCAGACCTTATGGGATTACAAGTGGGTAGGTCCAGCCCTGCCAGTTGTGATTAGATGTAATTTGAAATCTCAAGGGCCTAAAAGGAGACTGCAGATGCTTCCTAAGGCCCTGGAGGGCCTAGATCCATGGGGCTGAGGACTGACCCTCAGATCACTCCGACCCAGCCTGAGAACTGCCCACATGTGGCGCCATAGAGGGAAGGCCCACCCGCCTTCCTGAGGGGAGCCTGAGCTCTTTGCACGGGCCCACACACTTCTGGCCCACATCTCCCAGGCCTTTCTGTTCTCATTCCCAGGAGGAGGCCGTGTGGTGTGGTGATTTTCCACTGAGGAGTGCCTGTGCTATTGCCATCTCCCCAGGGCCAGGCTGGCTCCACCTGCTGGCCTGGTTGGCGATAAGTGGGCCCCACCTGTTGCCCCTGCCCCAGGAGCAGGTGGGGGCAGGCTGCTGGGGGTGTGCCAGGATCCTATCTGGAGCACCCAGCCCAGATCATGGGGTGTGAAACTCCATAGACACCCCAGCACCTTCCCCAGAGTCACCTGACCGGGAATCGAACCCTGTTCTCAGGCACCTGACCTATCTTTTCCCTCCTCCAAGGACTCACCCTCCTGCAACCAAGTCATCCTGTCCATCCCTCTGCCTCCAAGCTTGGCTGAGGTTCAACTCGGCACATGTTTGTTGAGCATCTACTCAGGCTCTCAGGAGCTCCCTCAGAGCCAGGCCCAGCCACACCAGGTCTGAGTCACCAGCAGCCCTCCTGCAAAACGAGTAAGGGATGACTTAGCCAGTTAATGGGGAAATACCCACAAAACCCAGCCAAGGGTTGCAGACTCTCAAAAGGCAGGGGGAAACAGAGAGAGGGACAGAAGGAGCTGGAGGGCTTTTCTGTGAGTGGGGAAGAGAGAACTCGGACATTCCTTCGATAGCAACTTTCGAACTCCCACTGCAGGCAGGCACATGCTAGACGCTGGCCACCAATACCATCTTTGCCTCCTTGGAACTTATAGTCTAGTGGAGAAATGATGTTAATCAAAGAAAAGTAAAGTTGCAATGGCATTAGGGGATTTAACCCAAAAGTTCACGATGCCAGGAGAGCCCACACAGGCAGTGCTTGCTCTGCTCCACACCTGGAGGGCAGCCTGCCTCTGCCCCACACCACAGGCCCATGGGCCTGGGTTTCCAGCACTGTGTTAGCATCGCCTTTCAGGCCCTCCAAGCTCCTAACGTCAGCACAAGCCTTGGTCCAGAGTTGTCCCCGTGCTGGGTGGTCCTCCCAGGCAGCAGGATGTTCCTGGTGCCTCCCACCCCATGCCCTTTTGTAGCATCAAAGGGCTTCCAGACATCCCCAATGTGAAAGACAAAATGCATGTTCTAACAAACCAGCCTTGAGCAGAGCAGCAGGTGTGGAATGGGGGCTCCACAGACAGCAGGGGCATCTCCTGGAGAAAGTGATGTCTGCGAGAGAGCTGAGTTCACAAGGTATGGGGCAGAGCGGGGGTAGGGGCCAGAGAGAGGGAACGGAGAGTGCCAAGGGCCTGGCGAAGAGGCACATGGCATGAGCCAGGAAGTGCAAAGTGGCCGGGGTGCTACGGGGGGGCCTAGTGGGAGATGGGAGGCAGCGTGGGCCGGCCCTGGGGACAAAAGTCAGGTTCTTGTTCCTACCCTAAGAGTACTGGGGAACTATTGAAGGATTTTAAGCAGAGAGTGACATGATGAACTTTACAACTTAACATCCCTCTGGTTACCATGTGGGGAACCAATGGGAGGCCACCAGAGAGGAGCTGGCAGACTGTCAGGAGGCTCCACAGCAGCCCAGGCCCAGGGCCCTGACTCAGAGGGGCAGGTGGGCAGGAGTAGACAGAGTCGAGAGCCATGAAGGAGCAGCCTCCAGGGGAGAGTGTGAGGAAGCAGGACACAGGGCATTGTCTATTTCAGATGGAGGCAGGGAGCGCTTAAGAGTGGGTCAGAGGGACAGAGCCCTCCATGGGGAGTTCAGCCCCAGAGCCTCTCACTCCAGGCATCTGTCCTGTGGGCAGAGATTGTGGGGAACTTCAGGGGCCACCTGACCTGGGCTCCATTAACCTGTTGGACGTCCAAGGAGAGAATGTAGGGGATTTGGGGATTGAATGCAGAGAAAATTACACCGTTATTTTCACCAACCCCTAACTAACTCAACTTTCTTTCAATTATGTGTGGAGACAACAAACCACAAAAGTATGTAAAAGTACCTGTGACTTTGTTAGCAATAGAAATCAGATATTTTCATATCATTACAATTGAGAAGACATCTTGAAATATCAAAAACGCTCATCCCAATGCTGAAATTATTATACAAAAACTCTTAGACCTGCTGCTAGATCTTGTGATGTAAATCACTAATGAGAAGCACATATGTTGCCATAGCACAAACTTGAAGCTGCGTCGCCTCCACTTGATGGCTTTTCCACACGCCACAAGCAGCCTCTATTTCACCCACCATTCTCCTCAGGGAGGAACAAGGCAGCTGGTCAACCCATGATGGCTGATAATTTGGTGATCTCAATAAACCATTAAAATTTTGGCTTATCTTTTGTTCAGGAGAAATGGAAAGAAACAGGTTTTCAAACAATATAAATTACATATGTTTTTATGTTCAGAATAAGGAATTAACAAGTTGAAGTAATGTAATATATTTTTCCTTATTTGAAATTGTCTTCATTTTATAATCTTCCCATGTTTTATAACTGGCCACTTATAGCCACATCCTCTAACTTATATACACATCATTACTAAGGCTTATTTACAGCATATTTAAAAACCGTTTTATTCTAGTTCATGGTCACTCACTGCCAACACCTCAAGTTCTTTTTTTTTTTTTTTTTTTTTTTGACAGGGTCTCTCTGTTGCCCAGGCTGGAGTGCAGTGGCATAATCATGGCTCAAAGCCTTGACCTCCTAGTTTCAAGCAATCCTCCCACCTCAGCCTCCTGAGTAGCTAGGACTATAAGTGCACCTGGCTACCACCACCCCTGGCTATCTTTTTATTTTTCGTAGAGACAGCATCTCACTGTGTTGTCCAGGCTGGTCTCAAACTCCTAAGCTCAAGGGGTCCTCCTGCCTTGGCCTCCCAAAGTGCTAGGATTACAGGCATAAGCCACCATGCCCAGCCTGTCTCAAGATCTTGGTCTTTGTTTTCCTAAACTGGATCTGTTTCTGAGAGTCATGTCACAGACTCTAAGCTTTATATCACCCCTTCTCAAAGAGCAGAGCCGTATTCACCAGGTATTATTTGGTTGCAGGATTTGGGTTGGTTGCAGCTTTGAGTCTGGGTCCCAGGTGAGAGACGTGGCATATAATCGTGCCATGCAACATGTGCATCCTTATTGCAGAAATACACAATCAAAATAGGTTGGCACAATGTTTGCTGTTTTTAATTCTACTCCAGGGCATTGTCTACGTCAGTGGGAGTGAAGCTCATTTGCATTTTGTCAGTTACAGCGACGTGATCACAGTGAAACCTGAGTTAGGTAGCATCCTATTTCCAGCTTGAACTGTTTGTGCCCACTACTGACTGGCTACCTGAGAGGTGCCCAGATTGCCTTTCTCTGAATTAGGTTCTTCCTGCCGAGGGAAACTGGTTTTCAAAAACCCTCTTCATGGTGCCCTGAATCAGCGCCTGCACCCCCTATACTAAGAAGCCCGAGACCCACCAGGAATTTGATTGAAACAAGGCAAATCTGAACTAGCTGTCAGGGCACTGGTAAAGAGTGAGGATGGATTATTGTGGAGGCTCCAAATAGACACGGTCTTCCTATAGCACGGGTATAAAGTGGCCCAAGGTGTCTCTGCCATCCCACCTTCCCTTGAGGTTCTCCGGTCACCCTCTTCTCTGCTCCCACTTCCCCCAGCCCCCTACCCAGGGAAGAAACTATTTGCTGGTGCCATTTACAGTGATGGGTGCAGCAATATCCTTTCAAGGAAATTCATCTGGGGTGAGGGGATGTGCCCTGTCCGAAAGTGTGAATCACCTCTGCTGGAACTCTGGGCACCGTAACACGCAATCAGGGGCTCTTTGGAGAGGAGACTTCTGCATACACCTGGAGGAATACACAGTCCACCTGTCTGTGGGGTTGGCCTTCCCTCCAAGCCCTGATCCTTCTTGAGAAAGACTCTGGCTTCCTAACTTCCCACGATCTCTATCAGTAAGGTAGGTACCCTGCGAGCGGCCCCTTGCCCTGTTCCCTGGGAGAGAGGACATGACCCAGGAAGTCTCCAAGTACAGGCTGTGCCTGGGGAAGAGGAGCCGGCCGGGGCTGAGCAACCAGAGGAGTTAGCGCAGGAAGGCTTCCTGGGGGAAGAGGGAGCAGCCCTGGGCCCCTCACCAGTACTGTCCCGAACATTCCATAGGCATTCGGAAACTTCTGCAACCCGACCCTCCTGCCCACCCATACACATACCTTATGTTCCTGGCCCCTGAATACAAGTTCATCCCATTCCGCTGGCTGCTTCCCCGTCCAGAACGCCTCCTACCCACCTCTCTTCTCTGATATTCTTGTGACAGCCTCCACGGAGTTGCTGTTGGGCACTCAACCCGCTCAAGGCTTCTCCCACGGCCGCTCTCCAGACCTGGCTGTACAGTTGTCCTAGAGGCTGTTCTTCAGTGTCCATGCCTCCTCCTTCTCCTGTTACCCACAGTGCAAGGGGAATCAAACTTCTTGAAGGTCACAGCTTCCTTCCCTAGCTCAGAGAATTGGGGCAAAGAGTTGGAAATGGCAACCAGATGTGGGGACAGTAGTGACTGTAAATGAAAGAACTCCTGTGTCGGACAAGCCTGGGGTTGCACCCTGGCTCCCTGTTTCCCAGCTGGGCCCTCTTGAAACAGCCTTTCCCTTCTCTGAGCCTCAGTCTTCTCATCCACAAAATAGGACTACCTGTATTTGAAAGTGTTTTGCAAACTGCAAAATACTGAATATCAGAATGGAGATCATTACTCAGAAATGGCTGGCCCCATGGATAGATAGACAAGTCAGTGAATTCCAGGCCAGGGCAGGGATTTGGGGGCAGTTGTGGGTTGCTGCCTGCCTTACCTGTGCATAGGACCAACCCTGGGCAGGAGTTCCTATTTCTTCCCCTGGAATCCAGGAATTTGCCAAACAGGCAGCTCTCACCTGGAAAAAAAGTGACTCAGGCCTCCCAGAGAGCTGGGATGAATCAGGAAGGCAGGGACTGAGTGTGGGGCCCCCACCCAGGGGCCTGGGCCTCTCCCAGCAGGAAGAACATGAGCCGGTCCCCAGCCCTCACTGGGTAAGAGGGCAATCCTGCCAAAATGCGCCCCTGGCCAGCCAATGGGGCACAATAATCATCACCGCCACACTCACTCCCACATTCCAGACCTGTCGGGGCGCCTTCACGAGTGCTATCTTGTCCTGCATAATCTCTGAACCCCAAGTCAGGGAGGCCCGGGTTCCAACTCTGCTGCTCGTCCTCGGTGTGTGCCCAGGCAATCACGTAGGCCTAGCTTCCTCCTCTGGTAAAGGGGATGGTGGACTCAGTCGGCCCCAGCCGCTCCTCCTGACGTGGGTGTGGATGGAAGGCAGTGGCTGCAGGAGACAGGAGCACCTGGGAACAGCCCGGGGTTGCAGCCCCAGCCCTGCCGTTTGCCAGCTGCGTGGCCTGACCACTTGCTGCTCTGCTTCCTTGGCAGTCCCTAAGAGTCCATCCTGCTCTGACAGGAGTGTGACCCAAGTGAGGTCCTCAGCTGGGACCTCTCTCTCCCCACACCTCCCACTGGCATGGCCAGCTGCTGTCCCTAGGACTCTGCCTAGAATGCACACAAGGCAGCTCAAACCCTGCATGCCCAATATCTAACTCTGATCATCCCCAAATGCCACAAATGAACCTCCTTCACCCTGTATCCCAGTAAAAGGCAGCTCCATCCTTCCAGTTGTTCAGACCCAAAATTTGGACTCCTCTCTTTCTCTCTACCCCACAGCGAATCCAGCAGCAAATACTCCGGTGCCACCTTCAAAGCAGATCCAGAATCCCACTGATGCTTGCTGCACCTCTTCTCCCTCACTGGTCCAGGTCCTGTGGTCCTCTGGGCCATCGAGGAAGCCTCCTCCGGGTCACTCTGTCCCACGCTTTGCCCCCCACCATCAGCATTCCCTGCTGCAGCCAGAGGGGTCCTTCTAAACCTCAAGTCAGGTCTGGTCCCTTGGGGCCCAAACTCTGCAGAAGCTTCGGAGTAAAAGCCAAAGCCTCGAGGGCAGTGCACCATTCTATTCTTGCAATAAAACCAACTCGGTTTTGGAAAAAAACTCGAAAGGCCTTCCAATGGCCGACAGGGCCCTGCGTGCTCTGTCCTCCATTACCTCTCGGTTCTCAGGCCCTTCTCCCTCCGCTACAGCCGAAAGCACCCCTTGCTGTCTTCAGCTCCTCTCTCAGGGCCCATGCATGTCTTTCTCCCAGGCAGCCACACGCTCCCTCCCTGACCTCCTTCAAGTCTTGGCTGAACCCAGGCTCTCCTTGGCCTCCGCACTTCCATTGCAACACCCTTCCCTGGCAGCGGCCCTGATCCACTTGACTCTCCTTTGTTTTTCCCCAAACCTCATATGACCTTCTGACATACTCTGTCATCCGTCTATGTTTGCTGTTTATTGTCTCTCTCCTCCCTCTAGAATGTTAGCACCAGGAGGGCAGGGCTTTTTGTCTATCTTGTTCTTTAAAGGATCCTTA
The DNA here is from genome assembly GCF_009828535.3 of Hylobates moloch. Lineage (NCBI taxonomy): Eukaryota > Metazoa > Chordata > Mammalia > Primates > Hylobatidae > Hylobates > Hylobates moloch. Next base: position 52,571,484 of record NW_026652290.1, on the reverse strand, counting down.
GCATCTGGCACACAGTATGCTCTCAGTCGATACTTACAGCGTGACTGAGTGAATAGGCATCAGTAGACTGTAATGGGAAAGAGAACTGGTAATCTGCCATTTCCTAACTGTGTAACATAATCTCTTCATGCCTCAGTTCGCTTATTTGTAAAATTAAGTTAATAATGGTACTTGACTCATGGGGCTGGTGTGTGGATTAACATGTGCTCAATAAATATTGACTGTGACCATGATGCCATCTGCAGAGCATCACTAGAAGACAGGTGTGTCGCGGCCCACTGAGCCCCTTTCCAGGTCAGGAGATGTGCCCAGAAAACTTCTCTCAGCTCACTCAGCAGGCTTTTCTTGCCCAGAGCCTAGGGAGGGCACCCCATGCTAAGAAGCAGGACCCTGCTTCAAGGAAGTCAGAGCCAGGCCTGACTCACATGCTCGGTCACCCTTGGATGCTGGGAGTGTGGCATGGAGGAACCCAGGCCAGCAGGGAGGCAGTGGCCAGAGAGCCTGGGACCTCAGATGGGTAGTGGGTCTCTCGGGGGTCAGGGGACAGTCATTTATATAATAGATTTCTCTTCTAGAAGCTGAGAGTAGGTGGCCTTCCCAGCCTGAGCAAACTCTCCCGTTTCTTCTTTGAGCAGCAAGATTAGTGGGCAAACCAGCTCTGACCAGAGAAATCACTAAATCCACCCTTTGGCTCAAGGGAGCCTCAAAGCAGTCCCATAAGAGCCAAGGTCAGGGCCCTCATCAAATCCATTTAACACTTAGATAAACAGAGGCCCAAGGGGCAAGAGAATCTTCTCAGGGTCCCACTGCCAGAGAGAGGTGGAGCTGGGACCAGCAGTCAGGGCTTGAGACCTTAAACCCTGGCCAATTTCCTTCCGCAGAGAGCTGCCGTTTGAGCCCAGGCCTCTACTCCCTTTCTCCTCAACTGAAGATTGCAGCTGCAATTTGTTTTCAGGTGTTCAGGCCCCAGAAGACTCACGTTTTCACACCCTGTCGCTTGAGGTTTTCTCCATCCAAGGGGGAAAGGTATAGGATGTTTGCATGAGTCCCTCTTGATGGTCTCAGTTTCTCCAGGCCCCATTAATTGACTTATGATTTATACTCTACCTACTTCCAAAGAGGACATGAAGTATCTTACCATAAAATACATGCATGTAATGCTGCTACTAACAAAAAATGATAATACGTAAAAATTCAAGAGGAGAAAGAAAGACTCAAATATGCCAAACACAGGGGCGAACACAGATCATGTGATTAAGGGTTAACTTTCTATCTGGGCTCCTAGCAGCTAAGGTACAAGTTGGTGCAAAATTAATTCTGGTTTCTGCCATTAAAAGGACATACTACTTTTGAAATCAACCTAATAAAAAGGGCATCTTCAGGAGGCACTGAACCATCTTTTCATCCTCCCCCAGCACCTGGCATCAAGGAAACCCTTGAAGAATGCTTGAGGCTGACTGAAAACATGGGTGGCAGCCTAAGTTCAAGACTTGCTTTGGCCAAGTGGCCCCACGGGGACCCATAGCCTTACTCTCTGGGTCCCTCCCCAGAGGTCAGTCCTGGGGCATGCCCTGGGTGCCTGTGTGGCTCTCTTCTCCGCCCACAGGAAGTGTGACCCCGGATCATGACGTCATGGCTGACCTTGGCATCTGTCCTGCTGCCTTAATGAATCAGGCCTCGCTAAGGAGAAAGCCCCAAGTGGCCAACAGGAGTGACTCAAAATGACTTAATTGATTTAATTAATTGAAAAGAGAGGAAAAGAAACCAAACCCTTCTGAGGACAGTTTGAGTACCTGCTTGGGCAATGAGTGCAACGGAGATGCCCCCGGCCTGGTGGCATAGGTTCAGGAAACACTTCTCACCCTGGCCCCACCCTAGGGTCCATGGTGCCAGGGCAGGCCGGGCCCTGATCCTCACTGTCTCAGGAGAACCAGGCAGCCAGGGATCACAGCAAGGCCGTCCACAGTGGAGGATCAGCCCTGGCTTTTGTGACTTAGCCTTCGAGAGCCAGGCCCTGGCAGACGTCACCCTCAGAAGCTTCCTGTAGGAGGTGGGCTGGGTCAGGCAACCCAGGAAGGACGGGCAGACATAAGTAGGTAAGGCTGAGGAGGAGAGGCTTTCTTACGGTGAAGGACAGAGAAGAGCTCTGTGGAGAGATTGGGCTGAGCCCTGCAGGCGCAGAGTCCCTGAGAAGCTACAAGGAGCAAGGGCGGGCAGGGGAGGCTAGATTAGACATTGCCTTCTGACCCTCTTCAGTGAGAGAACCCTGCTTCTGCAGGGGTGAAGATCTCAGCCTCACTGAGCTGCCCTGCCCTGTGGAACCCCTGATGGGCTAGGGACAGACTATCCCTGACCACTGACATCTACTGAGCACGTACAAGTGCCAGACATTCTTGGGGCATCCCAGAGTGTAGCCCATTCCATCCTCATCATTCTGCAGTAAGTAATGCTACTGGCCCCGTTTTGCAGGTGAGGAAACTGAGTTCAGAGGGGTTCAGAGATTGGCCCAAAGACACACAGCTAGTAAATAGTGGAGCCAAGGTTGGGGTCCCAGTGTGCTCAACTGCAGCACCCAAGTTGCTCTTAGCCCCTCCTTGGGCCCCCCCAGTGGGTGACTGAAACACAACTCCTGATCATGGGGCTCTCCCAGTCTGATTGCCGTGTTCTGTCCTACAGAAACTTGGTCCAGCTGGGGAGCTTTGTTGCTGCTCTTAGGAAGCCCCTGGAAAAGTGGCTAATGGCAGGGCGACAGTGGTGGCGGGGGCTGGGGGGTCCCTTTCATCTGGGAGCTGTAGCCAGCAGGGGCTGGAGGAAGGATGCTCCTGAGTGGGCATCACTGAGAAGTGGACTAAAGGGATAAAACCAGCAGAATCTACCTGTATCTTCTCTAAGGCTGAGGCCTCCTCTGCATGAGGGCCTCTCCCAGCAAGGGAGACAGACAGGCACTCCCCACCTTCAGGGAGCCAGGCTGCCTGGCAGGCAGAGCACTTCAGCCTGGAGCAAGGAGATCTGAAGGGAGGGAGATGTGGTGCTGAGAGGAGATCAGCCCAGAAGCCCCCTGAGTGTCTTACATGTCTGTGCAATGGGTCCATCTGCAGCCAGGGCCAGAGCCCAGCAGAGGCCAGAACTGCAACTCTGTCTGAATCAAAGCCAGTCCACGGCCAGGGTCAGAGGTCAGTCAAAGGTCAGGGTCATGCATTAGTCAGAGGCCAGCTTGAGGTCTCAGCTATAGGTCAAGGGTAATGGGGCTGGGATCAACTTTTAAGCAGTGGGCTGCAGAAGGAAGAGGCTGAGAGGTCCCTTGAACAAGGTCTGGATCAAGAGACTACAGTGAGTCACGAGGGTGACCCCTGGGGTCCTGTTGGCTGTGGTCACCTGCTAGGGAGCGAATGCAAGCCAGAGCTGTGGATGCTCCAGGGGTAGGCAGGGGCCTGCAGACTCCGCGCCCCTCATTCTTCCTGGCTGAGGTCATTCCATTGGCCCAGCCACCCCAGCCTGGGAGGGGAGGCAGAGGTTCTGAGGTGGTCCCCCCAGAGTACCTGTGAGTCATGATCCCTAGGACTATAGCTACTGGGCCCGGCAGATTGGGGTACCCCAGGACACTGCTCCCAGCCCCAGAGCCTCATGTGTCAGCAACCGAGAGTCAGTTAAAGGCTAAATCCTACTGAGACTAAGCTATGTGCCAGATGCAGTTCTAAAGCTTTATATACATAGTTTCTTTTAATCCAGGGATGTGTTATTACTCAGTTTATAGATGAGGAAACTGAGGCACAGAACGGTTAAATACATGACTCTGGCACTTAAATCCATGCATGGCTTTAAATGAGGCAGCCAACCTCGCTCTGAACCACAATATGATTTCTGAACAGGATGAGACTAACCCTCCCCCAACCCCACCAACTCAAGCAAGCTGTGGCATTGCTAAAGGGCTGTGGGCATGGGGACTGCAGACTCCACATCCCTACCATGCTACTTCCTCATAGAAGAAGCTTAAAGCCAGAGTCCAAATCTCTAGGGATGAAATTCCAGGCAGCAGCAAGTTGAATCTTTGGAGCAGGGTGGACTCCTGGCAGCATCAGCCAGGAGTCTCCATTGTTCTTGATCCCCGAAATGCCACCATCCCCATTTGTTTCTTTTCTATTGGACATGGGCCCTTCCAGCAGGCAGCGTACCCTGGGAGGGACTCCCAATGCGGTGTGCTGGCCTCCCAGGAAAGTGGGCTAAGAAACATCGCACTTTGGTGGAGTTGTGAGATGCTTTGGTAACTGCACTTCTATTTGATGTAATGGGGTTAATGAAACTGGGCTAAAATACAGGATTCTCAGGATATGGGTTTCCAAAGGCAGGAAAAGGGATCAATAAAGACAGTTAAAGGACACAGGACCCCAGGGGCATCGCATTTGATCAGCAGTTTACCCATTCCAGGCACTTCCACAGGTACCTTCACTAGAGTCTCACAGGGAGGAGGTGCTAAAACTGAGATTATCAACCTTTTTCACAGATGAGCAAACTGAGGCCCTCGTGGGGTAAGTGTCGAAGACGCATTGGAGGCTGCTCTGCAGACATTCCACCCTGCCCCGTTCTCTGTTGCTGGGAACTCCAATTTCGCCTGAAACTCACCATCCCCAGTGCCTGAGAAGGATGCCCCCACTCAGCTCCAGGGTCTCTCTATTGGCTGAGGCCAGTGGCTTGCCACCTTCCCAAACCCAATCCACCTTTGATAGAAAATATTTTGAGCCATCCCCTTTACTATCCTGAAATGAAATCCATAGATAACATAATTTCAAAGGGAAGCATCAACACAGTGCCTTTAACATAAAGGAGAAATATAAGAAGAGTAATTTCTGATGAGATAAACATGTTTTGGTGTGCAGACGATCAAACGGGACCACAGCACAGGCTGCACTGTGGCGGTGGAAATGCAGACCTCCCGGGGCACTGCAGCCACTCACACCCCATGGAGCAGCACTGCCAACACTTTGGGACCTTCAGAAGTGGCAGGAGGCTCTCAGTCAAGCTCCAAAGCAAACCATGGAGTATTTTCTCCCACTGTACCTGGTAAACATCGGGCAAGGACGCTTCTATAAAGTGGAGTTAAGGGCCTACACCTGGATCATAAAAACCAGGTTTCTCACCTTCATGAATGACTGACATGACATTAAAGGTCACAGAAGGGACAAATTATTCTATTCAATGCAGGACATTCAAACTTTCCCTGCACCCTCCCCAGACCCCTCCAAAGGCCATCACTCCAACAGTCACAACATGCCCGCAGCTTTCTTCTGTGAGCCAGTGCTGTAAGCTGATGACACAGTCATCTATTCCCTTGCCTGAGTATGGCCCACAGGACATAGGAGGGTGGGGGGAAGTTTTCTCATGATTGAGGGGAGAGAGAATTACCCCCACTTGTTTACCAGATGTCATTTTATCACTGACCACCCTGAGGGAGACACGGCCAACTGCTGTGTTAGACAGAGGAAGGATGGAAAGCTCCCAGGCCCCTGAGAGTTGAGGGGACTGTCAGCCTGCAGATCCATCTGGCCCGGAACCACTCTGAGTATGGACTCTGCTATGTGAGGCAATAATCCCATCTTGCTTAAGCTACTCTGAGGTGGGCCTTCAGTTGCTTGTTCCCATGAACGTTCAGATACAAGAAGTGGCTTTTCCTGACCTCACAGCCATTCTGGAAATCAGAGCTCAAGTCTCCTGGCCTCAGATGGGTTCTCTCTCCACCTAGTCCTGAGAGATGGAAGCAACCAGGCAGGGTCACTGCTCGGGAAACTTTCTGGAAAGGAGGCCTCTGAGCCTTCTCAATGGGTGGAGACTCTGAAGGGGCAGACGTCCTGGGGATGGGAAAGGGACCGTCCCCTCCCCAGCTCCTTCCCTGACTCAAGAGACACCAGGATTAGCAGCCACATTCCTCACTAATGTCATCTTTTATGCTTTCAGTGCTTTACAGGCGCCTATTAGAAGACAAGCACTCCACCCAAAGGTGTCTGCCCAGCAGCCAGGACTCCCTAAGTGTGACACAGAGGCGGCACCAGCCTCATCTGCAGTGAGCATCCAAGGCCTCCCTGGGGAAGCCCTCAGCACAGCCCCTAAGGGTGGGAAGGAGTAGGCAGTATGGAAGTGGTGGAGAGGTAGTCAAACCCTCTGAGAAGACCCCACAGTGATGGAAACACAGCAGGACACAAGCTCCTGCCTGACCTGCATCCATCTGCCATGGCCCTGCAGATGGAACTGCCATGCAGCACCTACAGACCTCAGCGCAGATTCTCAGCTTTATCCAGGTCCAAGAGGAGCCATCCAAGGTTTGAAGCACAGGGTGACACAGCCACTTCAAGTCCTGGTTTCCCTGAAACACTTGAGCATCTCCGCAGGCCTCCCACTGCAGAACCATGCTGTGGCCTCAAGTTTGGTCCTCAGTGGGAGCCAGCATCTGCACAGCTGCCTTCATGGACAGGGATAATGTCCCTGGTCCAAGTCTTCTGGCCCTTGGGTGTCAGGCGAGGAAGCAGGACACACTCTAGCCCCGAGTTGCTTCTCAATACCTCACTTGTAACCCATCATTCCCATGCTCAAGAAGCCACCATGGCTCCCTACTGCCCAAGAGGTCAATTCAAAGTCCACCATCTGCACCCAAATGGCCTCTCAACCTTTTCCCTTTTGTTCACAAACACCAACCCCGAGGTCCCAGCAAGCTAACCTCACAGTGCCCTCGACATTCCCACCTCCACACCACTGCCTACACTGCTTCCCCAGCCTAGAATGGCTACACCCCACAGGCACTCACATCATCTACAAATCCCACCCATCTCTTAACAACTGGCCCTCCTCTCACAAACGTCCTAATGATTTTCCAGCTCCTGCCGCCCTTGACAACTCCTCAGTCCTCAAAACAGTGGAGATATTCAGCTACCTACCATCAGTCTCAGTAAATACCTTGAGCAGTCTCTTTCATCCTGTATTGCTTTTCACATTTTCAGCATTTGTGTTCTTGCCCGCCCCCCACTCCATTGTAAACTCTTGGAGGATACAGACCTGTCTTACTCACACATTCCCAGCACTCAGCATGCTGTTAGCACCCACCTGCTAGGAGCTCAGCGAACGTTCTGTGGTTTTGAATTGCTTTTGCTCCAAGGAGTGACTCAGTGATGAAATTGCCTATACAGAGATAACTGGGTGGGGGGAGGTTGAGGGAAGTGTCCCTCCCTCGAATTATTATCATCACCAATGAGTATTTGTTGCATGAGTTTGCAAAAGTAATTAGGGAGGAGATTGTTCTTCTAGTCTGTGATGATGGAGTGAACTCCACAAGCAAGAGATGCAAATGGAACAAGAGAGAAGAAACAAGACATGGGATGGAGAATGGGTAGGGACAGAAGCAGAGATTTGGAGAGGGAGCAAGACAGTGACAGGGCCAGACAGAAACAGGGCCAGGGACGGAGGAGGAGAGGTACATGTGGAGACAGGCAGGGACCCAGAGAGACGAGCATCAAAGAGGGCAGAGAGGGAGAGAGGAAGACCAACAAAAGCTGAGAGAGGCAGAGGGCAGCAGGGGAGTGGGCCCCTCCCTCCCCAGCTGCTTCCCAGCCAGGCCGGGCTCTGCATCCTCAAAGCCACTCCTGAAACTCCCACATGTTGGGACACGAAGGCCAGGAGGAAGGCAGCCAAACTGGAAAGCAGCTGAGGAGCAGCTGCCAGGCAGCCATGCACCCAGGAAGATGGCAGTGATGAGGAGACGTTGTCCTGTTCCATGGCCCCACCATCATACCCACCCTAACACACACACACCTGCACACACACACATACACACACACTGACCTAGCCAAGGTACACTCTTGCACTGGCTGGCTGAGCTTGGCTGGATGAGGAGTACTTTTTCAAGGCTTGACTCAGGTGCCTGCGGGTGACAGGGAAAGGGAGTGGCCCAGCTGAGACCATGGAAGCTGCGGGGGTAGGGGGGGGTCAGAAACGAAAGGAAAGCTGGGATTAAAGTTTCAGTAACCTGCCTCGAAAGTGCCCAGGCATTGTGTGGGCCAGGATTCCTGGGTGCTGAGTAAGGCAGCCATCTCACTGTGGATGAGGAGGGGTGCTGGCCACTGGTTGGTGTGAGGTGGGCAGGGGGATGGAGAGTCTTGCAGGGGACTCTGGCCTCCTCATTACCTCTTCCCACCATGCAACACCTTCCTCACAGTCCAGGCACCCATTGATTGAGGGCTCAGACCCCCACTACTAAGAATGGAGTGAGGTGGTGGGTTGAGACTCAGGGAAGCCTGGGTCTGGGGAGGTCTAGGAACGATTCCTGTGTGTGTGGTGTGGAAAGAGGGATAACAGATGCTGAGAAAGAAGGGACCAAGAAAGGCAGGGGCTGAAGGGCTTTAAGAAGACTTAGCCTGACAAACTTTGCTATTCATTCGTGCACTTAAGCAACATTTATTGACACAGGAAAAAAGGGGGGTCCAATCAGAAACCAGCGTGAATAGACAAACCCCAAACCTGATCGCAGACTGAACCCTAAACCTGGCCTCAGACTGAACTTTAACCCTGGCCACAGACTCACTGCTAAACCTGTCCTCAGACTCATCCCTAATCCCTAGTACTACAGCTACACTGAGCCTAGTCTTGGCTACTGGCCACCTCAAAACTATATGTTTCAATCTGAAAAGGTATAGGGAAAGACCATATAGATGTTTCTTGAGATCCCTATCATCGCCACCACCAACACACAGCACGTGGCAGAAGGGCCTGACGGATGACATTTGGCTGCACATTGGAAGTGGTTACAAATGCCATGAAAAGCCCTTGTTTTTCTCTAGCATAGCCCTAATGCCCTTCACAGGTAAATTGCTTCTCCTCCCCACCATTCCCTCTCCCTGCCTGCCAGACAAATTTGTCCACTGTTCCCTGACTCCAGACTCCTGCCCCTCTCAGAGCCCAACTTCAGAGCCCCCTGAACCTAATCTTACCAGCCAAGTACAATCTTTATCTCCTCCCTCTAGCCAATCCCAGCTAGAAGGCTGTCTCCCTCCTCTGAACTCCTGCCTCAATGTGAGTTAATAATCCATTTGGCCAAGAATAGCCTTCTATTGTCTTCTTAAAGTGTTATTTTCATTTGCAGAATGACTGCATGTTAGATATACATTCAAATTATCGCCCCAAGTAGATAGTAATTTTTCCATTGTTATAATCAATGCTGTGATGAACATTCTTATAATATATCTTTATGTCCTTGTATACTTTAAAACATTTCTTCAACCAGAGGAATGTTCTAAACATAATTTTAAAAGTCTAAAAGTCAAAAAAAATTATGATGAAAATTAACAGTATCCTGGCCCACTCCCCCTGCTTCCCTGAGGCTCTTGCAATTTCTTTAGCAATTTTTCTAGTATTTAACTGTACATATCTAAATAATTTGTTTATATTCTGCCTTCTTGATTAATCAAATTTAAACATCATTTACTGACTTACTACTATGGAAGATTAAAAAGGGAGCACTCTTACATTGCTGTACACAACATTTCCCCTCTCCCTGGTCTTCTAATAGATTTGAATTACAACTATTCCAAATCTGAGTCAGGTAGTATACTATGATTACATTTGCTTTCCTGTACAATGTTTAGTTCCTCCTGGAGTCAATAACGGCCTTGATTTTATTTGCCTAGCTTGCTCAATACTTATAGTTAATTCTCCCCAGGCTTTCTGACAGAACCATAAAACCTCTCTAAACAAGGTCAATATCTTCCATTTTTTCTTAGATTTCCTTAACATAGCTGCTGCTCCCATCTGTTCTGGCTCTCTGACATGCCAAAGCACAGTTCTTCTAGTACTTCTTTCACTAATATCTTAGGGAATTCATTTTGCTTTTATCTTGTGTTGGTATCTTATTTCCTGGCTCCTCTGTCAATATTTTCTTAGTTTATTCTTTTATTTTGTTGGAACACAACCTCCAGTAGTTTCTTTGGAAAAAATAAGAGATACAAGTTTTGAAAATTTAGATGTCTGAAAATGCTTTTATTCTACTCTCAATATTGATTGAAGGTTTGGCTGGGTATAAAATTCTATATTTATTCTTTAAAGAGCCTTCTCACTAAAATATAGCCAGACCCTAGAAAAATTGCCTTAAATACAATTTCTATTTTTGTAATCATACTCACAAAACATAAAGAAAATGAAAATAACAAACTTAGGAAACTATTCTTTCATCATTGAGATCTATAATTTAGGTCAAGTATTCCCAGCATTGGCTTTACACTAGAATCAGCTGTGGAACTTAAAAAAAAAAAAAAAAGAAAACTGATACTCCAAAATCTGATTTAATTTGTCTGCAATAGGGATGGGTATAGTTTGTTGGTTTTTAAAATTTTTTGTTTGCTTGTTTGTTTGTTCGTTTTTAGTGGGAGACTTCTCCCAGTCAGATGTAGAATACTGAATTTTTTGTGTGTGTTTTAAAATATACATAACCTAAAATTTATCATATTAGCCATTCCAGTTAGGTGGCATTAAGCACATTTGCATTGTTGGGCAACCATCCCCACCATCCAATTCCAGAAGTTTTTCATCTTCCAAAATTGAAACTTTGTACTAATTAAACACTGACTGTCTATTCCTCCCGTCCCCTAGCCCCTAGCCACTACCATCCTACTTTCTGTCTCTATAAATTTGACTTGTCTAAGTACTTCATATAAGTGCAATCATATAGTATTTGTCCTTTTGTGACTGGCTTATTTCACTTAGCATAATGTCTTTGAGGTTAATCCCTATTATAGCATGTGTCAGAATTTTCTTCCTTTTTTAAGGCAGAATAATATTTTATTTTATGTGTATTCCACATTTAGTTTATCCATAAATCTACTGATAGATACTTCAGTTGCTTCCACCTGTTGGCTATTGTGAATAATGATACTATAAACACGGGTGTACAAATACCGGTTTCAGTTTCTGCTTTCTTTCTTCTGAGTACATACTCAGAAGTGGAATCGTTAGATTACATACTAATCCTATGTGTAATTTTTTTGGAGGAACCACAATACTGTTTTCCATAGCAACTGCACTATTTTACATTCTCACCAATGTAAAATAAACACTCCCACAGTGTTCCAATTTCTCCATACCCTCATCAATATCTGTTATTCTTTGTTTTGTTTGTTGGGTTTTATTTGTTTTGTTTAAGGATTTTTAGATAATAGCCATTGTAATGGGTATGCAGTGGTATCTTATTGTGGTCTTAATTTGCATTTCCCTAAAGATTAGTAATATTGAACATTTTTCATGTGTTTATTGGCCATTTGTATATTTTTTTGAGAAATGCCTATTAAAGTTTTTGCCTGTTTTTTAATCGGTTTTTGTTTTAGTTGGTTGTTAAGTTGTAAGAATTCTTTTTATATTCTATATATTAATTCCTTATTAGATATATGCTTTGCAAATATTTTCTCCCATTCCATGAGTTGCCTTTTCACTCTGTTGATAATGCCCTTTGGTACACAAAAGTTTTTAATTTTGGTGGAGTCCAGCTTATCTGTTTTTCATTTTGTTGTCTATGCTTTTGATGTCATATGCAAACAAGCACTGCCAAGTTGAAAGTCATGTAGCTTTTATACTGTTTTTTTTTCTAAGAGTTCTATAGTTCTCACTATAATGTTTAGGTCTGTAATCTATTTTGAATTAATTGGTGTATACAGTGTAAGATAGGAATCCATCTTCTTTTTTTGTGTGTAAAGATATCCAGTTTTCCCAGCATCATTTGTTGAAAACACTGTCCTTTCCCCCATTGAATAGAGTTGGCCCTTTGTTGAAAACCATTTGACTATGTATGCAAGGGTTTTTTTTTTTTCTGGGCTCTATATTCTATTTTGTTGGTATATATATCTGTCTTTATGCCCATACCACACTGTTTTTATTACTGTAGCTTTGTGAGAAGTTTTGAAATCAGCAAGTGTGAGACCATCAACATGTTCTTTTTCAAAATTGTTTTGGCTACTCAGGATCCCTTGGGATTCCATATAAATTTTAGAATAGATATTTCTATTTCTGCAAAAAATATTATTAGAATTTTGAGAAGAGTTGCATCAAATCTGTAGATTGCTTTAACTAGTCTTGATATCTTAACAATATTAAATCTTCCAATCCAGGCATAGACTTAAAAATAACTCACAATAAAAGACTGTAGATAAAGCAAAGAGCTTGTGTTCTTTAATTTGTCTTTGAATTTACCCTGTCTGCCAAGTCATTCAACTGAAAACCTCAAAACATCTTTATTAGTAGCTTCATATGTTAATTGATGAGGATGATAATTACTTTTCTTTCTATGATTTATCAATAAAGAATTCCTCAGAATGAATAGCTTCTAATTGGGATTATGCGGCAGAATTAGCTAAGAGATTTTATTTTGTCTTGTATTACTGCAAAATCCTGTTTACCCTATCCTTAGTACATACTGAATCGTAATTTCTAGGGATTTAAAACTAAAACAAAATCTACCTCTAGGTTAAAAAAAATCTAAGAGCAAACAAAAACAATCAGAAAAAAAACCCCTGAAAAATAAAAGGAAACTAGAAGAGGCAAAACATAAACAAATATGAAAGAAATAGTGACCCTGAGGGGAAATGCCAATGTTAGCATATAGTAGAAAAACAAAGAAATCAACCACAAAACTCAATTTGAGAAAAAAAAAGCACAGGGAAAACAGAAAGCACAAGGTTTAAAGATGTCAATAATCACTACAGTCAAATCACTACTGTTAAATGGTGGATATGATCAGAGTCAACTTTTAAAAAATTTATCTATGTGGTGTTGTAAAATGACACACATAAAACACGAAGACAGAAAGATTGAAAGTTAAAGGATAAAAAAAGATGTTGTAAGTAAATACTTACAAATAAAAATAGCTAGGGAGCTACATCAATAAAAGATAAAATAAACTTTGAGATGAAAAGCATTGTTAAGGATAAAAAGAGTCACAACGTAATGAAAAAAAGTTTAATGTACTGGCAAGATAAAATAATTACAAACTTGTTGGCACCTATTAGAATAAATGATAGATCCAGGGAGGAATGGAAAAATCCACTATAAGAGTCAGCAATTTCAACACAACTCACTCAATTACTTATGGCTGAAAGGGAATAAAAATCAACAAAGATGTATAGGATTTGAAAGATACACTGAAGAAGCTTGATTTAATGGCTATTTCTAGATCTCAGCATTCCTCAATCAGAAAATATATATACTCCTTAAGCACACATGAGTGATTTACAAAAACTGACAACATAGCAGAACATGAAGTAAGCCCTAACGCAATTCAAAGAACTGCTATCATTTCAAACTACAATCTCTAATTACAGTGCAGTTGAATTAGAACTCAATAACAAAAACATAATGATTGTAGACACACATTTCTAAATAATGGTTCAAAAAAAGAAACCATAATAGAAACTTAAAAATCATCAGAGCAGTAGAGCTCAGCTTCTAGCCAACATGGAGTAACAATGACAAGATTTACCTTTTCACCTTACACAATCAGAAAACCAGACAAATATACAAAGCATTGGATAGCAAGCAGCACAGAACTTGACCAACTGAGAGAAGAAAAACAAGTCAAATATGCCTATTATTTTACCAGCTTACTGGCTCCTGGTCAGAAGGTATGTGAGACAGAAGACAAAGGAGAGACATCGTTAAGTAAGAAAAAAAAAATCTGTCAACCTACATTTTTTACCCAGATAAGTATTGTTTTCAAAATGTAAATAAAATAAAGAAAATTTTTAGACAAAAGCCAAGAGGATTCATTGTCAGCAGACCTGCCTATAAGTAAAGTTAAATGGGCCAGGCGCAATGGCTCACGCCTGTAATCCCAATATTTTGTGAGGCCGGGGCAGGAAGATTGCTTAAGTACAGGAGTTTGAGACTAGCATGAGCAACACAGTGAGACTCCATCTCTACAAAATATTAAAAATTTAGCTGGGCACGTGGCACACACTTGTAGTCTCAGCTACTTGGGAGACTGAGGTGGGAGGATTGCTTGAACCAAGGAATTCAAGTTTACAGTGAGCCATGATTGGACTACTGCACTCCAGTTTGGCTGAAGGAGTGAGACACTGTCAAAAAAAAAAAAAAAAAAAAAAAGGAAAGAAAAAGAAAAGAGGCCAGGCGCAGTGGCTCATGCCTGTAATCCCAGCACTTTGGGAGGCTGAGGCAGGTGGATCACGAGGTCAGGAGATTAAGACCATCCTGGCTAACACGGTGAAACCCCCTCTCTACTAAAAATACAATTAGCTCTCGGCATGGTGGCTGGTGCCTGTAATCCCATCTACTCCAGAGGCTGAGGCAGGAGAACTGTGTGAACCCGGAAGGCGGAGATTGCAGTGAGCTGAGATCGCACCACTGCATTCCAGCCTGGGCGACAGCGCTAGACTCCACCTCAAAAAAACAACCACAGAAAAAAAGTAAAAGAAAAGAAAAGTTAAAGGAATGTCATGGGCAGAAAAAAATAATACCAGATTGAAAAATGGATCCACATAAAGAATAAAGAGCACTATAAAGGATAAAAATCACATTTTAATCTCTTGAGAAGATATTTTTAACATAAAAATAATAACAATGTATTTTGCAGTTTACCCATATGTGAAGGAAGTGTATAAAAATAGCACTAAGGATGGAGGAAATGGAAATATACTATTTTAAGGTTTGTATAACTATATGTGATGTGATAGTTTAAATTACACTATGATAAGTTAAAGATGTGTATAGTAAACCACCGACAATAACTAAAACATAAAACAAAGTCATATAGCTAATAAGCCAAAAGTGGAGGTAAAATAGAATTTTAAAAAATTATTCAAAAGAATGAAGGGAAGTGAAAAGGGGGGACAAAGAGTAGATTAAGCAAAAAGAAAATAAATAGCAAGATGGTAGGTTTAAGTTGAAAAATATTGGAATTTTTATTAAATATAAGTGGCTTAAGCGCAGAAATTAAAAGGCAGAGACTTTTATTAGATTTTTTTAAGCAAGACCAATTATATATTCTCTAGAAGATACTCATTTTTAATATAAAAACACAGATAGGTTAAAAGTAAAACAGTGAAAAAGATATGTCATGCAAATACCATTCATAAAACAGCTGGAGAGGCTATTTTAATATATAGTAGACTCAATATTATCAGTGATAAAGACACAATAAAAGGGCAAATTCATCAAGAGGACATCACAATCCTAAATGCGTATGCAACTAGTAGGAGAGATTCAAAATATATGAAGTAAAAACATACAGTAGAACAAAGAAATAGATACATTTATGATTACAAATGTAGATTTCAACATTCCTCTTCCAGTAATTGATAGAACAGATAGACAGAAAATCAATAAGAATATAGAAGACTAGGCTAGGTGTGGTGGCTCATGTATTTAATCTCAGCACTTTGGGAGGCCAAGGCAGGAGGGTCACTTGAGTCCACAAATTTGAGACCAGCTTGGGCAACATGGCAAGACCCCATTTCTACAAAAAATTTAAAAATTAGCCGGGCATGGCGGTGTGCACCTTTAATCCCAACTACTTGAGAGGCTGAGGTGGGAGGATGGCTTGAGCCCAGGAGAACAAGCTGCAGTGAGCTATGATCACACTACTGTACTCTAGCCTGAGTGACAGAGCAAGATGCTGTCTCTTAAAAAAAAAAAAAAAAGAATACAGAAGACTTGAACAACACTATCAACCAACTTGACTTAGTTGACATCTGCAGCTTACACCATCCAACTATAGCAAAAGACACATTCTTTTCAAGTGTTTATGGAACATTGACCAAAACAGATTATATTCCATGTCATAAAACAAATCTGCCTAAATTTAAGAGTATTGAAATCATGCAAAATTCCCTTATCACAACAGAATTAAACTAGACATAAATAACACAAATATTTCTGGGAAATCTGCAAATATTTGGAAACTAAACAACACATTTCTAAATAACCCAGCCTTCCATACTTCAAAGAATTCACAATTGAAGTAAAACCATATTTTGAATCGAATGAAAGTGAAAGCACACTCAACCAAAGTGGGTGGATTACAGATAAAGCAGTGCTCTGAGGGAAATTTGTAGCATTAAGTGCTTATATATTAGGAGGAAAAGATTATAAATTAACAGTTTAAACGTCCACCTAAGAAACTAAAAAAAAATTTCAAGTTAAACCCTAAATAAGAAAACAAAAGGAAATAATAAAGAGTATAAATTAATTTTTAAAAGGGAACAGGAAAAACAATAGAAATCATAAAAAAAAAACTAGTTCTTCAAAATACATGAAGTGGGAATTGACACCATGACCATGATCTCTAACCCTAACAAAGATTCCCTGGGATTATGTCCTCAAGTAAAGACAAAATAAATAGATAAACAAAATAAAAAATAAACCTAACAAAGACTACAAAAAATCTCAAACCAATGTCTTTATTCATTATATTAAACCTAAAAAAAATCCTTTATTTAGTCAATTGAATCCAGTAATGCATCTCTAAAAAGGGTAATACTGCATAACCAAATGGGGTTCATCCCAGAAATGTAAGGTTGGTGTTTACAAATGGTTCCCCAAAAGACATTTGTAGCTTAATCCCTGTAAATTTACATTAACTTATTTGGAAAAAGGGTCTTTGCAGATGAGATTACATTCAAGAATTTGAGATGAGGGGATTATTCTGGATTATTTGGGCAGGCCCTAAATGCCATCACAACTGTCCTTATAACACAGAGGGAGATTACACACCCAGCAGAGGAGGAGGTAATGTGGCCACAAAGACAGAGTGTGGCATGATATGGCCATAAGTCAAGGAATGCCAACAGCCCTCTTCAGACAACAGACTCACCATCTGCCAGGGTAGGGGTGGGGCAGGCACTCAGTGGCACAGATTTGGAGAAGGGTCTTAGAGAGCTACTTCCCTTTTTTTAAACTGCCTCTTAAATAGCTTTCAGAGAACTCTTTCTATGTTAGCAACTGTGAAAGAAAATAGCAACTGTGAAAGAAAAATAAATCTCAGGATCTCAAAATCACTAAGCCAAAGGGAAAAGTCAAGCTGGGAACTGTGTCAGGCAAACCTGCCTCCTATTTATTCATAAATAAGATAGCTACAAAGATTTTTTTTTAAGTTACATACCTCCCTCACAATTTGCCAACTAGGAAAATCCTGTGGGCCCCAAGATGTAATGTGGAGAAATAGGAACACTTTTACACTGTTGGTGGGACTGTAAACTAGTTCAACCATTGTGGAAGTCAGTGTGGTGATTCCTCAGGGATCTAGAACTAGAAATACCATTTGACCCAGCCATCCCATTACTGGGTATATACCCAAAGGACTATAAATCATGCTGCTATAAAGACACATGCACACGTATGTTTATTGCGGCACTATTCACAATAGCAAAGAGTTGGAACCAACCCAAATGTCCAACAACGATAGACTGGATTAAGAAAATGTGGCACATATACATCATGGAATACTATGCAGCCATAAAAAAGGATGAGTTCATGTCCTTTGTAGGGACATGGATGAAACTGGAAAACATCATTCTCAGTAAACTATCGCAAGGACAAAAAACCAAACACCGCATGTTCTCACTCATAGGTGGGAATTGAACAATGAGAACTCATGGACACAGGAAGGGGAACATCACACTCCGGGGACTGTTGTGGGGTTGGGGGAGGGGGGAGGGACAGCATTAGGAGATACACCTAATGCTAAATGACGAGTTAATGGGTGCAGGAAATCAACATGGCACATGGATACATATGTAACAAACCTGCACATTGTGCACATGTACCCTAAAACCCTAAAGTATAATTAAAAAAAAAAAAAAAAAAAAAGAATTGTATTTTCATTCTTCCAATGGAACTCAGATGTAGAGAATTGAATTAATCATAACCATTGGTTTATGACTCATTCTCATTGGTCCACATGTGACCTGCTTTTATGCATTCATTTATTTAGTTAAGTAGGCCATGTGGTAGCTTGTCTTCAAGTCAGGTGCCATCAATTCTTCCCCTTTCTTGTATCACATGTTTTTCATCGTTTGAGAGGTAGAGTCTATTCCTCCTCTCGCCTTGATTTCTGAGACGAGGTTATAAGAAGACCTGCAGCTTCTACCTAGGCCTCTCAGTGCAGTCACTCTTAGAGTCCTGAGCCACCATGTAAGAGATCCAACTACCCTGAGGCTGCCATCTTGTGAGGAAGCCTAAGCTAGCCCCATGGAGAGAAAGGGAGCAACACCTGACCAACCCCAAACTGTTTCAGCCCCAGCTGTTGGACTCATCCAAACTGAGACCCCAGCCACTGTGGAACAAGATAAGCCTCTCTGTGCCCTATCTAAACTCCAGAGAATCATAAGGTATAATAATAACAAAGGTTATTTTAAGCCATTCAGCTTGGGGTGGCTTGTTATACAGTAATAAGTAATTGAAACGGATAGTTTTAGTTAGTTAGTTAGCTTTAATGATTACATAAGCATCTGTGAAACCACCACCCAAAACAAAGGCTTGGGCCTTGACGATAACCTACATCTAAATATATGATCTTCCTCCATCCCATTTCCCTGCCTGTCCCAATTCAAATGAATCATCATCCATAATCCCTGTATTCATCACTTAAATATTTTCTTTTTGTATAGTTTTTCTGCATCTATATATTCATTAAAATATACATTTTTTATTTTAGCTTCATAAAAGTGATATGCTGAATCTTTTGGGACTTACATTTTTCACTTAATATTATATTACTATGATTCATCCATTGTTGTATATCATTTTAGTTCATTTGTTTTGACTACTATGTAATATTTTATGATATGAATTTATAACAATTTACTCATCCACTCTTCCACTGATGGGCATTTAAATTGCCAGATTTTTGATATTTGGAACACTGCTATGAACATTCTTATGCCTGTTTCCTCTGTTGTACGTGTGCAAGTTTCTCTTGAGTATATATGTAGGATTAGCTCAAAAGGTAGCATAAACTTTAGGAGGTAGTACCAAACTGTTCTCCACATTAGTTGTATCCATTTAAATCCCCACCAGCAAGATTATGAGAAAGAGGTCCTTTGGTTGCATATCCTCTTCAACTTTTGGTGTTGTCAGACTTTCTCATTTTTGCCAACTGGATGTATATTAAAAAACATCTCATTGTGGTCTTAATTTGCATTTTCTGATCATTAATGATGCTGAGCATCTCTTCATCTATTTATGGATGATATGTTTCCTCTTATGTGAAATTTCTGTTCACAGTTTCAGAAAATTTTCTATTGGGTTGTATGTGCTTTTCTTATTAATCTATAGGAGTTCTTTATATATTCTGAATGCAAATCCATTATCTGTAGCTACTGCAAATACCTTCTCTCAGTTTCTACTTTGTATACTTTCTTTTATTTATTTATTTTAATTTTTATTTTAGGTTCAGGGATACATGTACAGGTCTGTTACACAGGTAAACTTGTGTCACTGGGATTTGTTGTACAGATTATTTCATCACCCAGGTGCTAGGTTTAGTACCCAGTAGTTATTTTTTTCTGATCCTCTCCCTCATCCCACACTCCACCTTTCACTACACCTCAGTGTCTGTTGTTCCCCTCATTGTGTTCATGAATTCTCATCATTTAGTTTGTTCTTATAAGTAAGAATATGCAGTATTTGGTTTTCTGTTCTTGCGTTAGTCTGCTAAGGATAATGGCCTCCAGTTCCACCTATGTTCCCACAAAAGACATGATCTAATTTTTTTTTTTTTTTTTTGAGACGGAGTCTCACTCTGTCACCCAGGCTGGACTGCAGTGGTGCTATCTTGGCTCACTGCAAGCTCCGCCTCCCGGGTTCACGCCATTCTCCTGCCTCAGCCTCCCGAGTAGCTGGGACTACAGGTGCCCGCCACCACACCTGGCTAATTTTTTGTATTTTTAGTAGAGATCAGGTTTCACCATGTTAGCCAAGATGGTCTCAATCTCCTGACCTCGTGATCCGCCCTCCTCGGCCTCCCAAGGTGCTGGGATTACAGGTGTGAGCCACCGCACCCAGCCATGATCTAATTCTTTTTTATGGCTGCATAGTATTCCATAGTGTATATGTACCACATTTTCTCAATCTGTCACTGATGAGAATTTAGGTTGATTTCATGTGTTTGCTATTGTGAATAGTGCTGCAATGAACATTCATGTGTGTGTGTCCTTATGGCAGAATAATTTATATTCCTGTGAGTCTATACCCAGTAATGGGATTGCTGGGTTGAATGGTAGTTCTGTTTCTAGCTCTTTGAGGAATCACCACACTGCTTTCTACATGGTTGAACTAATTTACACTCCCACCAACAGTATACAAGCATTCCCTTTTCTCTGCAACTTTGCCAGCATCTGTTATTTCTTGGCTTCCTTTCTTTTCATATATACTTTAAGTTCTAGGGTACATGTGCACAACGTGCAGGTTTGTTACATATGTATACATGTGCCATGTTGGTGTGCTGCACCCATTAACTCGTCATTTACATTAGGTGTGTCTCCTAATGCTAGCCCTTCTCCCCTCCCCCCACCCCACAACAGTCCCCAGTGTGTGATATTCCCCTTCCTGTGTCCAAGTGTTCTCATTGTTCAATTCCCACCTATGAGTGAGAGCATGCGGTGTTTGGTTTTTTGTCCTTGTGATAGTTAGCTGAGAATGATGGTTTCCAGCTTCATCCATGTCCCTACAAAGGACGTGAATTCATCATTTTTTATGGCTGCATAGTATTCCGTGGTGTATATGTGCCACATTTTCTTAATCCAGTCTATCATTGATGGAGATTTGGGTTGGTTCTTAATAATAGACATTCTGACTTGTGTGAGATGGTATCTTATTGTGGTTTTGATTTGCGTTTAATGATTAGTGATGTTGAGCTTTTTTTCACATACCTGTTGGCCACATGTATGTCTTTTGAAAAGTGTCTGTTCATGTCCTTTGCTCACTTTTTAATCGAGTTTTTTGGATTTTGCTTGTAAATTTGTTTAATTTCCATATAGATGCTGGAAATTAGACTTTTGTCAAATGCACAGTTTGCAAATATTTTCTCCCATCCTGTAGATTGCTTGTTTACTCTGTTGATAGTTTCCTTTGCTGTGCAGAAGCTCTTTAGTTTAATTAAATCCCATCTGTCAATTTTTGCTCTTGTTGTGATTGCTTTTGGAGTCTTCATCATGAAATCTTCACCAGTTCCTGTGTCCAGAATGGTGTTTCCAAGGTTGTTTACCAGAGTTTTTATAGTTTTGGGTTTTACATTTAAGTCTTTAATCCATCTTGAGTTTATTTTTATATGTGGTGTAAGAAAGGGGTACAGTTTAAATCTTCTGCATATAGCTAGCCAGTTATCACAGCACCATTTATTGAATAGAGAATCCTTTCCCCATTGCTCGTTTTTGTCATGTTTGTCAAAGATCAGATGGTTGTAGGTGTGCTGCCTTATTTCTGGGCTCTCTATTCTTTTCCACTGGTTTATGTGTCTTGTTTTGTACCAGTACCATGCTATTTTGGTTACTATTGGCCTGTAGTATAGTTTGAAGTCGGGTAATGTGAGCCTCCAGCTTCGTTTGTTTTGCTTAGGATTGCCTTGGCTATTCAGGCTCTTTTTTAGTTCCACATGAATTTTAAAACAGTTTTTTCTAGTTCTGTGAAGAATGTCATTGGTAGTTTGATAGGAATACCGTTGAATCTGTAAATTGCGTCCTATCCATGAGCATGGAATGTTTTTCCATTTGTTTGTGTCATGTGTGATTTCTTTGAGCAGTGTTTTGTAATTCTCATTGTAGAGATTTTTCACATCCTGGTTAGCTTATTCCCAGGTATTTAATTGTTTTTGTGATAATTGTGAATGAGATTGTATTCCTGATTTGGCTCTCAGTTGGCTGTTGTTGGTGTATAGGAACGCTGATGATTTTTGTACATTGATTTTGTATCCTGAAGCTTTGCTGAAGTTGTGTATCAGCTGAAGGAGATTTTCAGCCAAGACTAAGGCTTTTCTAGGTAAAGAATCATGTTGTCTGCAAACATAGATAGTTTCACTTCCTCTATTCCCATTTGGATGTGCTTTATTTCTTTATCTTGCTTGACTGCTCTAGCCAGGACTTCCAATACAATGTTGAATAGGAGTGGTGAGAGGGGGCATCTTGTCTTGTGCCAGTTTTCAAGGGGAACCCTCCCAGCTTTTGCCCACTCAGTATGATGTTGGTTGTGGTTTTGTCATAGATGGTTCTGATTATTTTGAGGTATGTTTCTTCTATACCTAGCTTATTGAGAGTTTTTAATATGAAAGGATTTTGAATTTTATTGAAAGCCTTTTCTGCATCCATTGAGATAATTGTGTGGTTTTTGTCTTTGTTTATGTGATTAATCACATTTATTGATTTGCATATTTTGAACCAACCTTGCATCCTGGGAATGAAGGCTACTTGATCCTGGTGGATTAGCTTTTTGACATGCTGCTGGATTCAGTTTGCAAGTATTTTCTTCAGGATTTTGGCATCAAGAGGCCAATGTTCATCAAGAATATTGGCCTGAAGTTTTCTTTTTTGTTGTTGTTGTGTCTCTGCCACGTTTTGGTGTCAGGACAATGCTGACCTCATAGAATGAGATGGAGTCCCTCCTCCTCAATTTTTTGGAATAGATTCAGTAGGAATGGTACCAGCTTTTCTTTGTACATCTGTTAGAATTTGGCTGTGAATTCATCTGGTCCTGGGCTTTTTTTGGTTGGTAGGCTATTTATTACTGATTCAAATTCAAAGCTTGTTATTGTCTGTTCAGGGAATCAATTTCTCCCTGGTTCAGTCTTGGGAGAGTGTATGTGTCCAGGTATTTATCTGTCTCTTTTTGGTTTTCTAGTTTTTGTGCACAGAGGGGTTCATAGTAGTTTCTGATGGTTAGTTGTATTCCTTTTGTGTCAGTGGTAACATCTTCTTTGTCATTTCTAATTGTGTTCATTTGGATCATCTCTTTTTCTTCTTTATTAGTCTAGCTAGCAGACTATCTAGCTTATTAATTTTTTTTTCAA
Organism: Hylobates moloch; assembly: GCF_009828535.3. Taxonomy (NCBI): domain Eukaryota; kingdom Metazoa; phylum Chordata; class Mammalia; order Primates; family Hylobatidae; genus Hylobates; species Hylobates moloch. The sequence goes on along the minus strand of NW_026652290.1, from coordinate 52,548,452 downwards.
AAAGACCAACTTCTGGATTTGTTGATCTTTTGAGTGGTTTTTTGTGTCTCAATTTCCTTCAGTTCACCTCTGATTTTGGTTATTTCTTGTCTTCTGCTAGCTTTTGGGTTTGGCTTGCTCTTGTTTCTCTGTTTATTTTTGTTGTAATGTTAGGTTGTTAATTTGAGATATTTCCAGCTTTTTTATACAGGTGTTTAGTGCTTTGAATTTCCCTCTTAACACTGCCTTAGCTATTGCCCAGAGATTCTAGTATGTTATATCTTTGTTCTCATTAATTTCAAAGAAATTCTTGACTTTAGCCCTAATTTCATTATTACCCAAAAATCATTCAGGAGCATGTTGTTTAATTTCCATGTAATTGCATGGTTTTGAACAAATTTTAAAATCTTGACTTCTATTTTTATGGTGCTGTGGTCTGAGAGTGTATTTGGCACAATTTTGGTCCTTTGGCATTTGCTGAGGATTGTTTTATATCTGACTGGTCAATTTTAGAGTATCTGCCATGTGGTGATCAGAAGAATGTGTATTCTGTTGTTTTGGGTGGAGAGTTCTGTGGAGGTCTATCAGATCCATTTAGTCCAATGTTGAGTTCAGGTCTGAATGTCTTTATTAATTTTTTGCCTCAGTGATATGTCTAATACTGACAGGGGAATGTTGAAGTCTCCTACTATTATTGTGTGGGAATCTAAATCTCTTTGTAAATCTCTAAGAACTTGCTTTAGAAATCTAGGTGCTCCTGTGTTAGGTGCATATATATTTAGGATAGTTAGATCTTCTCTTTGAATTGAACTCTTTACCGTTATATAATGCCCTTCTTTGTCTTTTTTGATCTTTGTTTAAGTTTGTTTCCTCTGAAATTATGGTTGCAACCCCTGCTTTTTTCTGATTTTCATTTGGTTGGTAGATTTTCCCCCATCCCTTTATTTTGAGCCTATGGGTGTCATTACACGTGAGATGGGTCTCTTGAAGACACCATAACATTGGGTCTTGCTTTTTTATCCAGGTCGTCACTCTGTGCCTTTTAAATGGGGCACTTAGCCCATTTACATTCAAGATTAGTATTGATAAGTGTGGATTTTCTCCTGTCATTTTGTTGTTAGCTGGTTGTTATGCTGGCTTATTTGTATACTTTCTTTTATATGTCTTTTAGGCAACTTAGATTCTTAATTTTAATATAGACAAATCTATTGATCTTTTCCTTTACAAGAAAAACTTTTTGTGTCTTTTTTCAGAAACATTTTTGTACCTGGAGTTTTAAATTTGGGGTGTTAATGCATAAGTTCACAATCTATCTTGAGTTGATATCTGTATGTGGTAAAAAGGAGGATTCCAATCTTGTCATCTTCTATATGAATAACCATTATTTTCTAGTTATGTTAACATCTTTGCTGATCTGACATGACACCTACTTCTTGTACCTAAATCCCACACATGTCTGTGCTGGACTGGGTTCTCTATTAGTATTAGTATTTGATGATATAACTTTTTCCTTCCTTTTACTTTTAATTTTCCTGGTACTTAGCTTTAAATGTGCCTTGTAAATAGCATAAATTTATATTTTAAAGTCTAATCTGTCAATCTTTGCATTTTACCTTGCAAGTTAAATTCATTCACATTAATTCTAATTATTTATGTATATTTGGACTAGTTTCTATTGTCTCAAATTTTCAGTTGTCCTATTTTTAAATTTTGCTTTTCAATCCTTTATTTCTTCTCTAATTTGACAAGAATTTTAGCACACTTTCACATTCCCTTAGTCTTCCTTACATTCCAACCTCAATCATGTTGATATCATCTATACCATGGCTTCTCAAATTCTCAAAGGATGTATAGCCCTTCTTAAAAGGCAGATACTGATTCTGCATGATTCTGAGATGGGGCCTAAGACTTTGCATTTATAACAAGCTCCTAGGTAGTAGTGACACTGGTGCTGGTTCAAACACCACATTTTGCATTGCAAGGGCCTAGATTTGTGTCATCCAATATGGTAGCCAAATTTTGGGTTTGATTTTCTCTTTATACCCTTCATTCAAAATAGCTCTTAGTGTGGATCTTTCTATGACAAATCTTATGAAACTTTCTGGGATTAAGAATTTTTTATTATGCCCTCATATTTAAATGATGTTTTTTGTTTTTCCTTGAGACAGGGTCTGGCTCTGTTACCCAGGCTGAAGTGCAGTGGCACAATCTCAGCTCACTGCAACTTCTGCCTCCCAGACTCAAGCCATCGTCCCACCTCAGCCTCCCGAGTACCTGCGACTACAGATGTGTGACACCACAACTGGCTATTTTTTTTCTTTTGTGTATTTTTTGTAGAGATGGGGTTTCACCATGTTGCCCAAGCTGGTCTCAAGCTCCTGAGTTCAAGTGATCTGCCTGTCTCAGCCTCCCAGGTGCTAGGATTACAGGCATGAGCCACCACACCCAACCTGATGTTTTGATTTGATATAAAATTCTAGTGTCTAACTTCTTTACTTCTAATATTTAAAAAATAATATTCTTATGACTTCCTGTATCCAGTGCTTGTTTGAAAACTCTCTGAAAGTCAATCTGATTTTTGTTCCTTTGTGTGAGAACTACTCTTTCTTTCTGAAAACTTTTAAAATTTTCTCTTATACTTTGCTAGTCTTAAATTTCACATTCCCATTTAGTTTTCTCTACCTATTCTCTGCAGCTTCTTTCAATCTAAAGTCTTCTTCTTCTCTTCCTCCTTCCATTCTTCCTTCTCCTTCCCCTCTACTTAACTTTGGGAAATTTATCACCATTATTTCTTCAAATATACCCTCCTCCACATTTTTTATGTTTCTCTCTTTCTGGGTCTCCTATTGTATTAGTCTGTTTTCACACTGCTATAAAGAACTATCTGAGACTGAGTAATTTATTAAGAAAAGAAGGTTTAATTGTCTCACAATTCTGCATGGCTGGGGAGGCCTCAGAAAACTTACAATCATGGTGGAAAGGAAAGCAAGGCGTGTCTTACATGGTGGTGGGAAAGAGAGACAGCAGGGGAAACAGCCAATTTTAAACAATCAGATCTTGTGAGAAGTCCCTCACTATTACAAGAACAGCACTAGGAAACAACTTCCATGATCCAATCACCTCCCACCAGTCCCTCCCTTGACATATGGAGATTACAGTTTGAGATGAAATTTGGGTGGGATCACGGAGCCAAACCATATCGCCTATTATCTAAATATTAGCACTTCTACTTTTCTCTTCCACGTGTCTTTGCTTTTTAAAGAATATATTTTCTATTTATTTGTCCTTTTCTTCTTTTCTGAGGGAGATGATTTCAATCTGGCCTTCCAAATTACTAATTTATCCCCCAAGATAGGTCCAATCTACTACTTATCCTAACTATTCTTTTCTTTTGTTTTTTTGAGTCTCACTCTGTTGCCCAGGCTGGAGTGCAGTGGTGCGATCTCAGCTCACTGCAACCTCCACCTCCTGGGTTCAAGCAATTCTCCTGCTTCAACTCTTGAGTAGCTGGGATTACAGGCATGTACCACCACACCCGGTTAATTTTTATATTTTTAGTAGAGATGGGGTCTTGTTGTGTTGCCCAGGCTGCTTTCTAACTCCTGGGCTCAAGCAATCCTCCCACCTCAGCCTCCCAAAGTTCTGGGATTACAGGCATGAGCCACCACACCTGGCCCAATTCTTTATTTTAACTACTATATTTTTCATACCTAATATTTCTACTTCACCATTGTGTTTTCTTGTTCTTCTTCTAAGATATTAGATACAGCTGAGAAATAAAAATAAAATTTGAAGCCCCCCACAACTGACTAAATAGACCCTGCTCTTGGCCAAGGGGACCCCAGGGAAACCTGAGTTCCTGACAATGATGGGATGGGAGGTTGGACACACTTTGTTATACCCTCTTCCCTTGCTAACCACCATTATGTTTTTTCCTCTAATGTTTAAACAGAAACCAGCCCTTTTAAAATATTCACTTCACTACTGATATCAACCAACTGACTGATGCTGCCTCTCCCTTTTTGCAGTTTGACACAACTGACCAGCATTCCTTCCTAAGAGACCACAGACTACTGAGTGGTTCTGGCCAGTCTACAGAGAATGCACAGTGAGGGTTTTCATGTCCTCTGCTTCACCTTTTGACATCAGAGGCTGAAAACTCTACCCTGGGAGCATGCTAATGCCACCATTTTTGGTACATGTGATCCATGAAGGGGCATGAAGCTCAATGGCCCATGCACAGGTTTCTCTACTCATAAACATTCATGACTCCTCCTAGAGCTTGTTGAATAGATATATATTTGGCCACCCCATTCAGCATAAATCCCTGTCTTATTCTTCTGACCCTTGAAGTGCTTGTTTCTGGCTTCTGACCAGAGGTACACTTTCCAGTCTGTGGGAATGGCCTCCCTTCAGGCTGTAACTATTTATGAGAAATAAAACTTTCCTTTCAAATTTATGAACCTCATTATTCTTCAGTTGACCCTGCTAATATATTCTCTTATCACTTTTAGCTTATTACTCTAGTTTTACATTGGCGGTTTGTCTATTTTAATATTTCTTTCTCTGAAGAAATCTATACTCTGGTTGTGCGTTATATTTTGTTTGAAATACTGTGAGTCTAATCTGTCTTATTTTAACCTGAACTCATTTTTTCCCTGGGAATATTGCCTTCTCTGTTAGTTAATACAACTGGGAAAAGGCCAGACCCCTGTCTATGTGAGTTCCAGTGAGCTGAGGAGGTGGAAGAATTCTAGGGTGAAGAGGCTAGGACCAGAAACTCATCTCAACCATTAGTCACCCCACAAAATAACTCTTTGGGACTGGGCTTCATACACTCTTTGAATCCCAGAAAGAAGGAGCACTGTGAGAAGGTTCCCCATCCCCAACCCACCCCACCCAATATAACTCACCTGCCCTGAGGACTTGGAGAGGGAGGGGTGAGGAAGCAAATTTCCAAAGTTAATTAATCTCTACCCGTTTTTCTTAGTTCCTCAAACTTACCTTGCATTTCTGGAATGGGCCCTATTTTTATACAGTGTATTATTGTTTTCACATATGAATGCTCTTGATTTGCTAATGTTTTATTGCTGGCTTATTCACTAGCATATTATTCAGTAGCTTTCCATTTTGTGTTGTTTCATCAAGTTTTTGTATTAGGTTTAAAAAATTTATTAAATAAGTTGAAAACTTCTCCTTTTTTATCTATGCCCTAGAGCAATTTAAGTTGCATAAACATTCTCTCAGGTTTGAAATAAATCACTTGCAAATAGATCTACTTTCTGTTCCTATGGTGTAGTTTGAAGAAGATGGATACAGGTGGCAAAGTTCTTCATAAACTTCTCAATTTATTTCATTTTTTTTTGCTATATTCAGATTTTCTAGATCATTTTAGAGTCTATTTTAGTTATACTTTTCTTAAAAAGCAACCAGTTAATCTGGATTTTCCAATTTATGCATCTTATAGTGTTCTTTTTAAAAATAGCTTTACTGAGGTATAATTTACATTCAAAAATTCATCCATTTTAGGTACAGTTCAATGTATTTTAACAAACTAATGCATTCCTGTAACCTTCACTGAGAATCTGGAGTATTTTTTAGTATTTAGAGTCATGCCAAAAGTACTGACTGCAAAGGCAGTCCGTACCCTCCCCCAACCTCTGCCCCAGGCAACTGCTGGGTTGCTTTCTATCAATACAGCTGTGCCTTTTCTGAAATTTCATATGAATGGAATCAGACAGAATTTGTCTTTTGCGTTTGGCATTTTTTGCAAAGTATAATGTTTTTGAAATTCATCCATGCATGTATCAGTTTTTTGTCCCTTTTTATTACTGAGTAGTAGTATCTTGTATAAATACACAAGATTTGTTTATCCATTCACCAGTTGGTGAACATGAGGTTATTTTAAGTTGACGACGGTCTGGTAGGCTGAAAAAAATGCCCCCCCCCCCAAAAAAAAAATTCAGATGCAAATCCCTGGAACCTGTAAATTTTACTTTACATGGAAAAAACACCTTTGCAGATGTAATTAAAGATTTTGAGATGGATAGCTTATCCTGGATTATCAGGGTGGGCCCTAAATATAATCACACATATCCTTGTAAGAGGCAGGCAGAGGGATATTTGACACACACACAGATGTGAAATTTGAAGATGCTGGAGCAATGCAGCCACAAGTTGAGAGATGCCAGCGACCACCAGAAGCCAGAAGAGGCAAGGAATGGCTTCTCTCATGGAGCTTGCAGAAGAAACATGGCCACGCCAACACCCTGAATTCAGCCCAGTGAATCTGTTTTTGGACCTCTGGCCTCCAGAACTGTAAGAGAATACATGTATGTTGTTTTAAGCCACCAAGTCTGTGGTTAAGTTGTTACGGCAATACTACAAAGAAAGCTGGTATAAACCTTTGTATACAAGTCTATCTGTGGGCATGTTGCTCATTTCTCTTGGATAAATAGAAATGGGATTGCTGGGATGTAGGTCTAAATTTATATAAGAAACGGACTGTTTTTCAAAGCAATATATGGGAATTGTCATTGTTTCACATTTTTATCACTATGTGATGTTTTAGTCTGTTCATGCTGCTACAACAAAGTACCTGAAACTGGGTCATGTATTAATATAAATAATCAAAATTTATTTCTCATAGTTCTGGAGGCTGGGACATCCAAGATGAAGGCATCAGCAGGTTTGGTGTCTAGTGAGAGCCTGGCCTCTGCTTCCAAGATGACACCTTGAATGCTGTATCATCATATGGCAGAAAGGCAAACAGGACTTAGTTAGTTCCCTCCAGTCCTTTTATAAGAGCACTAATCTGTTCATGAAGGCAGAGCCCTCATGATCTATCACTCCCCGAAGGCCATACCTCTTTTTTTTTTTTTTTTTTCAGATGGAGTCTCTCTCTGTTGCCCAGGCTAGAGGGCAGTGGCATGATCTCAGCTCACTGCAACCTCCACCTCCCTGGTTCAAGCAATTCCTCTGCCTCAGCCCCCCAAGTAGCTAGAATTATAGTCACATGCTACCATGCCCAGCTAATTTTTTTGTGTTTTTAGTAGAGACGGGGTTTCACCATGTTGGCCAGACTGGTCTCAAACTCCTGACCTCAGATGATCTGCTCACTTTTGGCCTCCCAAAGTGCTTGGATTACAAGCATGAGCTGCCGCACCCAGCCACCATACCTCCTAATACTGTTGCATTGGGAATTAAATTTCGACACGAATTTTGGAGGGGACACAAACATTCAAACCATAGTACTTGGTGTGATTAACCTTTTTAATTTTAGTCATTCTACTAGGTACATAGTGATGTCTCATTGTGGTTTTGATTTACATATCCCTGAGCATCTTTTCACGTGCTTTTTGTTTTGTCATTCATATATGTTTTTCGGTGAAGTGTTTATTCAAATCTTTTTATCCATATTTTTATCCCAACAACTCAGTTGTTTGCCTTCCTATTATTCAGGTGTAAGAATGCTTTATATAGCAGACATGCTTGCAAATATTTTTCCCAGTCTATAGCATATCTCTTTCATTTATGTCTTTCAAATAGCAAAATTTTTTATTTTGATAAGTTCTAATTTAATATTTTTTCTTTTACACTGTGCTTTTATGTCATAAGAAATCTACCTAACCAAATGTCACAAGGATTTTCTTTTATGCTTTCTTTTAGAAGCATTATAGTTTTAGCTCTTACATTTAGGTCTATGCTCTATTTCATGTTAATTTTTTGTGGTGTGAGTTGAGGATCAAAGTTAACATTTTTGCATATGTATATCCTTTGTTCCAGTTCTAAGTATTGAAAATGAGTATCCCCATTGACATCCTTGGCACCTTTGTAGAAGGTCAACAGACCACATCTGTTCTATTGTTCTGTGTGTCTATCATCACACCAACCCCACACCGTCTTGATGACCACAGCTTTACGGTCATGAAATCACATAGTTTAAGTCTCTTAACTTTATCCTTTTTTACAAAATTGTTTTGAATATTCTAGGTCTTTTGTATTTTAGGATCAGCTTGTCGATTTCTATCCCTTTTTTTCCCTGACTAGAAAAAAAAACCTGCTGGGATTTTTATTTTGATTGTTTTAAAATCTATAGGTCATTTGGGGGAATTAAAATCTTAATATTGAGTTCTCTAATCAATGAACATGGTATATCTTTTTATTTATTTCAGTTGTATCTAATTTATCTCAGTAATATTTTATAATTTTCAGTATACATGTCTTGCACACAATTTGTTATACTTAGCCTTGATTATGTTAAGATTGTAATGCTCTTGCAGTTGAGGTTTTTAATTTCAATTTTCAATTGTTTATTTTTGTATTTTTCTTTAGAATTTTCTCTTCCTAGAGCTTCATGCTGTTTCTCACTCATAATATTTTGTGTGCTCTTTTTTGTCTTATTAGCACTGCTAAAGTTTTCCTTATTTTATTAGCCCTTACACAAATAAATACTGGTTTGTTAAATCTGTTGGCTTTTCATTTTCTAATTCATTAAGTTTTGCTTTTGTCTACTGGGGGAACCCACCCCCAATATTTCAACATAGGTTCTTTCTATTTTCCATAAGTGTCAGCCGGCTGAGAAATAAAGAGAGACAGTACAAAGAGAGGAATTTTGCAGCTGGGCTGACAGGGGTGACCTCACATGTCAGTAGGACCATGATGCCCGCCTGAGTCTCAGACCAGCAAGTTTTTATTAAGGGCTTCAAAAGGGGAGGGAGTGTAAGAACAGGGAGTAGGTACAAAGATCACATGCTTCAAAGGGCAAAAGCACAACTACTAATAAGGATCTAACAAAGATCACAAGGCAAAGGGCAAAAGCAGAACTACTGATAAGGGTCTATGTTCAGCGGTGCACATATTGTCTTGATAAACATCTTAAATAAGAGAAAAGAGGGTTCGAGAGCAGAGAACCAGTCTGACCACAAATTTACCAAGGCAGAGTTTTTTCCCCACCCTAGTAAGCCTAAGGGTACTGCAGGAGACCAGGGCGTATCTCAGTCCTTATCTCAACTGCATAAGACAGACACTCCCAGAGCGGCCGTTTATAGACCTCCCCCCAGGAATGCATTCCTTTCCCAGGGTATTAATATTAATATTCCTTGCTAGGAAAAGAATTTAGCAATATCTCTCCTACTTGCACGTCCATTTATAGGCTCTCTGCAAGAAGAAAAATATGGCTCTTTTTGTCCGACCCCACAGGCAGTCACACCTTATGGTTGTCTTCCCTTGTTCCCTAAAAATTGCTGTTCTATTCTTTTTCAAAGTGCACTGATTTCATATTGTTCAAACACACGTTTTACAATCAATTTATACAGTTAATGCAATTATCACAGTGGTCTTGAGGTGACCTACATCCTCAGCTTACGTAGATAGCAGGATTAAGAGATTAAAGACAGGCATAAGAAATTATAAAAATATTACTTGGGAACTGATAAATGCCCATGAAATCTTCACAATTTATTCTGCCACGGCTCCAGCCGGTACCTCCATTCGGGGTCCCTGACTTCCCACAACATTTGTCATTATTAATTATTTTCCTTTTGCTTTCATTAGGTTTATTTTGTTACACTTTTTAAAAATTTGTTAACTCTTGAATGAATTTTGATTGCATTCTCTATTATTTAATTATTGAGATGGCATTGTAGTGTGACCACTTAACTAAGCTTCAAGAACTACATTTCACAGAATTATCTTCCTTATATGGGTGCCGGTTAGATTTGGCCCCATGGGAAATTTACATTGGATTTGGAAGGCAGGGGGTAAAGGAGAAGTCAGTCTTTAAAATCAAAGGTCAGTGTAGGGCCAGATACTACTGATTGCAGTTTATAAATTGTGGAGTATCTGCTTTCTGACCTTGCCAGTGTGGGCAGCACCCAGGCTCTCAACTCCCACTAGGTCTCCTCCTGCTTCTCAGAATTCTGGTCCTGTTGCATGTGCTGCTGATGCCAGCCTATTACAGGTAGTGACACAGATTCCCATTTGTCCTGATGGGTCTCAGTTCACCCTTACTGTCCCTTACTTCTCATCCCTCTCCCTTCCTGACTTAACCTAAACTGGGGATTTTCACTGGAATTAACAGATGTTTTTGGTCCATGTCATTACTATAAATTTATTTTTAACTTGGTTAGCTCTCTAAAGAGTTTTTTCTCTCTCTTTATTAAATTTTTAACAATGTTACTAGCAATAATGTATATATTAACTGAGTTTTATGGTTTTGTTTGTTGCCACAATTTCTTTTACAGCACATCTTTCATATTGGAGTTCTCATTTTTATTCACTTCTCAGTTTGTTTTCCTCAAGAAATTTTTCTGAATGAAGAGTTTACTTTCTGAATCCTAGTATATCTAAGAATGTCTCTGTGTTGCCTAACTCTCTGCTCTAAGCTTGGACTTTTCATAGGTTTCCTAGGTAACCTGTCTATTCACTTCCCATGCAAGACATAAGCTTGCTACCCCTCCCCCAATCCTAAAGATTCTGAAATGGTAATGTCTTACTTTCTAAGGAGGTCTATCAGCACACAAGTGGGGAGAGGAAGAGAAGAGTTGAGGGTGGAGCACACACAATGAGAAAAGGAATATCAATATTCTTGAACTCATATCAAACTCAAAGTAAAACTCAACAAAATCTTTTTGACTGGAGATACACAAACATAAGATGAGAAAATTATGCAGGGGCAGTGATATTGAGAAACACAGCATCCAGTTCTACCCAGTAAGTCTCAGGTTGACTGGTGGCTTCCATTCTATGTTTTAAAAGCAAATGCAGATATAGAAAGGGTGGGTGAATAGGCGGATGGATAAACATAAAGGAAAAAATGGTATTTCAAAAATACAATGATGGTTTGAGCTACCTTGCCTGTCAGAGGGCAGCATTCCATTTATGAAGTTTGTTTCCATTTTTCTTGAAAATATCTTAGTTGTAGCAGAAACTATCGGCTATCTACCAAAATGCCATCTCCCTTCCCTCCATAGTGAGTTTTATGTAGGAAGTGAATACCAGCCTGATACCACTCTTCCTAGTCTCGCTTTCCCCAAGGCAAGGCCACGTGACCAGTCTCACCATAGAATGTGAGCAGCAGTGATGTGCACAACTGCTGAGCCTGGCCCATGTTCCCCAAGACCCACCTCACTGCATTCCCTCAGCTGACTGAGGTGGTAAGGACTGGAACATCCTGGGAGGTCAATGCTCACGTTGGCAGTGTTGTCATCAGCCTGGTTTCCTGAATGACTGGCTGGAGCAGAGACTCCTCCCATCATCTCCCTCTACATGAAATAAATCAATTATTTTCAGTCACATGGTTTTGAAGTCTTTTTTTCCATAAGATTTTTCTAACTATTACAATGGAATTCTCAGTGAGTCGAAATCAATTTTTCCCCATTCCCTACCTTCCTGCTGCTTCCATGGTATGAAAAGAGCACAGAAGAAAGCTTGATTGTTCTACAGAAGATTGTGCTCCCACACACAACAGTTTTTATGGGCAGCTTGGGAGAGGAAGAATGAGGTCAACTGGAATGTGAAGAGAAATGTGGAGACAAAAGAGGACCACGGTGACACAGAGTGCAACAGAGGAGTAGTCTGATAAACTCTCAGTGGTGGGCATAACTGAGTACAAAAAAATCTAATACTCAATGTGATTCAGTCCCTTGGACCTTCAATAAATCCTACAATGCAAAATTGTCTCCTGTTAAATGTTTATTGGGGCAGAGATTACAGTGTGGTCAAGCAAGTGTGGTGTTGGAGAAACAGCATAAAGTTTAGAGACAGATCTGGATTCAAGTCCCTTCATTTATGTGTCTGCACAGCTCACATTCTGAGAGCTTGAGTTGCCTCATTATGAAATGACTAAATAATTCTCCCTAAGACTTCCAAATAAACATGGCAGATTGAGCCACTCTTCTGCAAAGTCCCACTCCTACAAAAGTAAAATAACTTTTTTTTTTTTTTTTGAGACAGAGTCTTGCTCTTGTTGCCCAGGCTGGAGTGGGATGGTGTGATCTCTGCTCACCGCAACCTCCACCTCCCAGGTTCAAGCAATTCTCCTGCCTCAACCTCCTGAGTGGCTGGGATTACAGGCGTGCACCACCACGCCTGGCTAATTTTGTATTTTTAGTAGAGATGGGATTTCTCCATGTTAGTCAGACTGGTCTTGAACTCCTGACCTCAGGTGATCCACCCACCTGAGCCTCCCAAAGTGCTGGGATTACAGGCATGAGCCACCAAGCCCGGCCAAATAATTACTTTTTAGGCACAAATTCACAAAGACAAATAGAATAAGACTAAACAGTCACAAAATATTAAGAAGTGGTGAGTAGACAGCCAAATGATACCTGACAAGACACTGGGGAAAACTCAAATCCAAATGAATTGTTGGGGAAGACCAAAGATAGGTTCACTGCACTTCAAAGCCCCTGAAAATCTAAGAATTAGAAGTATGAGGTAGGCTGGTCGTGTGGCTCAAGCCTGTAATCCTAGCACTTTGGGAGGCTGAGGTGGGTGGATCACCTGAGGTCAAGAGTTTGAGACCAGCCTGACCAACATGGTAAAACCCCATCTTTACTAAAAACACAAAAATTAGCCTGGCGTGGTGGCAGCTGACTGTAATCCCAGCTATTCAGGAGGCTGAGGCAGGAGAATCACTTGAACCATGGAGGCGGAGGTTTCAGTGAGCCGAGATCATGCCATTGCACTCCAGCCTGGGCAACAGAGAAAGACTGTCTAAAAAAAAAAGTACCAGGTACTCCTTGGAAGTGAGAATGCAGATGGGGCAAAGAGTTGGAACCAACCCAAATGTCCAACAACGATAGACTGGATTAAGAAAATGTGGCACATATACACCATGGAATACTATGCAGCCATAAAAAATGATGAGTTCGTGTCCTTTGTAGGGACATGGATGAAACTGGAAAACATCATTCTCAGTAAACTATCACAAGGACAAAAAACCAAACACCGCATGTTCTCACTCATAGGTGGGAATTGAACAATGAGAACTCATGGACACAGGAAGGGGAACATCACACTCCGGGGACTGTTGTGGGGTTGGGGGAGGGGGGAGGGACAGCGTTAGGAGATATACCTAATGCTAAATGACGAGTTAATGGGTACAGGAAATCAACATGGCACATGGATACATATGTAACAAACCTGCACATTGTGCACATGTACCCTAAAACCTAAAGTATAATAAAAAAAATAAATAAAATAAAAATAATAATAATAAAAAAAAAGGTTTGATTGAAAGTCTTTATGAGGGTCAATTAGCCCCCCCAGTGCCCTCTTCCAACCTAACAGAAGACTAGAGTCCCTCTCTCTAAAGAGATTGAGACAGAGAAGCTCTGAATTCAGCAGCACTGGGAGCAACCAAGGATGGGGGAGGGGGAATTCTAGACTGTAAATAGGAAAATTAGGTGAGTGGAGAATGCAGTCCCCTCCCTCAACTCTGCCTCCACACTCCTGCATCAGCATTTATGCATCACCCCCACCCCCAGGCAGGAGATTGTGAATCCCTCTATGATTAAACCAACTATCCCCAGAGAAAAGACCTACGGACACTGACATGCAGTGGTTCCCCAAAGAATTATCCAGCCACGCTGTCCTGGAATGTCACTATAGTCAAAAAGCCTCATCCATGCACATCGTTCCCAGTTTTTCAGTGCCCCACTCTTAAATATGAGCCACGGATTGCCAACATATGATGAGGGATGTTGACAAGAATAGAATGGAGGCAATTGGTTGTCAATGTTAATTACAGTATGTCTGAACTGTTGAGAGAAGTTTTTACTTCCTTCAGAGAGATTTATTAGTGAAAGTTATAGACATTAACAACTAAAAATGGACAATTATTAACCCCAGAGGAAACAAAAAGTTGCACAAGAAAAGAAATGTGTTCATGGGACACTACATGGTGCAGCTGCAATGAATAGATTATACGGACATAATACCAAGAGCAAATACTGGTCCAACCAAAAAGAATATAATTCCATTGGAAGACTGGAAGAACAAATACATTTGTATTCTGGGAAAAGAATGGTAGCAAAAACCTCATTTTTAATAGTAGAAGACCAATGCTAATACCTAAGCCTACTACAAAAGTCTGTATAAGCATGATATTTAAAAATATGGCCACTAATGTCACAAAAAAACCTCAGAGTAGCTGCCTCTGGGAAGTGGAATTCAAGAGAGATGAAGGATAAAAATGTTACACTTTTTAAACCGTGTACATGTATGACTTTGTCAAAATAAAACACATGTTTAAATAAGGTGTAGAAGTTTGTGAAGACGTTTTGTAAGTTGACTTGTACTGCACCTGCATAGATTTTCATGAATTCTTTTCTCTTTGTATGTTTTAATATGATGTATCCCTCTGCAATTATTAGCCTTCCTGAATATTTTCTTTTTCCCTTGTGTTCCCTCTTCTCCTGGTTGGTTCCTAATGATTGAGGACAATAGTGGTAGCAATGACAACAGCAATGACAGCTGCTAACCTTCATTATCTTATTTAATCATTTCAATTTGGCAACAGCATGATGGGGTTCGTGCTACTTCCAGTTCTTAAAGAAAAGCAAACTGAGTCTCAGGAAGATCCTGTAACTTTGCCCAGGTTGCATAATAGCAAGGGGTGGATCAGGGGTTTGAACACAGACATTGTGACCCCGGAGGCTGTGCAATGATACTTCATGCCATCCAGCTCCCTGTTACTGAAGCAGATGGGAAATTAGACACTTCAGTCTGACTGTGCCTGCTGACCTCAAATCTGTGGCAGCCAAGAGCCATGAGTGGGAACCACCATCATTAACATAGCACGTGCCATGCCCACTTTGACCATGTGGTTGTTACCTCGCCTGCCTGGGGCCCATATCCCTGCTCCCTGGCAAGGCCCCTGAGCTGGGATCTCACAGTCCCATGATTGAACCTGGTGCCTAGATAATGCTCATAAATAGCACATGTCATCAGCATGATGCCTGACCAATATAACCCCCTTTCCAGCTCCTGGGACCCTCTTTTACTGTCTTCGTTAAGCATCTTCTGCATATAACTTGTGGCCTGCAGCATCTGGCTAAGACCTTCCTCCACTCCCTCCCTGGGAGACTGCACAGCATAGCTGGGAAAGTCAAAGCCATCAAGGACCCAGAAAAAGTTACAAGGTAATAGCACATCTGCAAGGGCGAAATAGAGGCCTCAGCTCAAGACGTTGAATGATGAAAGGTGGCCTACAAATCTTTGCTAGTTCTCCAGTTGCAAGTGGAAACTAATTCCTTCCTCTTGAATACGGCTAGCTCAGCTTGGGCGGTCAACAAGTGCCTATCCTTGAGACTGCCATGCTGGAGAGCCCACCTGGAGGTGTCCAGCCTGGCAGCTTCTACCCAGGCCTCCCAGAACACTTGTTCTGGGGACTTCAGCCAGGAGTACCAGATGACAGAGCATCCCTGAGAGAGGGAGTAAAGAGCAGGGGTGCTCAGAGAAGGACACCTGGAAGCAGACAGAAGAACACTTGTCCCCTGAGCCCTCCTGGGATTCTGGGGCAATCAGCCTACTGTGCTCCTGTGCCTGAGTCAGGCAAGGAAAGTGGTGGAACATCTCCTCCTGCCAAGGAAACCCTCCCAGGACCAAGAGCCACACTCAAAGGGTCCTGTACACCCTTCAGAGCCCCTCTGCCCTCCCAGGACTTCACAGAGGAAGGGAAGGACAGGCTTCCAGGAAAGCCAAGGCCCAGAGGGAACCAGAGACTCACCAGGGTCACACAACCCATCCAAGGGTGGGCTGGGATGCAGGGATTTTGGATCCCCACTCCTGTGCCTTTCGTGAGGTTGCACCTAAGTGACCACCTCTGAAGAGGTGAAGGAGGAAAGCAAGGGGAGGGAAGAGGAGGGGAGAAGACAGGAGAAGAGGGAAGAAGAGTTGGTTCATAGCTTAGCTCAAAGCTGGTTTTCATGCAGGGCCATGGCTGTGTAACTGCTATTCACAGTTCAAGGAACTTAACCCACTATCACTGTGTGTGCATGTGTGTGTGCGTGCGTGCGTGTGTGTGCATGTGCACAAGTGTCAGACTGGAAGAGTTGTGAATCACACACGATGCTCTGCACTGGGGAAATGTGAGCTCTGAAGAAGCTTCCAGAAACGTGAGCACCAAGACCCAGGCATTAGTGATGGCAGCAGTAGGCCATCTGGTGCAGCTGCTGCCATCACACTGGTGGCTGAAGGGAGGGCACGGGGAGGAGGTGGACAGCCCCCATCCCCGCAGCCCACCACCCTGGGGCCACTGCGATGGGACTGGGCCGGGTTGTGTGCCCAAGCCACAGCTGCAACCTGGGCACCCCTGTGCTCTTGGGAGCTGGGAGTAGGCAGAAGCCCCACTGTCCTGGGCTCCTGCGCATGGAGCACCACCCCCCACCATGGCTACAGCTGTTCAAACCAGAGCTGCAGACCCAGGCATCCCTGCAGTCTTGCCCCCCTTGCCTTCACAGGCTTAGAGGTGCCTTCTCCCACAGCCTGGCCTCTCCCCAATTTTGGCGCCCCCCTCCAATCTCAGAGTAGAGTTGGCACTAAGCCCAGTGCTGTCACAGCCCAGTCAGGTGTGCACACACTCCAGGCAGTGCTGACATGCCAGCCTCCTGCTGTCTTGGTCCCCTTCAGACTTTGGGCACTGAGGAGCATGGGAGGGGAAGCTGAGGGGGGCTGAGGAGGGCTGGGTACTGGCCTGCATGTACCCCTTGGTGCCAGCAGCCTGGGAACCATGGATGGTCACAGGAGGCAGACAGGCTACTGGGTGGAAGGGAGTGGGTCTCCAGTGAAGCCCCACCTTCAGGCCAGTCTGCCAGTCCTGCAGACAGGAGGGGAACTCATGGCGCTTTCTCCTGGGCCCGCCCATGGCTGTCCAGGGACCAATCAGCATACACCTCCCCCCTCTGACACCCATAAAAGCCTGGGGCTCAGTCAGAGCAGGGCAGGGGTCAGAGAGAGGATGGGACAGCCAGCTGCAGAGGGGAGCTACCCTCTCTGCTGAGAGCTGAACACTCAGGCTGACTTACCTACAGGGAGGAGCTACCCACTGCGGGTGTTCTAATACTTAATAAATCTCCTCTTCCTCACGTCCACCCTTCACTTATCTGCATACCTCATTCTTCCTGGATGCGGGACAAGAACTTGGGCAAAAGCGCCACTGGCCATAGAGGTTTCTGGCCAGAAAACCGACACCCCAAAGATCCCATGATATTAGGACTTCGTACCCAACACTCTGCCCACTCTAACCATTGCTCATAATCAATGGTGATGCCGAGTGCCCAGGAAGGAGGAAGTGCCTGGATGGATTTCTGGCCATGCTGACCCACCCATGGTGTCCACTTTCATGCTCGAGGGGGGCGCGTGGAGCAGGGCAGTTGCAGGTCACTCTGCTAATGGGGTGCAGGCCAGCCTGGGCCATGGAGCAGCTCTGCACCCCTGGCTCCAGCACTAAGTATGTGACCCGCAGGCAGGGGGCATGTGCACACAGCACTCCCACACCCGCCTACCAGCCTCTGCTGCTCCGAGATTCGTGGGGCTTTTTGCCTGTGAACCCGAGTGACTCAGAGCTATGGGGTTTCCAGAAGTGCCTCTCTGTGTCTCAAATGACACAGTTGAGTAATCAAGGAGGTGCAGGGATCAGATCACCAGTTTTCTGACCCTCAGGGAGCTGTCTGGACCCTTGTCATAAGGGTCCTCTTCCTTCAGAGCACTGGGCCTGAACTCGCCACCACTCCCAACTCAGCCCCCATAGCAGGCGCCTGGGTCCCACCTCTCACTGCTGCCCCCACCCCCACACCTCTCCTTGGTCTCCATCTTGGCAAGCTGGCCTCCACCCCACCCCATCCCCGTTTGAATTCTGGGAAAGGCAAGGGAGGAATGGAACAATCGCCTAAAATTAGAACCCACAACAAAAACATGGCACTCTGAGTCATGCATTGTTCTTTTGCACTGCTCCAAATGCTGCATAGCCACATTGGTTCTGGCCCTGATGAGTGCTGACAGCAGGATGAGCACAAGCCAGGCCTCAGGGGAGAGGGGCTGCAGAGTGGCAGCCCCATGGAGCCTGGCTCCTGGATGTCAGAAAACCAGTGGGAGGATGGAAGGCCAGCATTACCCTTGGGTCAGCCCTGATGGGCATGGAGACGAGACGCCTGGGCTAGTTGCCTCCGTTTGCGCCACCTTCCATCTGCCTGCCATCGGGCAGCCTCCCGTCAGCACTTCTGTGCAGCACCATGTGCACGCATGAGGTTTCCCCTTCACGGGAAATGACAGCTGGCTCAGAGCACACACCAGCCATGGTCATGATCACCCCAGGAACTGCTGTGCAGGACCTCTACTGAGCCACACGCTTGTCACTTTCTCAGAAAAAAAATGACTTACAGTCGTGGTCTCCAGTTTGAACCCACAGGAAGGGGACTATGTCCCTTTACCAGCAAGTCAGGGGCCTCAGCATGGAATCTCATCCCAGAAATCTCTTGTCCATCTTTTTGCCATCCCCACTGCTTCCTTTAAGAACAAAACAGTGTTTTTAGGTTCCCTTCATCCCAGGGATCCCCCACCATCACTGCAGGGATGAATCCCCTCATCTGCAGGCTTTGTGGGAGGAGTGAAGACAAGACAGACAGTCCCCTCATCTTTCAGTGACCCCCAGTGTACTCCAGGACTCCTCAAAAGCCAGCAAGTGCCAGAACCAACACCCAAGCAGTTGGTTTCAGAGCCGACTCCCCGTTCTTAAAGGGCCTGAGCCTATGGGACCGGAAGAGCTCCACGGTCTGCCTGTCTCTGGTGGTGGAAGACCACTCTCAGAAGCGCGGGCTGAGGCCTGCACACAAACAGTCAGATTCCCGCGCAGCACATGCACAGGTGTGCCCAGGGACCAGCGGCGTTTGAAGTGCTTGGGACTGGATGGTCGGAGGAAGGCGTGCACTGAGCTTGAAGGGTTGGCAGGATATGGAGAGGCAGGAATTGGTTGGAAGTGAAAATTAGAAAGATTGTGGCCTGGAGCAGTGGCTCACATCTGTAATCCCAGCGTTTTGGGAGGCTGAGTCGGGCGGATCACCTGAGATCAGGAGTTCAAGACCAGACTGGGTAACATGGCACAACCCCGTCTCTACAAAAAATACAAAAATTAACTGGGCATGGCGGCACATGCCTGTAATTCCAGCTACTCTGGAAGCTGAGGCAGGAGAATGGCTTGAAGCCAGGAGGTGGAGGTTACAGTGAGCCGAGATTGCGCCCACTCTAGCCTGGGCGACAGAGCGAGGCTCCATCTCAAATAATAATAATATTAGAAAGATTATGAAGAGCTTTGAATGCTGCCAAGACAGCTGATTTTCACCTGCTGAAAATGGGAAGGGGATGTGGAGACAGACACGTGGTCAGAGCTGTTTTCGGACAGGAGCTGGCAGAATGTGGAGGTGGCCTGAGAGGCCAAGAGGAGCACTGGTGGGTCCCTGGGCCCATCCAAAAGTCCCCAAGAACAGGACCAGGACTTACTGGACTCTGCATTCCTGGTTCCCGCCTGGCTCGTGGTAGCACTGGTGAATGTATGTGGTCAGGTGAGTTATGCCTGAGAAGGCTCCTGGGTTGTCATGCACGAGAGGAGACCGGCCTGAGCTGGGACAGGCCGGTGACGAAGGGAGGGTGGGGACACGTGGCGGCACAGGTAGTGAAGGTGGGAGATGAGGCCTCTGGAGCCCTGGGGTGGGGAGAGGCAGGCTGCGGGGTGGGCCTTGGGCCCTGTGTGCGGGTCGGGGGTGGTGGTAGAGGTGGTGCAGGGGCAAGACCAGGAATGGAGAATGGATCCTGGGTGGAGTCAGGAGTGGAGTCACTGCTTCTCCAGGACGGCCTCTTGCCCCAAGGCCATGGGAGCAAGGGGGGTGCTGTGGGAGTGTGGGAATGCACTGTGAAGCTGCTCACGTGGCACAATGTCCTTTCACTGGAGTCCTCAGGGGTCTCGCCCTGCCTTGCCCCAGCATCCACCCACAGACCCACGTGTCCCAGATCTGAGAGGAACATGTCTGCTAAATGTCGTCCCCCACAAAAGGGACGCACTGTCTCCCCTCACTGCTGGTTGGCATTGTAAGAGGAGCCACTGGCAGCTGGAAGAAAGCTGGAGAGCACCCGGCACGTGGCTGGGCTGCAGGGAATGGGGTGCAGCAGCCACCGGCATCCGAGCCTGGAGGAAAGTCAGGTCTCAGAGGGAATGGGGTGGCGGGGCTCTGTTTAGATTGAAAGAAAATCATCAGAAAACCCAGAGCTTTGGTTCCAGTTCAGACCAGCTCATTGGTTTGTTCTCGTTTTAAGACTCTCTTTGTTTATAAAGTGTATTTGTATTTGTTTCCATTTGGGATTCAGCAGATGAGTGCAATGAATTCCAGAGTCTGCTTCACGGATCAGCTCAACTTGAACACACACACATTTCACTCTCAGATTGGGGCGCATCCAGGGATGTGTTGTCTCCTCTCTACTCCCTAGACAGCCCCAGGGCAGAGGTGCCCACACAGACCA
Organism: Hylobates moloch; assembly: GCF_009828535.3. Classification (NCBI taxonomy): domain Eukaryota; kingdom Metazoa; phylum Chordata; class Mammalia; order Primates; family Hylobatidae; genus Hylobates; species Hylobates moloch. The sequence goes on along the minus strand of NW_026652290.1, from coordinate 52,527,959 downwards.
GAGATAGGGGCTGCCGCACCAGGAGCAGCAAGGGCTGAAAGACCACAGCTGACCACTATGGAGACTTCCAATGCCTGGCTCATGAATCATCTCATTTAAATCCTTGCAACAACTGCATGCCGTCGGTGTGATGATTAGCCCTGTTTTACAAATAGAGGGGAAAATTCAGAGACATGAAAAACATGTCCATGGTTGTTCCGCGGGCACATGCAGAACAGGATTTGAACCCAGGAACCCTGTTCCTGTCTGGCTCCAGGGCCTACCCCGGACCATCAAGTGTATTCTTTCTGTACAAAGTACTACTGCTCACAAGAGGGATGTGGCCCCCAGGGCCTTGTCTCCCCTTAAAAGAGAATGTAGAATGAGAAGCAGGGTGGGCAGCGGCCGGGAAGCGGCATGATCTGCCCTGCCTCACCCCGGGGGTGGCTTGCTCTGGGGCTGCCCCCATGGTGGCCTCTCCCAGGCAGGTCCTTGAGAGGTTGGAGCAATCAGGACTTTGGGGGAACCATGTTCTTGTACCCCCCGGGCCAGGGCAGTTGCAGAAGCCTGGGGCTCAGGCTGCAGAGGTGGCAGGCAGGACTCAGGGCGCCCGCAGCCCCGGAAAGATACCTCACCTACCTGCAGACTCTCCTCTCGAGGACTCTGTCCCAGGGGCTCCAGCAACCCCCTGGGAGGCTGATCAAGCCCCACTGTTCCCCAGACCCACCTCTGCTCAGAGTGAGCCTAAGGGAGGAGCAGGAGAGAGAGCGTGTCTTAAGAGAGAAGGCCACCTTCATGAACAGACACTCGCCTGTTCCATTAATGCCAAGGTCAGCATGAGCAATGAGAACCATTACCATTAATCAACAGCAAGGGCTGATCTGAAGCCCAAGTACTGGGAAACAAGACTGGGTCACCTGGGGAGTGGCTGCTGGGCGAGCTGTAAGGTGTGTGGGAACCCACAGCTCCCTGCCAACCTGGGAAGGCTGCCTGGAGAAAGCAGCCTTTTGAGTGCTGCTGGATGTCCCCAACAGCTCTGGGCCCCATTTCCAAAGGCCTCTACCTCCCAAGAACACTGCAGGCTGGCTGGCTCCCATGAGACCCTGAAGCCCACACGGTCAGCAGCAGGAGAAAAGTGGGAAAGGAGAAGTTGCTCTACTGGGGAGGAGACCAGAGGCCCTGGCATCCCCAGGAACTGTACCCCCTGCAAATTTTCAATTCTGCAATCCCTCCTTGACCAAAACCTCACTCCCCATGCTCTTTACTTAGCAGCTGGCCTTGCCTCATGCAAAGAGAACCAGGGCCCTGCTCCTCTATTCAGAGTTGCCTCTGCCTGTCTGCCCTGACCTCTCTCCATTCATCGGAGCTCCCCGCTCCACTGCCCCCCGCCAGCCCCTCAACCCTGATTATTGGGCCACTCCTTAGTCCCTGCTCTGGACCCACTCCCTGGGCACCCCTGAAATACCGGCTGCCTCCCAGGGCCCCACTGTCTATCCTCTCTGCTCTTCCTGCTCCCCACATGTACAGATAATGATCCCTGTATTGATTCCTTCATTTCTCATAATAACCTCATAGAGTTAGAAGGGCACTCAGTAAATGCTGGCCACTCCTCTTCCACAGAAGCCAGTCAGGAGGCGGCGCCCCCAAGCCTGGTCAATTCAGCCACCCAGCTATGTCAGGCACTGGGCCAGGCATACCGTGATTCTCTCAGTTCACTCCCTGAAGTGTGTGAGACCACTGCCGTGAGTCCCAATGTCACATTCTCACAAGGCAAAGTCTACATGCAGAAAAGAAGGCATTTTCCTCCTCCATTGTCTCTTTTTATCAGGGAGAAAACATTTTCCTGGAAGCCCCTGACTCCTTGGGTGAATTCAGGCCTGATGCCGAAAACCTAACTGCAAAGGAGGCTGGGGAGGCCTAGTGTTGGGAAAGTAGTTCTGCCAAAAAGGAGAGGGGTGCCTGCCCATCTGGCTAATGGGATGACCTGCCCTTGACCTTTCCCCTCTCCAGCCCATCCTCCATAATGATACCAGAGTGACCTTTCTAATCTCAGATTTGATTGCGTTGGTCTCTGCTTAAAAACTTTCAATAATCGACTTCAGATAAGGCCACAGTCCTTGATGTGACATATGATGTCTTCCACTGTGTGATCACAACTTCTTTTCCTGCAATTCCCCCATTCAGCCAGTTCAAACTTCTCATCATTCCCTCAAACCTTTCCCTACCCCACTCTCTCCTAAATCGGCGTGACAAAACGAAACTATTCATTCCTCAAGACACAGTTTCTCTGTGAAACTTCTTTGGCTTCCTCATCCCCCTGTTAGACCAAATACCTACAATGGTGCTAGCTCAGAGGTTTTCAATCAGTGTTTGATGAAGGAGGGAAGGAAGGAAGAAAGGAAAGAGAAGGAAGGAAGGAAGGAAGGAAGGAAGGAAGGAAGGAAGGAAGGCAGGCAGGCAGGCAGGCAGGCTGGTCAGAGGCGTTTGAACCACAGTGACTCCATCCTGTATACAGGCTGGGTAAAATGAGGCTGAGACCGACTGTGCTGCATTCCCAGGAGATGAGGCATTCTAAATCACAGGATGAGATAGGTGGGCACAAGATACAGGTCACAAAGGCTTTGCTGATAAAACAGGTCACATTAAGGAAGCCAGTCAAAGCCCACTAAAACCAAGATGATGATGAAAGTGACCTCTGGTCATCCTCACTGCTCATTATATGCTAATTGTAATGAATTAGCATGCTAAAAGACACTCCCACCAGCGCCATGACAGTTTATGAATGCCATGGCAACATCAGGAAATTACCCTATATGGTCTAAAAAAGGGAGGAACCCTCAGTTCTGGAAATTGCCCACCCCTTTCCCAGAAAACCCATGAATAATGCACCCCTTGTTTAGCATACAATCAAGAAATAACAATAAGTATAAGCAGCTGAGCAGCCCACGCCACTGCTCTGCCTGAGGAGTAGCCATTCTTTATTCCTTTACTTTCTTAAACTTGCTTTCATTTATTATATGGACTTCCCCTGGATTCCTTCTTGAGCAAGATCCAAGAACCCTCTCTTGGGGTCTGAATTGGGACTCCTTTCTGGTAACAGAAAAAAGGAAGGAAGGACAGGAGGAAGGGAACAAGGAAGAAGAAAGGAACGAAGGAAAGGAGGGAGGAAAGGAGGCAGGGAGGAAGGAAGATGCAGAAGAGGAAGGAAGAACAGAAGGAAGGAAGGAGGGGATGAAGAGAGGGAGGAAGGAAGATGGAAGAGAAGGAGGAGTAGAGGAAGAGACGGAGGATTAGGAAGGAAGGGATGGAGGGAAGAATGGGAGAGAGTGGAAGGAAGGAGGGAGGATGAGGAAGGAACGATATGTATGATGCCCCAGGCATCATTGGGCCCTTTCCTCCTCTGTGGAAAGCATGGAAAGTGCCATTGGCTCCTAGAGTAGCCCCATGGGGCCTCCTGGGCATGACATGTTGTTGTTACAGGTGGTTAGGCATGAGTAGGGCAGGAGAGGGCTCTCCCCCGACCCGCTGGAAATGGCAGGTGATGGTTTGGCAATTATTGCATTGCCTCTCTAAAAATGATAATTCGGCACCCAGGGAGAGACCAGCTACTGACAACCCACATTTTTTAACATTAAAAGTGTTGAATGAATGCAGACCCTAGGGAGAAGCGGCTTCCTAGGCATGCGTGTTAAGAGACAAAATGGCGAAGTATGACGTGCCAGGACACCGCACTGGAAAAAGGAAAAATGCTTCAGATGAGCATGTGTGTAACTCCCTAAACACACTGTGCCTGCTCAATTCCAAAGGGTAAGGAGAGCACTGCGCATGCAGGAAGCCCACCCTAAGGGAAGAATCATGGGAAAGAGGCGAGTCTATCAACTCCTAGGATCACGGTTAAAGCCCCACCTTTTTTTATTCTTTCACTCTTTTGAGCATTCAGGCTCCCGCTTGGGTCTCTTCCAAGCAAACTTTCCTTTCTTTCCTGTTCTAAAGCCTTTTTAAATAAACTTCCTCTCCTGCTCTGAAACTTGCCTCGGTCTCTTTTTCTGCGTTATGCCCCTCAGTCGAATTCTTTCTTCTCAGGAGGCAAGGGCTGAAGTGGCTACAGACCCGGACGGATGCACCACCCGTAACTCGGATCTCTTCCACCGCTAACAGTTTTGTCCCAGCTCATCGGTGGAGGTTGAACTAGAGACCATCCTCTCATTACTACCGGATTCAAGTAGTTTTGTTGTTCCCCCGCCACCCCACCCACGCCCCTTGGGATAACTCCCTCCCACTGTGGGCCATTTTCCTAAGCCAATGAGACACACCAAGTGTTTTCCAAAAGATCTACGGCGCTGCAGGGTGCTGCGGTCTCAGTGGAGGGAGCCTTTCTCACTCGTCCCTGTGGGGCGCCCTCACATTTAATTCAGCCCATCTCTCCGGCCTGACGGGGCCTCTTGGCCTTTGACCCTGATGCCCTCATTTGATAAGCATATCATCTACGTCTTCAGCTCCATAGCTACTAGAATCATTACACAGGCCTAAACATCCTGCTGAAACCTCCCTCATCTGACCTCAATCTTTGCCTCCATCGACACCCCTTGGGCATGGTCATTCACCCCTGGAGAGCTGGGTGGGAGCAAAGCCTCACTCAGGGTGACCTCAAAAGATAGGGAAGAGAGAAAAACCTGCCCCAGCGGGGTCAGACAGGCCTGTGGAAAAGAAGGGGAGGCCAGGCTGACCCAGGAAGGGTCGACATGTTGTTGTGGCACTGTGAATTCTTCACCCCGGAAGCTGGCATCCCTCCTGCCCCTTCCTCTGCCTCTGTTTCTCACTTTTCCTGCCTGACTTCTGTGAATTCCCTCTTGACATTCACAAGCTGTTGGCCAGCTAGTCACCATCCAGGATGGAGCACACAAGGCAGGCAAAATCCCACCCCCAAGGGTGGCTCATGCACACTCATCTTCAGCCAACAGATGACTTCCTTGGACCCAAGTTCTGATTGCTAGGCCAACCAGCTGTGGCCAGAGGGACAGGGTCCCAGACCACAACTCCCAGCACTTGCTTGCAAGGCTGCTTTCCTGAGAAGCGGTGGTGGGAATGGCAGGCACCTGGAGTCCCACAGACCAGCACTTCTGGCACCCAGCCCATGAGAACAGGAGTTTGAGGCTTGTAGGCTGTGGGGGAGCTGGGGTCTGGAACTAGACCTGCCCCTGGAGCAGCCATCTAGTTCCTGCCCCTGATAATGGCACAGCTGGCTGTTATCAGGGGCAGGAAGTGCAGTTGGGCCAGTGGAAAAAGAGCATATTGGCAGCTGATACTGCCCAGGTAGGGCCCGCCTAGGAGCCCTGCCCAGAAACAGGCAGCCAAAGAGAGGAGCCCAGCAATGGATGTCCATGGGCACCCTGGCAGGCCTGGCTCTTACCAGTGGACTGGAAGACAAGAGACAGGCCCAACACTTGGATGGACTGGAGTTTCTGAAAGGGCCAAAGGCAGAATCTAGACCTAGAAGCACGATGGGGCCTCATATGAGACTGGTTCAAAGGCAAGCCCTAGTCTCTGGATCTGGAGCAGCAGGTCACGGCCAAGCTGCAAATGGGAAATAACATCATTCCCTTACCCAATTACATACATAACTCCTTATATTTCCCACAGCCTGGTTGGGGATTATTCCGGAATCAGCCTTCTCAATTAACTGGGAATCCACCTGGCCTCAGCTTAGGGACAGGAATGAGACAGGGTCAGAGAAGTGCCAGGTAGTCCCAGCCCATGGGTCTCCATTTGGTCTCACAGGGTGACTTGAGAGACTTGGGGAAACAGACACATCTGCCTCCCACCCTAGCCCCCACTCCCACCTCCTAATCTGGAACCCATTAAAAATGAACATGAAGGAATTTCATAGGTCTGTCAAGCAGAGCCAGGTGGGCTCCTGGTGGCAACCACTTTCCTTTCTACAGATTTACAAACTGTGTTTTTATCCACCCGGAGAAGGAGGCTACCTGGGTTTGAAACGTTCTGCCCTAGTCCTTCCCCTCTCCAGGTATTAAATTCAGAATGCCACCTGACCAGGTGTCTTGACCTCCCTCCCACTTTCCACACTGACTTGGCAGTGTACAATCGCACAGTTCTCTCCAGGCCTGCTGGGTATGACTCCAGGCTTACCAATAGGATTATCAGAATATCGATTGATTACCCTGGGGCAATGGCTGGGTACTGTCTGAGTAATCAGGTTCAAAAGGGCAGTGATAGAATTGAACATATGCATTTTTTCTGGATCATTCACCTAAGGGAAGAGAAAATTTGGCCCAGGAGAACAGACGGAGCCGTGGTTCACACCAAGGGGAAGCGCTCCCTGGGGGGTGGTTACCCTGTGAGCAAATTCCTCACTCATTTCATTCGATCAAGTCCAAACTCCTCAGCCTCAATGAGGAAATGACTCTAAAGCAGCCAGCAGTTTTTCAATGTATTGCTACCGTGCATTTGGAAACATGAACCTAAACCAGTAGTGATAAGATACCGGAAAATTATTTCACTTGAAAGGTGGTGAGAAGGCCGGTGAGTTCAAGTGGAAAGGACTTGCTCATTGCTTATCTTAGTCATCTCTTCCCTCCAAAAGTGCAGAAAATTAGAGGCATCCCTAGGAGAGAAGCAGGAGGCATAAAGGTCCTAGAGGACCACGAGCATGGAACCAGGCATCTGCTTCCCTCCTGGACCTCCACTGACCCCCTCAGCATGAACCTTCCCACCACCTTAATAAACAAAACAGAAGCAACATCCTCAATAGTGAAAGGACTAAATAAATTATACAATGGTTTCATATGCATTTAATTTATATTTACTTAATATAACAATACATTTTATACAAAACGGTAAAATTTTATACCCCTATTAAAATTGGAGTTTTAGGTAGCAGGTGCTGCTTTTATAAGTAAATATCACTATTACTAAACAAAAGCCAAAAATTTTGGTTTAGGTTGGGCACGGTGGCTCACGCCTGTAATCCCAGCACTTTGGGAGGCCGAGGCAGGCAGATTGCCTGAGGTCAGGAATATGAGACTAGCCTGGCCGACACGGTGAAACCGCGTCTCTACTAAAAATACAAAATTTAGCCGCGCGTGGTCGCATTCCATTCGCATGTAGTCCCGGCTACTTCGGTAGGCTGAGGCAGGAGAATTGCTTGAACTCAAGAGGTGGAGGTTATAGTGAGCCACAATCATGCCACTGCACTCCAGCCTGGGCGACAGAGTGAGACTCCATCTCCAAAAAAAAAAAAAATAATAAATAAAGTTTGGTTTAAAAGCATTGATCGGTACAAAGTTATCAAAACAGAAAAATAAGAATAAAAGAATTGTCTTTACAGGTTATATTAACCCTCCCTCTTTTTTCCATTCAGTGGAAGTCTTTTAATTTGTCTTGCCCACTGTCTGTTGACTCTTCTGATCCTTTGGTTTTTAAATTTTATAGGAGTAGCTTGCAGCATTCCTGCCTCTCTGGCCTATCCAGTCCCATTCTCCTGTCACCATCTGTGTGGGCTCCCTTCCCCTGCAAGCTTCTCCTTAGAGGAGTCCAGACCTACTGCCTCATCTCCTCTCCTCCCATCCTCACTGCAGCATTTTGCAATCCACCCTCTGCCTCTGTTGCTCCAAGGTAACCAGCAGCCTCTGGTGCTAAATCCAGTATGTGATTTTCAGGCCCTGCAGTGTGATTTCTCTGTAGTGTTGGATACTTGGCGACTCCCTGCTTCTCCCAAGCTCCTCTCCCCTTAACTCCCATATATCCTCTCTCCTTGCTTTCCCCCATTGCCCTCCTTTGGGACCTCTCTTCCTCAGAGGCTGGGGTTCCCCAGCGTTCTCTCCTGAGTGCACTTTCTTCTCCCTCTTCCCACAGCCCCCTGAGGCAGAGGACCAATATGACCTCCAGTGACCCTCCTGAGCTCCCGATCCAAATCCCATAGGACCTCAAACCTGGCCTATGATCTCTTCCCCCATGGCCACCTCCTGCCCCTCCTCCCCGTTGTTTCTCTCAGCTGCCAGTTCCTCCACCCAACCAGGTGCTCGGTCTAAAATATGGAGCATTTCCTCCACCCAACCAGGTGCTCGGTCTAAAATATGGAGGATTTCCTCCACCCAATCAGGTGCTCGGTCTAAAATATGGAGGATTTTCTTAACTCCTCCCTCTCCTTTGCGGCCCTTATCCAGCCCATTTTCAAGTCCTATAAATGCCTCATCCTTAGTAGCTCTCAAACCCACTTCCGCCTCCACCTCCTTCTCAGTCCTGGTGTCCTCTCAGATCACCAGGACAATGGGGAAGTCTCCTAACTGTCCTTGTTGGCCGTCCCGTCCCCATCTCCACCCTCACTTCAATTCATCCTCCACCCAAGGAGTGATTATTATAAAATGCAAATCTGAGGATCCCATTCCCTTTTAAAAAATTTATCCAGGGGCACTCCAGCCTGGGCCACAGAATGAGACTCTGTCTCAAAAACAACAACAACAACAAAAAAAAAACAACAAAAAAAAACAAAAAAAAATGTCTCCAGGGGTCCTTGTCTCCTTTGCAGGACAGCCCTGCCCAGGTCAGCCTTCAGCCCTCATTCTGAAGCACCCAGCTCTACAGCTCCCACCCTGCACCAGGCCTCACCCCTCGTCCATCCATCCAACTCTTCCTTTATCTCCTCCAGCAGGAGCAATACCCCAAGCCTCCAGGTCTTAATCAAAACCCTACTGATATGTGCCCTGGGTTGGCCAACACCTGGCCAGCCTCTAGGAACAAATGAGGCTACCATCTTGATAAGAGCCTAGATTTCTCTGGTCCATATCATGTAAGAATCTGGCATCTTACAATCTCCACTCCAATTATAGGAGTCCCCTGGGCACCTCACCTATGTCCACACACAAGTCCAGTTGCCACCCGGGGGTCTGCTGAGCACTTGTTGGGGATGGAATGTTGCCTTGTCAATGTCTTTGTCTCGCTTCCCCTCTGTGTAGCTGTCAAGCAGTCTGAACAGTCCTAACCCCATCTCAACTCTGAGGGGGATCCTGCTCCATCTAAACCAGGGTTTCTCAATCTCAGCACCACTGACATTTTGGGCCAGTTGGAGGCAAGGATGGGGCTATCTTGTGCATCATAGGCTGTTTAGCAGCATCACCGGCCTTTATTTACCAAATGCCAGTCACACACACACACACAGACACACACACACATACACACACCTATGACAAAATGTCTTCAGACACTGCCAGATGTCCTGTGGAGGGCAAAATTGCCCCTGGTTGAGAATCACTGATCTAAGCCAATTCTGTAATGTCATTCTCTCCCCCAGTTTTCAGTTAGATTTGAAAGTATGACCTAAATCAGTTGAATAAGAATGAAGTTCAACCATTGTGTTCAGTGTTCAGTGGTTTTGTTTTCTCACCTGCTCAAGTGTCAACCTGGGAATTGGAAGCAGCCATTTGCAGGAGGGCCAGCTGCAGGATGAAGCTGACGCCATGGAAACAAAACGGAGATGGAAAGAAATCAAGTCCTGAGTGACAAGCTTGGACCTCAAAAGATCAAACTGCCTTAAGCTTAATCATTGCTGGACAGTTCTATATACTAAGCCTATAGATTCTCCTGTTTATAGTCCTGTTACTTGCAACTGAAACCATCACTGCTATTAATACATCCTCTGTTTGGGCAAGATCCACAATTTGACACAGGACTCAGGACAACCACTAGTTACCACTGCCATTTTCCACTAGGCTTCGCTCTCTATTCCTGAGCATGGCACCTGCAGGCAGTGCTTCCCGGGGGGCACTGCCACCAACGTCCTAAAACCCTCAACATGTGAAGCCAGAGGGTCCAGGGAAAAGTGCAATTGAATATCATGCTCCCCTTCCTGTTAGTCTCTGCGAGAGGACAGCAAAGCTCATTGCTCTGGCCACAATACTATTCAGAGTTTAGTGAAACAGGCGTTTTGAGTTTACTCGCATTGTAGCTAGCTCTCTCTCTCAGTCAAAGACAAGATGTGAGCTCATGGGACATGGCCAAGGACATGTTTAAGTAATAGTCCCCACCTTATGTTAGACTTCCTTAGCCTCTTCAGGGCCAATCAGGGCACACATAGATTTTTCTAATCTTAGAACATATTTTTTCCCAAAAAGCCCTAGCCCCTCAACCAGATAGATACTGGGTTTTTAGCCCAATATTGGCATATTGACCAGCTTATGCTAGCTGTGGCAAAAATCAATCCCAAATCATAGTTTCTTACCACAATAAGAGTTTTTACACTGTCAATATTATATTTATAATATAAACATATTGGCTTTGTATGTGAATTTATTCAAGGTTCATCACCAGCCCTTCAGCGTAATGCTTTCTCCACTCCAGAGTTTTTTATTCAGATTCATCCCTTGATTAACTGGATTTCATCTCCCAGATAGTTTTTAAAGAAATACTTACTGGTGCAACAGTCCCAGCATATTTTCGTATTTGTGAATGACCATTGCCTTTAGACTTGAGTGACAGTTTGGCTGAGTGAAAACATGTTGGGTCATGCTTCTCTCAGAACTCTGTAGATGATACGCCACTACTTTTTGCTAATACTGAGGAATATGTCTGAGGCCAGTTGATATTTTCTTCCTTGTGAGTGACTTGCTTTTTCTGCCTGGATGCCCTTATGATTCTTTAGCTTTCATACTTAATGGATGCCCATATGATTCTTTAGCTTTCTTACTTAATTACTTCAGTAAGATATGTTCTTTCTGGAACATAATGCACCCTATCCAATTGTACATTCAGGTCCTCCTTTATAGGACAGTTTTCTTTTTGAATTCTTTTCGACTTCATTTATTTTGTCTACTTCCACTGGAAAAAAAAAAAAAACGTTGCATTTATGCTGGATTTCTTTTGCCTGTCTTGAACTTCTACCTCTATTTTTCTATCTTTGCTCTTCTCTGTTTCATTTTATGGGGTTTTTCTCGAGTTTTTCTACTATGCATCTTATTCCGCTTTCAAAAATCAGTTCCGTTCTTGTGATTGCCAATAAGGTTCTTGTATTTCTAACATGTTTATTATTATCTTACATGCCTGTTATTTGAGCTTTGTCAGCTCACTTTTTATCTCTGTTCATTCTCTTATTGTTGCTTCGTTGGTTTCTTTTATTTCTTCTCTGAGTTCCTCCTTTTCCCCTTAAGAGTTTATATTTTCATCTGTTCCTCTGAGATGATGGACAGAGTACGTTTTTCTGAAATGTTTCTCCATCTCCCAAGGTGATTTTTTTCTGATATGCATTTTTCATCAGCTTTTTAATTGTTATGTCTCTTTTCTTCTTTTTCTGTTGAAACCATTTTATTGATGATTCCTTTCTGCTTATTCCTCATTATTGAACGGGGAAAGTTGTGTAGGCCAGTTTGTTGTTGTTGTTGTTGTTGAGACAGGATCTTACTCTGACACCCCAGGCTGGAGTGTAGCGACACAATCACGGCTCACTGCAGCCTGGACTTCCTGAGCTCAAGTGATCCTCCCACCTCAGCAGGGACCACAGGCTCACGCCACCACACCCAGCTAATAAAATTGTACTTTTTGTAGAGGCGGGGTTTCACTATGTTGCCCAGGCAGGTCTCGAACTCCTGAGTTCAAGCAATCTGCCTGCCTTGGCCTTTCAAAGTGCTGGGATTACAGGCGCGAACCACTGCGTCTGGCCAGCATTTTTCTTAAGAATCATGTTGGGGAGGTATGGAGGAGTGGGTAGGGCAGCTGACGGCTTCACCTGAGACTAACACTACAACCACTTTCTCACCAAAAGCACTGTGTTCTCTGTCTAGGGGTACAATAGCCTCTCAGGTTCTGTTGACCTCCTCCCATCTTGAATCTTGCAGAGGAGCCAAAAATTTTTTTGTTTAATGTCCTTCCTATTATTTTTTTATTTTTATTTTTATTTATTATTATTTTTTTTATTATGGGGGGGACGGAGTCTCGCTCTGTCACCCAGGCTGGAGTGCAGTAGCGCAATCTCGGCTCACTGCAAGCTCTGCCTCCCGGGTTCACGCCATTCTCCTGCCTCAGCCTCTCCGAGTAGCTGGGACTACAGGCGCCCGCCACCACACCCGGCTAATTTTTTGTATTTTTAGAAGAGACGGGGTTTCACCGTGGTCTCGATCTCCTGACCTCGTGATCCGCCCGCCTCGGCCTCCCAAAGTGCTGGAATTACAAGCGTGAGCCACCGCGCCTGGCCCTTCCTATTATTTTAATACTTTTTCCTTCATTTAAAAAAATCAGCTTTATTGTGATAAAATATATGTGCATTAAAATTCACTCACTTTCAGTGTATACAGTTTGAGAAGTTTGGCAATTCTATGCAGTCATGAAACGACTACCACAATCAGGATAGAAAGCATTTCCATCACCCTAAACATCTCGCTTTGTCCCTGGTGTTAACCCTCTTCCGTAGCTGCCCCAGCCCCAGGGAACCACTGATCTACTTCCTGTCACTATAATTTTCCCTTTTTTAGAATTGCATCCGAATAGAATAACACAGAATGTCATCGTTTATGTTTTATTGCCTTCACTTAGCATAATGCTTTTGAGATTCATGCATATTGTTGTATCACTAGTTTGTTCTTTTTATTGCAAAGTAATATTACGTGAAAATTCTACGTTTTGCTTACCCATTTGCCAGTTAACAGACATTTGAGGTGTTTCCAGTTTGAGCCACTTATGAATAAACCGGCTATGAACCTTCTTCACCTACGAGTATGAGTGGACAAATCTTTTTTCTCTTGGGTAAATACCTAGGAGTAGAATGGCTGGGTTATGTGGTAAAAGTGAACCATACAGTTCTCCAAAGTGAGTGTCTTACATTCCCAAGTAATCTATCATCTTTTTAGTTGATTGTTCTCAACAATGCTTGATACTATCAATCTTTTAAATTTAATTCCATTAAATTTAATGAGAATTCCATCTCATTGTAGTTTTAATTTGCATTTTCCTGAAGAATAGTGAGGTCAAGCATCTTTTCACGTGTTTATTGGCCATTCATATGTCTTCTTCGGTGAAATGTCTCTTTAAAATTTTGCTCCTTTTTTAAAATTATTGGATTATTTGTGTTACTATTAGGTTGTAAGAGTTCTTAAAATATTTTGGATACAAGTCCTTGTTTCGATATATGCTTAACAAATACATTCTCCCAATCTGTAGCTGGTTTCTTCATTTTCTTAATGATATCTTTTGGAGAGAAACATGTTTTCATTTTGCTATTGCTTGTTTAATCCATTTTCTTTTTTTATGGCTCATATTTGCTGTGTCCTGCTTCAGAAATATGTAAGCCAATGTCACAAAGACTTTTGCCTCTTTTTTTTCTTGAAGGTTTATCATTTTACCTCTTACATTTAGGTCCATGATTCATTTAGGGTTAAATTGTTAGTTGGGGTTTGTGGCTCATGCCTGTAATCCCAACATTTTGTGAGGCCAAACCGAGAGGATCACTTGAGGCCAGGAGTTCAAGACCAACCTCTGGAAAGATAGATTTGCCACTAATTGCTATGAAGAAGACTGGGATGAGTAAGCTGGGAAGGGAGAGAGGCAACTGGGATGCGTAGTGGGCATCCAACTAGAGATGGGCAGCTGAACACACAGATGTGGAGTCCAGAAGAGCAGTCCAGGTGGAACACGTGGATTTGCTAATCCTCAGAACATAGGTGGTCCTGAAAGCCATGATATTTGATGAGATCACCCAGGATAGGGGCGTGGACAGAGAAGAGAAGAAATCCAAGGGATGAGCCTTGGGACATCTCAATTTTTTTTAATGATAATTTCCTAAAGAAGCTCCTACTTGTGCATAAAGTCTATGGTTTTTGCCTTTGATATTATATTTAAAAGTCTTTTCTCACCCAGAGACATATAACTCACCCAGAGACATGTAACTCACCCAGAGACATATAACATAAATATAAAAAAATTGTACCATAAAAGAAACTTAGATGAATGGTTATTCATCTAAGTTTCTTTTATGGTACAATTTTTTTATATTTAATTATGTTCAGACCTTCGTTTCTCAATACCATTTCCCAATCAAAGGAACCAGAGTTCCTTAGAGAAATGGCTGATTCCAAGTCTGGCCACAGGGCAAGTATAAAATAAGCCTAGAGCATCTTGTTGTGCCAGAAAGAAAAGAAGTGCTTAGACAACGATGGGAATGGGTCAAAAGGGTGCAGGACTTATGGGCCAAATCTGAGACAACTGGAGCATCAAAATGAATAAAGACAGTAACGGGCAACAGCCCACTGAATAACAAAAGAATCCATACTGATAGGATAGAAAGAAAAAGAGAAGGAGAGGGAAGGAAGAAGAGAGAGAAAACTTCCTCATAATAAAATGCCAACTAATAAATACTGAAGGAATGATAGACTTAGAAAATCACCACCTTACAATAATCCTAGTTAATTAATTTAGGCACCAATCATGGAATGAACCTGGATCACGAGCTTCCTATGTGCCTCCTGAAGTGAGGCACTGAGCTGGACACACGTGTCATACTGTATTCCTGCAAAAATGCATAGCCAGATTCCAAGTGTGAAATGCCAGACAAACATCAATTGAGGGAGATTCTTCAAAACAACTGGCCTGTGTATTTCCAAAAATAACACTGACACAAAAGACAAAGAAAGGCTGAGAAAGTATCCCAGATAAAAGGAACGAAAGACGTGACAACAAAATGCCATGAATGATCCTGGATTGAATTCTGGTTGGGGAGAAGGGAGGCCTATAAAGGATATTATTGGGAAACTGTAGAATTTGAATTGGAACTGAGCATTAGATAATAGTATTGTATCAATGCTAAAAATTTTGAATTTGACCATTGTATAGTGGTTACATAAGAGAATGTCCTTATTCTTTGGAGAATCTCACTGAAGTCCTTAAGGGTAAGAGACACAAGTTTCCTGCAACTTTCTTTCAAATGTTACAGGAAAAATATATATATATGTGTGCATGTATATGTGTGTATATATATGTATATGTGTGTATAGATATGTATATATGTGTATATGTGTGTATATATGTGTATATATGTGTATGTGTATATATTATATATGTGTATGTATGTGTATATATGTGTATATATATATGTGTGTATATGTATGTATATGCATCTGTGGGTATATAATAAAAAATTGTCAAATATCCACAATTAGTGGGTCTTTGTTAAGGCTATGATGGAATTGATTATACTATTCTTATACATTTTTGGTAAATTTAAAATCTTTTCAAAAAAGGAACGAGTTAAAATGAAAATGCATATATGTAATCAAAAGCTAAGATTTGTGTTTACATGGGTTTTGAGGAAGGAATCTAACTTAGCCATTATTTACTGAACACTTATTTTCCAACTCTATGAAATATCTCCATAATCAATAATAAAATCTCACACATATTTAGATCTGCTCCTGCCTTCCTAGTCTGTCTCATGAATCCATCTGTCTGTTTTTCTTCATCAGTAAATACACTGTAATTGTTGTAGCCTTTAATTATGTCTAATATCTAGTAGGGTGAGCCCATCCACCTTGCTCTTCAACATTTTCCTCCCCATGCTTATATGCTTCCAGAGAAACTTACAGTAATTTTGTCAGATTTCCTTAAGAGAAAAAACTCACTGAAATTTTGATTGATATTTAGTCACTTATTGATTAATTGGGAAAATTAAAATCTTATGATTTTTATTGATTCTTCCTAGAAAAAAAATGCTTGTTTCTCCTTTTGTTCAAGTCTTATTTTGGGTTCTTCTGTAAAGTCTTTTCATTTCTTTACATAAATCTTGTGCATTTCTTGCTAAGTTAATTCCCATGAATTTTGTTGCTGTCGTAAATGCAATATATTTCTGTGATGTGTTCTAACGGCTTGTTCATTATCATAGGAAGGATATTGGTTTTTATAACTATATTTCTGTATTTTGTGACTGCTACCCCACTAAACTCATTTGTTAGCTATATGACATTTTCAGTTGATTTTTTGAGATGTTCAAATTACAAAACCATATCCCCTGAAAATGATGGTGATAATATTTCCTTCTTGGGAATATTTATGACCCTTATTTTATCTTCTTGTTTATTTCCATTGCTAGAACTTTCAGAACATTAATAAGTAATAGTGAAGATAGAGGCATCCTTGTCTTGTTCCTGAACTTAATTTGGATGCCAATGATTTTTCACAGTCAATGATAATGTTGCTTTAGTTTGAGAGAGATTTTCTTTATAATGTTAAAAGAGTGTTCTTTAATTCTTTTATTTACAAAAACATCACTAGGAATGAATGGCAATGTCCTCAAATTTTTCTAAAACTCTGATTTACTAAGCTCTGATTCTGTGCCCAGCTCTGTGCCAAGAATTTTAAATTTACCATTTAATGTAACCTGCACTTGACCCTGACTATTAAAAATTACTTTTCAAATTATATAGTAGAAAAACTGACCAAGGGCCCAGAGTTGGGAAGTGAAAAAGATAAGATTTGAACTCAGGCTTTCAAAATTCAAGCTCTTGACACTCTATGGCAATGATAATGTGTGTTTTTGGATTTTTTTGCCTTAATCTATTAAAAAAATTGATCACATTAAGAAATTTCCTAGTATTGAGCAACATTTGCATTGCTAGAATCAGCTCTGCTTATACATAGTGTATTATTATTTTAAACACACGGCTTCATTCAATTTTATAATATTTTGAGTCTGTATTTGCAAAAATAGCTTGCAGTTTCTCTTTTGCCCATCTGGCTGGCTGGCTTTAGTGTCCAGGCAATGCCAGCTTAGCTAAATGACTTGGGAAGCTGCCTGTCTTTTTCCATGCACTAATCCTATTTCAACAGCCCAAAGATGATCTGTTCCTTGAGTTTTGAAAGAACTTGCCCCTCCAACGGTCTGGGTTTAAAACTTTTTTTTTTTACACAACTTTTTCAGCTTCATCTTGGATTGTTAGTCTATTCAGGTTTTCTACCACTTCTTCAGTCAAATGTGGTCGTTTCTATTTTCCTAGAAAACTATCCACTTCATTGACTTTTTCAAGTTTATTAGCATAGAGTTATAAAACCTATTTCTTTATATTTTTCATTTATTTTGCATCATTTCTCATTTCTGCACGCTCATATGTTCTCTTTCTCTTGATTAGGCTTGCCAATGGTTTCTCTAATTCATTGGTCTTTGTAAAGAGCCAAGGACCCTGGGTTTATTTATCAATTCATGTTTCCCATTTTCTAATCCATTAATTTCTAGGGGTTTTGTTATTAGCTTCTCCTTGTTTCCTTGGGTTGCGTGGGTGGTGACGGTAGTTGTTTGCTTTTCTCTTTTTCTGGCTTCTGGAAATAAATGTTTGGCTCATTTATTTTTCTGTGTTGTCATCCTTATCATTATGTTTCTTACAAAGTATGATTGATGTTTGTCTTCCCTCTCAGACCCAAGAGCTACTTAGAAGGATAGTTTTTAATTCCCCAAGTGGCCCGATGTTTCTGTTCTTTGCTTACCATTTGCTTTTTAATGTCTAGTTTTCTTGAATTCTGGTGAGAAAATGTGACCTGTACAATGTATGCATTTTAGAAGTGATTGAGAACTTATTTGGGAACCTGGTCTAAGCTGAAAATATTCTGACCTGTGGCTGAAAGGAATTTGCATCTTCTGCAGAGTTCTCCCAGAGGACCCCTGAGCGAACCTGAAGGACGGCAGGCAAAGTGTCTTTAAACCACTCACACGAGCCAGACAAACACAACCCTCTCTCTGCATGGGAGAGAGAAGAAAACTCAAAGCGGGAAAGAGGCTAGGGGATGGGGCTAGGGGATCAAGCGCATGAGGAAACGGTGAGCCTCCCATGCTGTCCTCCTGCCCTGTCTCAAGATGTGACTGGAGGGTGGCCTGGAAGCTCTCCCTTGGGAAGCTTACGGCAAGCAGTGTGGGGTGCTAGGGACCCCTCTAGGAGCATCGTTTGACTGCTTGGGGTCCCAATTTTATCTGCTTATTGTACAAGAAAAGGCAAAGAGGTTAAGCAGGTATCTGAATGTCATTCAAACCAGCCGGACTTGCCCTAGCCCCCTCACCCCTACCCTCTGCTGAGAGTGGGCCTGCTCCTTGCTGGCTCTTCTCTCTCAAGGTGTGACATTAGAATTGGGGGCATGGGAAAGAGGAGAGTGAGTTAATCCTGACACAATTTCAGAGAAAACAGAACCTAATTACTGCTGACTCAATGGTTTTTTCTTGCTTAGAAAAAGACCGTGGGCAGCCGCACAGTACTCAAAACCAAAGCTCCATGTGCACGGCCAGTACAGTGTGCCCCCTGCTTAATCCTTGGAGCAGACGTCCCAGCCCACGCTAAACCATGGCCCTCATACACTGTGAGAAGCCCTCTCCACTGCCCCCCTGGGACATGCCCCCTGGCCTTGAGTTGCTCTCAGTGCCTTTCTCCCCATTCTTCTCCTACCTCTGTCTCTCACTGCAGACCCCTCATATCTCTTGAAACAGAAAGACAGAAAATCTCCATGACGTGATACTTCAGAGATGGCAGCTTATTGCTGTGTCCTCACACCACAGGGACACAGAAGGGCAAAGGGACTGGCAGCCTCCCTACAGCCCTTCTAGAAGGACTGAGCCCCATCCACGAGGGCAGGGCCCTCACGACCTAGCCACCTCCTAATGCTATTGCATTGAGGATAAAGTTTCAACCTGAGTTTTGGAGGGACACATTCAACCCACAACACCTGCCACCTTCCCTTTAAACTTAATTCATTGGTAGATGTTAGTCCTCAACCTCTGGGTTGAAAACGACCATTGCTTTTTTTTTTTTTTTTTTTTTTTTTTGAGACAGAGTTTTGCTCTCTCGCCCAGGCTGAAGTACAGTGGTATGATCTTGGCTCACTGCAACCTCCGTCTCCTAGGTTCAAGCAATTCTCTTGCTTCAGCCTCCCAAGTAGTTGGGATTACAGGCGGGCGCCACCGTGTCTGGCTAATGTTTGTATTTTTAGTAGAGACAGGGTTTTGCCATGTTGGTCAGGCTGGTCTCGAGCTCCTGAGCTCAAGTAATCCACCCGCCTCGGCCTCCCAAAGTGCTGGGATTACAGGCATGAGCCTCTATGCCCAGCCAGAGCATTGCTTTTTAAATCTCACTTCTAGATAATAAAAATTGCTTGAAGTGCCAAATACTAACTCAGTTCAGTAATTAAAAGTATTCCAGTCCCATGTGACAATAAAATCCTCCGACCTGGTTTCGATGTTCTCCCCTATCTAAGCTTCTTACAGTGGAGTGGTGCGGGGGCAATCCGGGCAGGGGCCTCTCCATGCCTCTGCTTCCCCCTTTCGTTTCCTGGCACCTCTCTGCCTCCCCCAGCCCAATAGCTGTGGCATCTGACCCTCCAGGGCTGGGGCCCGAGTGAGGGGGCAGGAGGAGACATAAGGAGACAGGCGCGTTCCACCTGCCGGGGACTGAGCTAAGTAAGACGGCCTTGTGACTTCCTTGTGGCACATTTTCATAGCATCCTTAGAAGCCACGCAGGGAGCACCTGACTGCGCTTGCTATGAAGGGGGAGCGGCAGTGACCTCTAGTGCCCTTCCCATTTCCATGCTGCCTGCCTGTCACTGGCAGGCCCCTGAGCCCTTTCAGGAGGTCGCCTGGGCAGGATTTTCAACAGCTGTAGTCCGGTTGATGAGTTGTCATTCTGTACGCCTCTCCCTGGTCCATGACAAATGGGCACCTCCACACCGGCCCTCAGAGGAAGCAGATCTCTCTCCGCCAGTGGCCAGTGTCCCTCGGCCCTGCTTCCCAGCCTCCCGGCAGGCAGACAGGTGTCAGACCCCAGCGCACTGTGTCCCTCAAGCTCTCATGTCCCCCAAGATCTCCCAAGGCCTTCTCGGTGGACACCGGGCAAGAAGGACACTGAGGCTCTGTGAAGAAACTCCCCCTCCCAGAGTCTCTCACAGGTGTTTAGACCCTTGATGTGGGTAAGGGCCCGAGAGTCAGAAAACCAGAGGGTTTTGTTGTTGTTGTTGTTGCTGCTGCTTTGTTGTTTTGTTTTGTTTTGTTTTTCTAACTCTTTTGTGACTTTGGCATATGGTGTCAAACAGTGGTTCACAACTTTGGGTGCACAATTGAAATCACCTGGGGTGTTTTAGCAAATAGTGATGTCTGTGTCCCAGCCCCCAGATTCTCGTGTAATTGGTCTGTGGTGTGGCCTGGGCAGTGGGGTTTTAAAACCTTCTCTAGGTGATTGTAATGGGCAGCCAAGAATGAGAGCAGTGTCCTCAGACTTCAACATGTTTATGAAGTGCCTGGGAGGCTACTGAGCTTTGGGTTCTTGCTCAGCAGGTCTGGCGTGGGCTTGAGAGGCTGCATCACTCCTAGTGATGCTGAGGCTTCTGATTCAAGGACCACACTTAGAGCATCGGTGAACTAGAATCTACGTGCCTTGGTAAAACTCTGATTTTTTTTTCTAGGCTTTATTTATTAGAGCAGTTTTAGGTACCCAGCAAAATAAAATGGAAAGCACAGCGTTCCCATAGAGCCCCTGCCCCCACACATGCACAGCCTTCCCCATTATTAACATCCCCCTCCCAGTGGTACATTTGTTACAGCTGATGAACCTGCACTGACACATCACCCAGAGTCCGTAGCTTACTTAGGGGTCACTCTTGGTGTGGGACATTCTATGGGTTTGACAAATGTACGGTTGTCCTTTGGCATATGTGGGGGATTGGTTCCCGGACTGTCTGCCACACACCAAACCCACACATACTCAAGTCCTGCAGTTGGCCCTGCAGAACCTATTTATACAAAAAGTGTACCTTCCTAGAATACTGTATTCTCTCTCTGCCCCTGGCTGAAAAAAAGCCATGTATAAGTGGACCCTCTAAGTTCAAACCCGTGTTGTTCTAGGGTCAACTGTATCACAGCATGTATCCACCATCATAGCATCATTCTGGTTAGTTTCACTGCCCTAACAATCCAGCGATTCCCCTATTCTTCCCCTGCTCCCTACCCTCCAGTCCCCAGGCAACCACTTAAAACTTATTACCTATTTAGAATGTTTAAAATCCTAAGAAGATATCTTCCTAAACAACTTAGGCAATAATGGCACTACAGCAGAATTTCCCCACTGCTAACATTTTGGGCTAGATAATTCTTTGCTACGGGGGCTGCCCTGTGCATTGGAAGTTGTTTAATAGCATCCCAGTCTCTACCACTAGCTGCTGGAAGCAATATTCCCTCTTCTCAACCAACAATGTCTCGACATTGCCGAGTGTCCCCTGGGGACAGAATCACCCCCATCAAGAACCACTGATCTAGAGCAACACAAGGAACTTGCAGAATTTTTAAATTCTGTGTCTTTAAAATTTCATTCATTCATGAATTATACTGCTGAGCACCTACTGTGTGCCAAGCAATCCGCCTAGTACTGAGGGCTATAAAGGTGAACAAACCAAATGCTTATATAATAATATAATGTCCAGGAATGATGATTATGTGCAAAAATAAATAAATAAAGCAGGACAAGGAAATTGTGATGGCCTGAAGCAAGGGTAAGCCGGCAGGGAAAATCCCACCAGGAGCGAGGTAGGGAGGGCCTCTTTGAGGATGTGATTTTCAAGCGGGAGAATGAAGTGCAGGTGAGTCAGGTGAATATGGGGTGAGGGCAGAGGGTAGGTTGTTTGAAACTGAGGGAAAGCCGTGCAAAAGCCCTAAGGTGAGAGCTCACTTTAATCCCAGAGCAAAATCTCAGACTAGGGTGACGATGTGGAGGTGGCAGGACAGGTTTGGAGGATGATTCTGTCCTGTTCAGGTAGAACCACACGGTCTCCACTTTTCCCTTTTGCTTTTATGTCTACGTGATTTGATTTTTCTAGTTCTTTTTTTAGACACCTTGACCTGTCAAATACAGAGATCCATATGTTTAAAATCCCCACTATGGATTCATGGATTTTTTTTTTATGTAATAGCTTTTGCTTTCTATTTTTTAATGAGATGTTATTTGGTTCATAAAAGTTTATGATGTATCTTTATTGTGGATTGTCATTTTGATCAATATAAAATAGCACTCTCTTATTTGCATTTCTCATGTACTACTAATATATATTTCTGCTTTCTTTCTGTTTGCATTTGGAGTATATTTTCCCACTTCTCTGTTTTTCATGTTTCCACTGTATGTTCCTGAAAGAACATATATTTTGATTTTTTTACATAATCTAAAAGTTTTCATCTGTTCACAGTAGAATCTCATATGTTGATATTTGTTGTGAAACTTGTACGTTTACCATTGTTTCTGTAATATTATTTTGTGCTTTGTTTTTATATTTCCTTCCTGTTTCTTTTTCTGAATTTACTTAATTGCTTAAATATTTTGGTGTATTTTTCTATAGTAATTTGAAAGTTATATTATACCTGTAGAATAAAACAAAATATTTAAAGCAAAAAAAATTCTACCAATTTTAATAATTAAATGATATCTATAACTGTACTGAAGTAAGATGAGAAATTTAGGACATTTTTCTTTCTTTCTTTCTTTCTTTGCCTGTCTTTTCTCACCTTAAAGTTTTGTCAGAATAATTATTTATTTTGGATTTATGTTCTTTTCCTTCAAGAATTATTTTGGATGCTTGCATTTGGCTTTATAGCCATATTCCAAATGATGATTTAGACATTAACTATTCCTTCCTGGCTGAGTGAGTTACTCATGGCTATTTCTTTTGTATCACTTCTTTCATTCTCTGGTTCTTGATTTTGACTCATTTCTTGGTTGATTGGTGGATCTTTTGGGGTATTGTTTTTAAAGCAGAATTACATGAGTTCCTACATGTCTGAAAATGCCTCTTTCTTGACCTATATATGAGCGACATCACAGCTATGTATAGAATTGTTGTCACTCGAAATTCAGCAGACATTCCTTCACTGTTTTCTGAAATGTAAAGTTGCACAAGTGAAGACTGGGATGACCTGATTTTTTTCTCTCTCTGTTTCTTTCCCACCTAGATACTGAAAATTGTTTTCCTTTATCCTTAAGCCTTGATGAGTCCTTTTATATTAATGTTGCCCCTTACATCTGATGGCTGACATCTTCCTTCACATCAGAGAAATTTTCTTCTATTATTTCTTTGAGTATGGGTATAGTAGATTATAAAAAATAATTAAATGAAAATGTAAAATAGAGACTTTAAATGAGTCTATAAAAGCTCCATTGACTCAAAATAAGCTCCCTAAATAAACGTTGAATGAATGAATAAGCAAAGAATGGATGAGTGAATCTTTTTTCTCCATTTTCTTTGTTCTCTTCTTCTTCCTAATATGGCTTTTATGTTTTCCCTCATCTCATCAGAATATTCTTCTGATATCTTTTAGAAATTTTCAAGATACTTTCCTTATTTCATTTGATTTTATGTTATTCATGGCTTACACTTTTTAAATTTTACAATAGAGATTTTTCATATTTTAACCTTTTCCTTTACAAAAAAATTTTGCAGTTGAGATTTGTTTCTTCTCATGGGTGCAATGAATCTTGTAAAAACTCTAAAGAGCGGTATCACATTGTATTTCCTTTTGTTCTGTTTTCTCTGGTTTCTAGCAGTAACTCTTTTCTAGAGAGAACACATCTGTTTAGTTTCCCTGGATTTGTCCTTACAAAGCCAGCCTCTAAGATGTCCCTACAAATTCCCACCTCCTGCCATTCCTGCCCTTCTGTGTTGCCCTCTCTCAATGAACCAGGGCTGATCTGTGAGACCAAGAGTCTCACCATTATGTAGAAGTAATGATGCGTGACCTTTGATGCTAGGAGGTCACAGAAGACATTGCAGCTTCATCTTTGTGCTGTCGGATCTCTCACTCCCCCGAAAGCCCACCACCATGTCATGAAGACACTCAAACAGCCCTGTGGAGGGATCCACCTGGGAAGGAAATGAAGCCTTCTGCCAATGGCCAGCACCATGTTCCAGCTGTGTGAGTGAGTCACCTTGGAAGTAGGTCCTCCAACCCACAGAGCCTTTGGGTGACTGCAGCCCCAGCCAACAGGTCAGAAAACTGCAACCCAATGAGAGTCCTGGGCCAGAACCACCAAGCCTCTCCCAAATTCCTGACCCACTAATATTGTGAAAGAACATGGTGTTTTATTTTATTATGTTTATTATTGTTTATTATTATTGTAGGCCACCAAAATTTGAGATATTTGCTAGGTGACAATAGATAACTGATACCGTCTCCTTCTTTTGAACTCATTGGCCTTTTCAATAAATGTTTGTTTACTTCTGTTTGCCCAGTATTGGGATTTGACATTGGTTCTGTCAGAGCTTGTGTAGGTTTCTGTTCAAACCTTTCATTCCCAGAGGAGGGAGAAGACAAAAGTTGAGCTATGCATTAGCTTTATTTTCCCCGACTGGTGTCTGTGAGGCTCCTGGTGAGCAGAGGCTTCTATGGCTTAATAAGCCTGGTGCGGGGTGTCTCATCACTGTGTGGAAGGGTTTTCTGTACGGGGATATTTGAATGTCCCTGCTCCACCTAGAAGGGAACCAGTGGGCTCCCAGCTCCACTAGCCCTTCCTCTGCCAGCCATGGGGCCACCGTATGGATGCACTTTCTCGCTTGCATGGACCTCCCCGGCACCTGCATTGCCTCTCCCGGAGGCTGCCACAGGCCCCAGGGATTTCATGATGTAGGACATTTGAGAGCCAAATGCCCCTTTCCTTCACTGAAGCCCATCATCCAACTAACTCTCCAGACCACACAGTTTAAATTATGTTCTTGACTGAAGTATTAGGGACACCATCAGGAGCAGTAACCAAACAAGAAGAACACACTTGGGGCATAATTTGGCATCATCTTTTACAGCTGAACACATACACATCCTGCAAGCTCCTTCTAAAGAAACTGGAATTTATTCATCAAGAGGTAAGAATGCTCACAGCAGCACTGTTTATGGTAGAAAAAAACTGAAGGCAAGCAAATAGTCATTAACTATAGAATGGATAGATAAATCCAAGTATGTTTATTATAGATGGTGGGTTATTATACAGTAGTGAAAAAATGAACCACAACTCCACATGTCAACATGGAGGAATCTCAACACTCACAATGTGGTGCAGAAGAAGCAAGTGAAAGAAAAATGATTCCATCTATAAAATGGCAGGAGTCCTGGCACTTTAGGAGGCTGAGGCCCTTGAGCCCAGAAGTTCGAGACCAGCCTAGGCAACACAGCAAGACTCTGTCCTACAGAAATAAAATGAAATGAAATAGCAGGCAACATGAAATATTCTTTTGCTTACGGCTGTATTCCAAGGTGGGAAACTGAGTGATAAACTCGAAATTGGGAGGCCGCAGAAGTGGGGAAGGTGCAACCAAAGAGAGCTGTCCTGGGCAGGTGCAAAGCCTGGCGGAGTTAATTTTCTCATCCCGAGAAATTGCTTCATTGGGTATTGAAACAGAAGAAAAAGCAGAGTATTTGCTTCATTGTTATTCCTTAACCTGTACACATACAATGTAATAAATTGAAAAAAGATCCTAACCAGCTTCTAGACTCAGATCTTCACAATGCCTGTGTCCTCTAGGCTAGATGTTGGTTCTCCCTCTTCTCACTCTTTGAGTCTCAAGCAACAGTCCCTCCATGTGCCAGAAAATCCCACCCCTGCCCTAGAGGAGCCATGTTAACCAGTTCTTCGAGGGTCCTCAGTCTCCAGAAGCCCCTGTGGCCAGCCACATTGGCACCAGATTGGCATCTCTTGGGCCTGTGGTTCACTCCTCCCTGGACTGCCTTGAACACCAGGCAGTTGTTGTGGGAAGTCAGGGACCCTAAACGGAGGGACTGGCTGAAGCCATGGTGGAAGAACATAAATTGTGAAGATTTCATGGACGGTTATTAGATCCTTAAATTAATACTTTTGTAATTTCTTACACCTGTCTTTACTGCAATCTCTGAACATAAACTGTGAAGATTTCATGGACACTTATCACTTCCCCAATCAATACCCTTGTGATTTCCTATGCTTGTCTTTACTTTAATCTCTTAATCCTGTCATTTTTGTAAGCTGAGGAGGATGTATGTTGCCTCAGGACCCTGTGATGATTGCGTTAACTGCACAAATTGTTTGTAGAGCATGTGTGTTTGAACAATATGAAATCTGGGCACCTTGAAAAAAGAACAGGATAACAGCAATGTTCAAGGAACAAGAGAGATAACCTTAAACTCTGACCGCTGGTGAGCTGGGTGGAACAGAGCCATATTTCTCTTCTTTCAAAAGCAAATGGGAGAAATATCACTGAATTCTTTTTCTCAGCAAGGAACATCCCTGAGAAAGAGAAGCATCCCTGAGGGTGGGCCTCTAAAATGGCCCCCTTAGGTGCGGCCATCTTTTATGGTTGAGCTGTAAGGATGAAATAAGCCCCAGTCTCCCATAGCGCTCCCAGGCTTATTAGGACGTGGAAATTCCCGCCTCATAAATTTTTGGTCAGACCGGTTGTCTGCTCTCAAACCCTGTCTCCTGATAAGATGTTATCAATGACAATGCGTGCCCGAAACTTCATTAGCAATTTTAATTTCACCCTGGTCCTGTGGTCCTGTGATCTCACCCTGCCTCCATTTGCCTTGTGATATTCTATTACCTTGTGAAGCACGTGATCTCTGTGACCCACACCCTATTCGTACACTCCCTCCTCTTTTGAAAATCACTAATAAAAACTTGCTGGTTTTGTGGCTTGTGGGGCATCACAGAACCTACTGACAGGTGATGTCTCCCCCGGACACCCAGCTTTAAAATTTCTCTCTTTTGTACTCTGTCCCTTTATTTCTCAAACCAGCCGATGCTTAAGGAAAATAGAAAAGAACCTACGTGAAATCAGGGGCAGGTTCCTCCAATAGGCAGTAAATTCCTTCTTCTGCATGAACTCCTTGGAGTGAGGAATATATCACTTGCAAGGACAAATGCAAGGACAGGGCCCATTCTGACCTGTGTGAGAAGGTCTGAGAATTTTATGTACATCCTTCAAGTGGCTGGTTTCAGAGCGGGAGATGCATTCACTGACTCAGCACTCACATGGGTGAGTGAGCAGACAGTGGCCTGGGAGCCAAGAAAGCCAGGCTCTACAAAACAGTTCTACGAAACAAGCCAGTTGGCCATGAGGAGGTCACTTTTACTTTCTGGGCCTCAGTCGCTTTGTCTGTTCAGTGGGATATTTGGACCAAGTGAAGTTCACATCCATTTTAACCCCACAGTCCCTGTCGTTATGCATTCACGGAGTGCAAGGGTCCCCAAGGAGCATAAAGAGGCGGCGCTCCCCTTGAGAAAGCAGGGCCAGTCACAGCACGGAATCAGAGAGCACTGAGGAAGGTCAACTCAAAGCCAAAATCCCCAGCGCGGAGACACGGACCACAGGTGCTGAGAAAAGTTGCCCGTTGAAGCTGGGCTTGGGAGCACACGTGAACTGGGGTGAAAACAGGGGGTGTCCCCCTGGCCTCACAGTCCTGTGAGCTCACAGAGGTTCTTCCGGCCCATTTCTGGCATGGGCCTGGAAGGTGCAGCTGGAACCAAGGGTGAGACTGGAACCAAGCTGGAGAGAGGTGAGACTCAAGAGTTTAGATCTGAAAGCCCACGGGCAGGCTGAGCGCAGAAGCAGGCCACCAGCGAATGGGGAAATCTGTGAAGCTCTGGTGGAGCCAGATTTCTGGCTGGGTGCTATGTCCACTCCCCTGGGTGGGGCCCTTTTGCTGGATGTAGGAGTTATGTGTGACCATCAGACACTCCCCAGTGGCTGAATGTCCAGTCTGTAGACAAAGCTTAGGAGTGTTCTGCCACCAGGCCTATGTCCTTCCCCAGCAGCTATGCTGGATTGACTCCAGCCAGTGAGCTGATGAACCCCAAGTCCGAGAATACCGGCTGCTCTGTGCCATCTGCCCCACTCCATCATCCTTGCAACTGGTGGGGTAAGATGGTTGGTCCAGGATTGGGTGGTTTGTGGCTGGGTCAAGAGAGGGAGGTGGGAGTTAGGGGCTCACTTGCCCCAAACTGACCCACTGTGACCTGGCGTCTCAGAGAGAGAGCCGGCCTCCTGCAGAGCTCCCCCAAAACTAGCCTCAGCCTAGTGCTGCGGCCTGAGGACCAGGGCAACCAGTCCTGGAAGAAGGTAGCAGAGATGGAGCAGGTCTCCCATGCTGAGAGCTGCAGCAGCCTGGCCCCATAGGAGGCAAGGGACAGATGCTTTCCTATCCACGCAGCCTACGAGCCCCACAGTCTCAGTCCTTCTTCCAGGCCCTGACGTCTGGCCCTGCTGGGTCCCTGCATGCTGCCCTAATGAGACCAGCAATGAGGACTCGCAAGCCCAGTTGTCCCTGTCTCTGAAATCTCCCAGTAATCAAATGCCCCCGAAAGCCCAGTGAGTGTGTGCAGCCGGGTCACATTTTTGTTTGCTTGACAGGAGGGGAAAAGACGTTTCCCTGTGGGAGGTTGTCTGCCCTGGGTTGGACTGAATCTTTGTTACTGAGACACCAGTTCTGCTAGTCCCCCACCTAAGTCCCCTCAGGTCTGTTATGACCCTCAACTTCCAACCCCCGGGAGGACAGCTGGCAGGGGAATGAGGCTCACCAGGAGCCCGGGCTTCCTCAGGCGTGCAGTTAGAAAGGCCAGAACCACAGCCGGAGCTGCAAATGCCCCCCAGATCAGCAGGCCTAGCATCCCAGGCTGGCCTGGTGGAGGCTCCCCAACCCTCCCAGCCATCTGGGAAGCCCCCCTCTCTCCAGGTCTTCATGGTGAGGCTGACAGTCACATCCCCCCACCCCCACCCGACAGAGCAGGCACATAACCCCACCAGCTACCATCAAGTCACCCCTCCCCACTCACAGCCAATCATTCTTCTGTGGGGTTGCATGACGACCAGAGAGAGAAGTCCCCCTTCCACCAGGGCTGCACTGACAGAGCAGCCCATGGCCCACCAGTGTCCTCCCCACTCAGAATGGAGCCAGACAGAGACATTTGAGGACCAAGAGATAAAGCCAGATCGAGCACCTGGGGGGTCCCATTTGAAACCAAGAGCTGGCACTGCCTGAAGCGGGAGCCCCTGATGGACTTGGTGGCTCTGAGCCAGTGGGGACTTGTTTCCAGTTCCTTGTCTTTACTGACCGCAAGCGCCTAGGCCTTTGCTCTCCACAGCTGTCACTGTATTCCCCAGCCTCACCCTCCTCAGTCCTCCACACAGCACCTGTGGCTCTGCAGCCCTGGGCCAACACCATGAGGACCTGGGTCTTGGACTGGCTTTTGGACAGCTCAGAGGCAGAGGCCCAGAATTGGCTGCTGGGGCACCTCCCATTCCCAGGAGAGTGGGTTGCCCTGGAGCAAGGCTGCCTGGCCTCCTCAGGGAGACCCCAGTCTCAGGAATGCAACTTTCTCTGAAGAGCCCACTCCATTGCACAGACTCCAAGCCCTCGCTCCCTGCCCAGATGCTTCACTGGCTGAGATTGCCCGCGCCCTGCTTTCTGCACACTGCACAGCGCTTCAGCTCCTTAGCTTGAAGGTTTGCAATATTTCTTGTTGGAATAAAATGCCAAACCAGAACTAACGGTGGGACAAAGTGAGCTGTTAGAAAATGCCTCTTTGAGCCACAGCACAAAAATTAGCACAGCATCTCCAACTTTCTTGTGAATTGAGGTAGCAGGTGCCTGGGAGGTCCCACGTGGGATGGGAGGGCCAGGGGTGGCTCTGAGCCGTCATTGAGGGGAGCGACTCATTCAGTCACCAAGTGGGCCTGAGCACACGCATGGCTCATGTCCGCTCGGGCTGGGGAGAAGACCAGAGCAGAGGGCCTCGCCGGTGGTTTGAAGCCCAGGAGCCAGAGGCTGGAGTATCCAGGACAGAGGCCCATGCCCCTTGCTCTCGGGGAAGATCTGCCCAGGAACAGGATGCCCAGAAGTGAGACTCTGAGTGCCCCTCCGGCCGCAGCCCCTCGGCGTGCTGTGACAGGGAGGGGCAGAGGCTGGAGAAACCAGTCAGCCACTCTCTGTGAGTCAAGCCTTTGGCAGGCGGCCCCCAGCCCCAGGGCATCTCTGACTCAGCCTGCTGACTGACAGACAGGAGATCTATGGACAGGAGGCAGTGAAAGTGCCGGGAAAGGGTGGCACCAAGGGCAGAAAAGGCTCTCAGCTTCCCTAGAGAACTTGAATTGGGCTCCCTTCGAAGCCTAGCCCTGGGGCACCCTCCGCTCCTCTCTCTCCTCCTCCTGGCACACCCCCTCTGTCTGAGAGCCTGAGCCTGTGAGTGCAGCCTGAGGGGCAGAGAAGCACACTTCTCAGTCTCTGGCAAGTGAGCAGCCCAGCGGCCCCCCTACTCCGGGGCAGACGTCATCCTGCCCTCCAGAGGACCCGGCCCTCCAGTGAGGGTGGGGCTGATGCTGAAGGCTGAGGAAAGATCACGTCCTGGCCTTCAGCCCTTCCACACCCTGTCATGGGCCCCACCCCACTACAAGTTCTCTCCAAGCCCTACTCAACACAGGCTTGGGGCCAGCCCTGACCCCCAGGTCGTTTTCTTAAGCATGTGTGCCTCATGGCCTTCCCCCACCCTGTAGAGTGCTGCAGATTTGGCCCCTCAGGACACACAGGCTCATTTCTCCGGTTTGAGCCCACACTTGCCCTGACTCTTCTCTATGTTCTCTCCCTCCTCCCAGCCTCCCAGGCACTGTCCCCAGCCTGCCACTGCCATGGAGCCCCCAGGAGCACCCTCAGCCCCAGGGCCACCTGCAGGCCAGAACAGGGGCTGCAGGAAGCTGCACTTCCTCTGGCTTTCTCAGGGCCCAAGGAGGGGCCTGCTCTGTCCCCTTGTTCAGCTCCTTCTCTGCCAGCCCTACAGGAAGGAAAGGAGGCCACGCCTCACAGCTTCCACGCCTCACAGCTTATGCCCCAATCTGGAGCTTCTGCACCCGTGCCCTAGGTCCATGGGGCCCCACCCTTACCTGTCTTCACTCTGAGCCTGGAGAGGCCCAGGACTTCCAGAAAGCTGCAGACCAGGATCCTCAGCAGCTCCTCCCCATTCTGGGAGAAAGCCCCAAGACAGCCTCTGAGACGAGTCTGACTTTCTAGCTGTGGAACCTTGGGCAAGTCACTTAGCACTCAGAGTCTCAGTTTCCTCACATGCAAAAAGGGATAATCGAGCCTGGGATATAGTAGAATGATGTATCAAAATTCTCTCTTATTAGTTACTATTACTGACTGTTGGTCTGTTTTGACTCATACCTGTAATCCCAGCACTTTGGGAGGCTGAGGTAGGAGGATCACTTTGGGCCAGAAGTTTGAGACCAAACTGGGCAACATAGTGAGATCCCATCTCTAATGAAAATTTTAAAAATTAGCTGTGCATGTGGCACATGCCTGTGGTTCCAGCTACTCAGGGGGCTGAGAGAGGAGGATCGCTTAAACCCAGGAGGTTGAGGCTGCAGTGAGCCATGATCGTGCTACTGCACTTTAGTCTGAATGATAGAGTGAGACTCTGTCTCTTAAAGAAAAAAAAAGAAAAAAAAACAGAAAGAAAGAAAAAAAAGAGAAAGAAATACCTGAGGCTCGGTAATTTATAAAGAAAAGAGGTTTACTTGGCCCATGGTTTTGCAGGCTGTCCAGGAAGCATGGTGCCAGCATCTGCTCAGCTTCTGGGGAGGCTCCAAGGAGCTTTCACTCATGGCAGAAGGTGAAGTGGGAGCAGGTGTGTCACATGGTGAGGGAGGGAGCAAGAGGTGGGGCCGGCTCCTTTTTAAACAACTGGATCTTGCATGAACTCGGAGAGTGAGAACTCACTCATTGCTATGAGGAGGGCACCAAGCCATTCACGAGGGATCTGCCCCTGTGACCCCAACACCTCCCACCAGGCCCCACCTCCAACACTGGGGGTTACACTTCAACATGCCATTTGGAGGAGACACACATCTAAACCATACCTGTGACCTAAATATAGAGCACTGATCCTGAACCTTAACTGATGATAACATCTCTGGACCCCTTTTGAAAGTGATGGAAGCTATGAACTCTCACCTCCAAGAAGGCACAAAAACAAAACTCGGAAATACAATACGGGTGCAAAGGCCTCCGAGGGTGCAAAGGCCTCCTGAGGCCATCCAGGAATCCCAGGTTCATGGCCATCTGGGTCATTTCCACTTTGGGGCCCTTACGAGCACTCCCATACCTTCACACATGGGGAGGGGATGCAGGCTCATTTGAGGATGGAATAGCCAGGTCAGCCTGATGTGCTTCTGCCAAAGCATTTTCCAGAGCTGTTCACTGTTTTCCACACCCATCGAGTGTAAGGAGCACTTAGTGTGGCTGCACTTTTCACTTTTTGCCCCCTTGGTGCATTCCTGTGCTATTCTCACAAGGGCCAGCATTGGACCCACACACCCCAACACTGTGCTGGGAGGAGGGGCGAGCCCTTTGCAGGCTCCTGGAGACTTTCATCAGGAGTTCGCCACTGTCCAGCAAGGGCCTGCTGGGCAGCAGACACTGCTTAATTACATTGTCTCATTTAATTGCGTCCAGTGTTCTTCAACACTGAAATGATTCTCCTGCGTGGTGATAAGAAAACTGAGGCGGATACACCAAGTTCTTTGCTTAATAGAGGGAACGGGCTTTAGGTCACACCAGACACAAGGAACATATCTACAGCCAGATAATTAGAGACCACCAGATGAGATGCCAGACCTTGGCAGGGAACTCAAAAGTGGCAAGAATCAGGGTGACTTGTGAAGAAGTGAGAGCTGGTGGTCTTTTAGACAGGCCACGTATATAGGACCATGTAAAAAAAAATGGAACATCTTCCTACAGGAAGCCATCCCTGATTTACTCTATCCCACATGAATAATTTCTCCGCTTTGCCTTCCTGGTTATGCACTCACTTTATGATGAAACTTTTTGGGTTGAGTTTTATAAATATCACTGATACCTGCAGCAGACACTTAAGGCATGATCCATCTCTCTGGCCACCCCACCTCTCGGCTGCCGTATTTGTGCTGAATGATCCTGTCTCCTGGGACGGAGCTAACTAGCCTGGAGGAGAACACAGCTGGGCCAATCAGATGCCGTCTTCTGAGAAACCGAAATGGCAAACTGGGAGATCCACCGCCAACAAGCCACTGGAGCTGTCACGTTGATGAGAAGGCAACACCACAATCTCCCATTACTGGGGGTCTCCGGGGCAAACCCCTTTCTACGGCTTTGAGTTTGGGTCTTCCTTGGAGTCCATGAGACATCCAGAGTCCTCCCAATAAATTCCTTTTGGTGCTGAAACTACTGCTATTTAGTCTCCTTTACTTGCAATTGAAAGAAACGGAACTGATCTAACTTTGGAGCAGGAAGGAAGCTCACATCCACCTCCTCACTTTTCAGATGAGAGAACCGAGGCCCAGAGAAGAGAGTCATTGATCAAGCACCTCATAGGTAGAGGACGTCAGAGACTAGACTGGACCGCCATCCCCAGATGCCCTGTGCAATACCCACAGTGTCAACTCTGAGGATCACAACAGGGCTCCCCACACCTGCCTCCTCCAACAGCAGGAAGCTCTTAGACAGAGTTGGGTTAGGCAATGAAAGAGACGCAGTGGGAGGGAGGCCTGGGGAAGAGGCTTGGAATAGCTAAGTGTGGCGTCAAGTACACATTTGTACTTAGAAATTTGTAATGCTTTTATAACCAACCCATGCCCTAACTGGGGTTTCAAGTTATTCATGGGTTGTGGAACTCAATCAAGACTTGAAATACGAAATTAATAAAGAAGAGCCATCTGGCTGGTGACAGGCAAAGAAGTGTGGGTTTTGTCTTCAGTTGACACCACAAGTTCGGCATCTGTTGGTGTGAACCACCCACCCTTGGGAGGTGTCACCAGGTGACAGCCCTCCAAGAAAGGGTTAACGCATCTTTTCCAGCGCCCTAGCAGGGTGTAAACAACAACAGGCAGGTCGGAACTTGAGGATAACTTTTCATTCTTGCTATCAGCCCCAAAGGATATCCCAATTTTTTGGACGAACTGAGATTTGGCCTGATGAACCTTTGCCTGGGATGAAGGTGCCTTTGGGTAAGACCTGGAAGTTTAGTTGGAAAGTGTGTGGTGATAGGATTGGGCTGGCCCATGCCCCTTCTCTTCATTCTCTTATCTCTTAATCCATTCAAAGGCATGAAAAACTGGAAAATTGGTTCTAAATCCTGGAATGGGGAGTAAATAAGGGAAAGAAGGGGATAAAGAGATGAGAAAGTGTCTGTGGAGTTGACCTGTAAGGTAAACCCTCCCCATAGGAAGGGTTGACATTGCCTCTCTGAGAAGAGGCAGGAAGTCCCAGACACAATCCACACCCATCCGTTGGTCTTTTCTGTCACTAATCGAAATCACTGGGCCACATCCGACTTAATTTCACTCTTTTTCTCCACTCTCTCTTCAAACTCGTGGAGGACCTTGGGGAACTTTTCAATTCTGGTTTTTCTTAGAGCAGAAAGACAGCAAACCACACAGGTCAGCTGCAATCCTCTGTACATCTCGACACCTCTGTCTGCATTCAGGACCCCAGGTATGAAATTCAGCCCTGCTTTGATTTCTTGTAATTCAACAGATCGGCCTGGCATTGTGGCTTATGCCTGTAATCCCAGCACTTTGGGAGGCCGAGGAAGGAGGATGGGTCGAGCCCAGGAGTTTGAGACCAGCCTGGCCAACATGGTGAGACTCCATCTCTACAAAAATTGTAAAAATTAGCCAGGCATGGTGGCACACACCTATAGTCTCAGCTATTCAGGAGGCTGAGGAGGGAGGGTCTCTTGAGCCCAGGAATTCAAGGCACAGTGAGCTGTGACCGCACCACTGCACTCCACTCTGGATAACAAATTGAGATCCTGTCTCAAAACAAAACAAAACAAAACGGAAATGTGTATTTAGTGCAAGCCTATTGTGAGCAAGGCATCATGCAAAACACTCAGTAAATATTAACAAAGAAGGCAGGAGAGGTGTTTCCATTTCCAGTGTTACCTTATCTTTGAAATTCTAAGACTTAAAGTATTACCTATTCAAATCTTTTGCCTTTTTTTTTTTTTTTTTTTTTACTATTAGATTTTTTTCCTATGGGGTTGTTTGAGCTCCTTATATTTTCAGGTTATTCCCTTGTCAGATGGGCAGTTTGCAGATATTTTATCCTATTCTGTGGGCTGCCTCTTCACTTCGTTGATTGTTTCCTTTGCTATAGAAGCAGAAACTTTTTAACCCATTTATGCCTGGTGTTCTATTATTGGAACGCTAAGCTTGTGGGAGTTATTTATATCCTACTGCTCAAGGTCATCACCAAGATTTGATTTTTCACACACACAAAATTTGCAACCTCTGGCATAAATGGGTTAACTTGATGTGATCCCATTTGTCCATGTTGGCTTTGGTTGTCTGTGCTTGTGGGGTATTACTCAATAAATCTTTGCCCATCCCATTAAGCCAAAGACTTCACTTATTTTAACTTTCTCATATCCCAATAACATATTTTAATTCTGAATTCTCCCAATAACCAATATCTATGCATCAAAATCTGTAAGTTGAACTTTTTTTATATAACAGAATGATTAGGCTTGCACTGCCTCGCCTCTCTTACCTATCGCTAGGATATTCACAGTTCTTTCTATTTGCATATTTGTATTTTTTAAAGACTTTTTTCTTAGAGCAGCATTAAGTTCACAGCACAATTGAGAGGAAGGTACGGAGATTTATCATATACCCGCTGTCCTCACACACGCATAGCTTCTCCATTATCAACAGCCCCAGCAGAAGAGTATGTGCGTTACTGTTGGTGCACTTTGATTTTCTAAAATACATGCATACACATACACACAGTCAGACAAAGCCCTTGGGAGCATGGCTTTGTTTTGATGGAGAAGCAGTTGACATCATAATAATGCAAATAACTTCCCATGGAGCAGCAGTTGCTTCGACTTAGAGCCTCACCACGCTTAAAATGTCATTTACCACCTCCCATTCCCATCAGTCCACTCACTATCTTGCTAGCTCCTTCACTTTCCTCTAGAGTAACATTGGTCTCCATCTGTTCTCTCCCCCATCATCTGCCCATCTCGACCTTGGGCTGCAAAGTATCATTTATCCCCAAATTGATATACAGGTTTAACACAATTTCTGTCAAAATCCCAGCAAGGTATGTATAGACAAGGTTATGCTAAAATGTATATGAAAGGCAAAGGAACTAGAATAACTAAAACGACATTGAAAAAGAAGAAAATAACATGGAAGAAATAGTTCTACCCAACTTGATGACTTATTATATAGCTACCATAATCAAGACAAGTACCCAGCCTGGGAAGCTCCCTCGTCCTACTGGGCTGATACTCCTCTTCCCCACCCAGAGACACCAGGAATCCAGGTGGAACAACCAAGGTGATTACACCACAACAGATCCCCAGCCTTTGATCAAGGAAGGGCTATTCTGCCACAAGTGCCCAGCCTGGAAGAGCTCTTTATCCCTGCAGGCCAGAGACTCCCTCCTCCTACCCAGAAGCACCAGGCAGCTCAGCCTAGGGAGGCTCCTTCTGCCATTCTGCCAGAAGGGTTACTGGGAGCCTCAATGGCAGTAGATAAACTAAGAAAACCAAAATAACATTGCAAGGACTCTGAAAATTAAATTTTCATTGGAACTACAGCTCATAAAAACAAGTCAAGTTCTTTGTGCTAAACCTAATCAGGGTGACACACCACTGAAATGAGAAATTTATATAGGACCCAGAGTCTCCTAACATAATGGCCAAAATGTATGGTATGCAATAAAAATCACCCATCATACAAAGAATCGGGAAGATTGCAACTTGAATGAGAACAATCAATCACCTGATGCTAACAAGAAGAATGAGAACAAACTTTGTAATTATTTGACACGAATTTTAAAGCATCCATCATAAAAATGCTTCAACAAACAATTACAAATTCTCCTGAAACAGGCCGGGCACGGTGGCTCATGCTTGTAATCCCAGCACTTTGGGAGGCCAAGGTGGGTGGATCACGAGGTCAGGAGATCGAGACCACGGTGAAACCCTGTCTCTACTAAAAATACAAAAAATTAACCGGGCATGGTGGTGGGCGCCTGTAGTCCCAGCTACTCGGAGAGGCTGAGGCAGGAGAATGGCGTGAACCCGGGAGGCGGAGCTTGCAGTGAGCCGAGACTGCGCCACTGCACTCCAGCCTGGGCGACAGAGCGAGACTCCATCTCAAAAAAAAAAAAAAAAAAAAAAAATTCTCCTGAAACAAAGGAAAAATATCAAATCTCAACAAAGAAATATACACTATAAAAAAGAAAGTTATAAAACTGAAAAATACAATAAGCAAAAATAAAAAAGACTCATTATATGGGCTCAATAGTAGAATGGAGGTGACACAGGAAAAAAGTCAGTAAATTTGAGGACAGAATAATGGAATTTACCGCATCTGAACAGAGAGAAAACAGACTAAAAGAAGTAAATAAACAGTTTCAAGGATCTATATAAAAATGGCAAAGACCCAACATTTGTATAGTGGCATCCCAAAAGAAAGACGGGGGAAGACTAAAAAGTACTCAAAGAAATAATGGCTGAAATCCCAGCTTTGGCAAAAGACATAAGCCCCAGACACAAGAAACTGAGTGAAGTCCAATAGGATAAACCCGAAGAAATTCATGCCAAGACACAGTAAAAACTAAAGATGAAAGGAAAATCTTGAAAGCTGCCAGAGAGAAATGACACATTAATTCTAGGGGCACACCAATTTAAATGAAAATTTCTCATCTGAAACTATTCAGAGCATAAGGAAGTGGCACAATCTTTTACAAATGCTGAAATAAAAGAACTGTCAACTGTGAATTCTACATTAGGTGAACGAAGGTGTTTTGCAGAAATGAAGGGGAAATAAACGTTCTCAGATGAAGAAAAAAAGAATTTATGGCTAGTGACCTACCTTTAAAGAATGTTGAAAGGAAGCTCTTTAAATAGGAAATGATACAAGGAGTTGTCTTGGGGCATCCAGAGGAAAATAAAACAGAAAGAAAAGAAACACGGGTACCTACAATAAACTAAACTACTCCTTATCTCGTAAATCACAATTGATGAAAAAGTAAACCTAAAACCGCTCTGAAAAATTAAGTCTGTTACTCTTTAAAAAAAAAAAAAGCACATGCATGATATTTACAATCACTCAAAAGAAAATGAAATTCGTAGATACACACTTACATAGCATATACAAGATGTGTATGTTGAAAATTGTGAAATGCTGATGAAAGAAATCAGTGAAGAACTAAATAAATGGAGAGACATATGTCCATGGATTGAAAGACTCAACATAATGAAGATGTCATTTCCCCAAAAATTGATTTAAAAGTTATATGCAATTTCTATAGAAATCCTAGCAAAGTTTTTGCCAACATATACAAGCTTTTTCTAAAATTTATATGGAAAGGCACAGGTCTTAGAATAGGTAGAATACTCTTCAGAAAGACGAATGAAGCCAGGCATGATAGGGCATACCTATAGTCCCAGCTACTCAGGAAACTGAAGATGATTGCTTGAGCCCGGGGGCTGGAGTCTTGCAACATAGCAAGAACTCATATCTAAAAAAATAAAAAATTTAAAAAAGAAGAATAGAGTAGAAGAAATCCCCTTACCTGATATTAAGGCTTACTACATAGAAAAAATAATCAAGACAGTGCGGTTTTAGCAGATGGACTGACACACTGATCAATAGAAAAGAAGAGATGCCAGAAATAAACCCAAGCGAATATGCCCAGCCAACTTTAGACAAAGGTGCAAAGGCAATTTAGTGATGACAGATACCTTTGTCAACAAACGGTACTGGAGCGACTGGAAATCTATAGGCAAAAACAAAAACAGTAACAAAAACCAAAAATCCCACCCACAATAACCTTAGACTTAAATTTCACGTCTTATTTGGAAATTATAGACTTCATTATAAAAAATGAAACTATAAAACTTGTAGAAAAATAGCAAAAAATCTCCAGGATCTAGAGCTAGGCAGAATTCTTAGGCTTGACATGAAAAGCACAATCAATGGGGCCCGGCGTGGTGGCTCATGCCTAGTAATCCCAGCACTTTGGGAGGCTGGGGCAGGCAGATCACCTGAGCTCAGGAGTTCAAGACCAGCCTGGGCAACATGGAGAAACCCTGTCTCTAAATAAATAAATAAAAGGAAAGCAACGCACAACAAGTAAAAGAAAAATTAATAACAAGGTCCTCATGAAAATTAAAAAGTGTTGCTTTGTGAAAGTCTCTGTTAAGAGGATGAGAAGTCAAGCTACAGAATGGGAGGAAATATTTGCATGCCACATCTAACAAAGGACTGGTTACTAGAATATGCGGAATATGCAAAGAACTCTCAAAGTTCGGCAGTAAAAAACAAACAAGTCAATTAGAAAATGAGCAAAAGACCTGAACACCCTTATTACCCTACAGGATTTACAGATAGCACATAAACACATAAAAAGATGTTTCCCTCACCATTGGGGAAAGGCAAATTAAAACCATGAAGAGATACCACTATGAACCTATGAGAATAGCTATCATTAAAAATAATGATGATACCAAGTGCTGGTGAGGGTATGGGAAACTGGATCTCTCATACATTGCTGGTGGGGATGGAAAAGGGCACAGCCACTCTGGAAAATGGTTTGGCAGTTTCTTATAAAACTAAGCATTCAACTACCATATGACCCAGTAATCGCATTCGTAGATGTTTATCCCAAAGAAATAAAAACGTGTGTCCACACAAAAAAGCATACACAAATGTCCATAGCAGCTTTCTGTATAAAAGCCAAAGTTGGAAATAATCCAGATGTTCTTTGATGGGTAAATGGTTAAACAAACTGGCACATCTGTACCATGCAACACTACTCAGCAGCAAAAAGGAACAGACTATTGATATGTGGAACGACTTGGATGGCTTTTTTTTTCTTTTTTTGAAATGGAGTTTCGCTCTTGTCACCCAGCCTGGCGTGCAATGGTGCGATCTCGGCTCACTACAACCTCTGCCTCCCGGGTTCAAGTGATTCCCTGCCTCAGCCTCCCAAGTGGCTGAGATTACAGGTGCCCACCACCACGCCGGCTAATTTTTTGTATTTTTAGTAGAAACGAGGTTTCACCATGTTGGCCAGGCTGGTCCTGATGTTATATGGAAAAAGCCAGTTCCAAAACATTACATCCTGTATGATTCCATTTATACAGCCTTCTTGAAATGACAAAATTCTAGATATGGAGAACAGATTAGTGGTGTCCAGGAGCTGAGGAGAGTGGAGGGGTGGGGGCAGGGGTAGCAGGAGGAAGGGAGATCTTTGTGGTGATGGAACAGTCCTGTACCCGCATTGCCGTGGCGGGTCCACACATCTACAGGTGTGATAAAAAGGCAACAAACTGTACCCATCCAGTCACATGTCACTTAAAAACAGGGATACGTTCTGAGAAGTGCCTCATTAGGCAATTTTGTCACGAAACCATCATAGAATGTATTACACAAACGTCGATGGTAAAGCCTGGCACACACCTGGGCTGTACGGTACAGCCTATTGCTCCTAGGCTAGAAGCCTGTGCAGCATGTTACTGTACTGAATAGTGTGGACAATCCTGTGTGCTCTCGGTCACCCTGTCCAGCCCTGAACACGGTGGCATTTGTGTATCTAAACATAGAAAAGGTAGTGCGTTATGCTATGATGTCACTAGGTGATAGGAATATTTTAGCTCCATTATAATCACGTGGGACCACCATCGATTGTGAGGTTCATCGTTGACTGAAACGACATTGTTGTGTGGTGCGTTACTATCCGTTGTACCAATGTCCATTTCCTGTTTTGAGATTCCACTACAATCACAACGAGGTGAAGAGTACACAGTACCTCTCTTGTACTATCTTTGCAACCTCCTGTTAATCTATAATTACTTCAAACTAAACAGTACACACACACACACACAGTCACACAAAGCCCTTGGGAGCATGGCAAGAGAAGGAATTGATACCATCAGAGTGCAAACAACCTCACGGGAAGCAGTGAGGGCTTCCATTTACAGTGTCTCCACTCTTAAAATGTCACTCATTGCCCACCCTCCTTCCGGCACCCCTGGTACAATCCAGCAGCTCTGGTCTTCCCCTGCGTGATAGTTCCTTCCCTTCCCACCTCAGCTGTGCTCTGAAGTAACATTCACGTCCACCTGTCCCTTCCTACACTTCCTTCCCCTCTCTACCTTGGGTTGCCAAACCTACACCACCCCTCTGACCCCACTCCAAGGCAACCAATCAGAGAAAGCCATCCTCCTGGCCAGAGTGGGCATGTGACCCAAATTAGGCCAAGCAGAGTCCTTGTAGGGGGCTGCCATTTGACCCCTGCAGCTCCGGGCTCAGAGCAAGGCCTTCCATGCGCATCTCCAGGGCCACCACTCCAGGGGAGCCACTCACAATGTGTTCTACATAACATTTGGCTTAGAGGGAATCTAAGCCCGAGTCCCAGAGAGGAAACTTCAGGAAGGAAGGCATGCCAAAGCCAGGACTTCTGTGGGTGCAGACCAGCCAGGAAGGAGGGGGCCAGAGCCAGGACTTCTGTGGGTGCAGACCAGCCAGGAAGGAGGGGGCCAGAGCCACGCAGATGGATACTACCCAGGCTCACCTGCCTCCCAGGGAGCCTGGTACCCTCAGCTGGGCCAGCTCCCAGCCCCATGGCTACTGGTAGCCAAGGAGCCCTCGCTGTGCTTCAAACAGCCTGGGGGTGTTACAGCACCCCCACTCACATGGAAACCTTTCTGGGGTCCCCCGTCCCTCGCCTGCTGTGCAGGATTGAGGAGCCACTGGAGGAGGCCAGAGTCTCAGAGCACCAGGGCTGAGCGGGCACAGGGGATTCTTTTCACAGGGAGGAGGCCAAAGCTGAAGGGCCTGGAATAAGAATCTCCTGGGAGGCCAGGCATGGGCATTCTCTCTTTCCTCCTCCTCCCTGTCTCCTCACTTTTGTACCTCCTTTCTCTCTCTCTCCTCCGTCTCTCTTCATCTGCCCCTCTCTCCCTCTTCCCCTCTTGCCTGCTTCTCCGTCTCCCCCTCCAAGGCATGTCAGAACTAAGCAGAGCCAGCAAAGCGGTGTCTCTGTCCTCATCTGGTTACCCCCCACGCTGGCCCCCTAGCCCTGCTTTCCCCAGCTCTGTTCCTGGCTCCCAGCCCTGGCCACCCTGGGCAACCCGGTCCAGCCAAGAGCAGGCTGTTTTGGAAAAGTGCAGGGAGGTGGCAGAATGTGCGGTCTGTGAGTGCCCTCCAAACTGGCGCCCCAATCCCTGGACAAACAGAGTCCATGTTTGCCTGTCCACAGTGGTCTGTGTTCTCCTTCCAGGCTGGGAGATCCCGCGGGTAGGCGACCATGTCGGGGACGTCATTGACCCACTGGGCCCATGGGGGAGAGGCAGGGACCCTGGGTGATGACAGGGCCAGCAGCCTGCCCAGCTGGGCCCGCCTACCCTGAGCAGGGTGGTCAGGCCGAGGGCAGCCCAGGGACTATGCTTTCATTGCCTCTGCTGCCACACGGGCCATTCCACCAGGAGGGATGGAATTTACTCTCTGGAAAACAACCGCCTTTCCTGGCACGACTCCCTGCGGAAGCTGGGGCTTTTCACTGCTTCTCAGGAGACTGGGGGCCTCTGTCCGAGGGAGCCCCTTGGAGTGGGCATGTGCGGGTGGGGCAGGCCACCAGTACTACCTTCTGCTTTTTGTGGCTTTAGGAAAGTCCCCCTGCCCCTTTCCCCACCCTGGGGAGAGTGGAGGATTGGGGCAGCGTCACAGTGCGGAGGAGAGGTGAGGCAGAAAGGACGCCAGAGCAGGTGAGCTGGGGTTAGGGTTGCTGAGCGTTCTGCTCTGGTGACATTGCTCCGATGCTGGGTACTTCTCTTCTGGGTGGCCAGGCTCCGAGACCTAGGCAGAGCGAGGCCCTACACCCCAGGGTGTGCCTGGGCCAGGGTGCTCTGAGCTGAGGTTGGGTCTGACTGACTGTATGGAAAAGAAACACTGCAGCCGCTGAGGTCAGCTCAGGGGTGGGCCTTCCCCCTCAGGCTGTGGGGATGGGACAGGGCAGGGCAGAGGCTGGGCCCAACCTGGCCACGCTGTAGCCTTTCCTGGTTCCCAGTGTGCAGCTCCAGGGGCCGAGGCTCTGTCTCTCGTTGCCCTCCCTCCCCACCCACAGCCCCTCAATCCCGGGAACCACCTGGGGTTTTCTCAGCACTGAAAGTCGTGCCCATCACGGGTCCTCACCTCAGGCCTCTGTGACAGTCAGGCTGTGGATCTTTCCATGAAATGTGATCATCGGCGAAAGAGGACAGGGTTTCAATCCTCAAATAGGCCTGGAGAATGCTGCAGCCTGTGTTCACCCCACACTCTACTGCCCTTGAGGCTACACATCCTGGGGCTCAAGGTTCTGACAAGGCCTGCAGAAGGGGAACCAGGATGACTGTGTTTAACGCATTTCCCAAACTCATTTGATCATGGAATCTATGTGATCCCACAACACCCATGAAACAGGCTTTGAGAAGTGCTGGCATGGGACGCGAGCCCAGACGTCAGAAGAACTGAATTCTGCTCCCTAATTTGCCACGTGACTGTGAGTGTCCTCGCTCAAGTTAACAAGACAGGCTCAGAGCTCTCGGTCCCCCTGTCCAGCCTCGAAACACCTGGCACAGCCAGCCACGGCCACACTCAGAGCATCCTCCCAGCTGCCCCTCCCCCAATAGGCTGACCGGTTCTCTCTCTCTCCCTCCCCAGGGAACCTCCTCCTCCCAGGACTCTGTCACAGACCCCTGTGCCTGCATGCAAGGAATGGCAAACTGGCCTCACGGGACAGTTTTAGGGAAGAACTTCCTAACTGACAAGGTGGATGGGGTGTTGCTGATGTGAACACAGGTGGCCGGGGAGGACTCTTTCAGTAAGGCTGACAAGGCAGAGAGCAGAGAGGCAACGGAGACGAGGGTGAGTCCCCACGGTTTATTATAGAAGCCTATAAAAGAGCCACATTGAGTATTTCCAAAATCACAAAATGCACGACATTCATTTTTTTAATATGCAACATGGAATATTATATACAGATTAAAACCACGACAGCAAAAACACTCACACGGTACCAGTTTCATATCAAAACAAAACACACAAGTGCTTTTTCAATATTAAAATGACTGTGATAAAAACATATTAATATTTTGAACCATGTTTACAATAGAGCAAAATTCATATTTTACTAAATAACAAATATTTAACAGCAAAAACTTTATACTAAATATCTATTTTGAATTATAACAAAAATAGTACTTATAATAGTTTATAAAGACAGACACAAAATTATAACATTTATGAAAAAAAAAGTTTGTGTATAAAATAATATTATAGCCATCTGGGCAGGGTCACGGTGGTGCCCAGAACACAAACGCCAGCGCCCAACATCGAAAGTGCTTCAATCTGCAAGCCCGTGGCAGGAAGAGTTTTGTGGGGTTTTGTCTTTTTAAGGTCAAGTTACAATAGTTAGGGATGATAAGTAAGAAACATCACCCATCTAACGCTAGCTGTATGAAACACACACGCACACGCACAGACACGGGCATCTCGTTAGAGAGCTGAAAGGAGGGACCAATTACAACACAGGGATCCTGTCAGCCAGCCAGAGCTTTCTTCAGCTCTCTTCTCATTGCCTTTGAGACCCAGCAGGGCAAATGATCCTTCTTTCCTTCCTCACAGGGACCCCCCTCAGCTTTTCCTTCTC
Organism: Hylobates moloch; assembly: GCF_009828535.3. NCBI lineage: Eukaryota > Metazoa > Chordata > Mammalia > Primates > Hylobatidae > Hylobates > Hylobates moloch. The sequence goes on along the minus strand of NW_026652290.1, from coordinate 52,483,281 downwards.
TGCCCCCTACCAGGCTGGCCACCCCCAGGGAAGGCCCCTGAGACCTCCCAGCCCATGCCCCCTGCCCCTCACCTGGACCAGACCCAGTGGGCTTGTCTGAAGTTCCACTTACTGCTCTCCTAGATACTCAGTCAGAAACAATTGGTTCAGGGCCAGCTGGATCAGTTTAAAGGCAAATGAACCTTCCGGATACTGGTTTTGTGTTGCGGGGAGGGGGTACCGGTTCGGGTGCACCATGTAGCTATGCTGCAAGCTTTGACAAGTCTTTACCCATTCTGGCCTGTTTTTCAGGATTGAGGATGATCAATTTTGCCAATAATGTCTGTTCCACGCTGTTTTTTAGTAGTGGAAAAGTAGGAAATAAATGAAACATCTGAGACTCGGGGATTGGAGAGCAGTCTGTGTGGTACGGGCCCGTTCCTATAGTCTATCGTCAGGGTGGCTGTGAGTGGGGTCAGGGTCGGTCTGTGGGGCTGCCTACGGGATCTGGTCGGAGGGAGCCGCTGAGGTGCTCAGAGCAGCGATCAGGGACTGGCATGTCCTTCATTCTTCTGTGTTTTCGATTTTCTTGTAAAGGGGATTCATTGCTTTTACAACATCAAAAACCAATAGAGAAACACAGAAAGCAAGGAAAAATCTGAAAACAGACACAATTGCTTAGAGACTCACCAAAGGCCCCGAAACCTTCCCCAGGAGGCATCCCAAATTGCCAACACTCAAAACGCCAGTGGCAGGAGCTACTCCTCTTTCACCCAGTCATCCCGACTGGCCAGTTTTCAACCCAATCCCCCTGACAAACCGCACGTAGCCGCCTCTTCAGCTCTAGCTGCGGCAGCCTTCCCGCAGCTGTCCGGAGACCACACAGGGCCCTGGAGTCAGCTCCGAGGCAGAACTGCCGCTACGCTCACCTCCCACGCTTTCGCCTCTTCCCCACCCCTGAGCTGGGCTAAGCAGACAGTGGCATAGAGGTGGAAGGGACTTCAAGGACACCTTTTTCAGGGCGGAGGGCAAAGGGGGAGAGTTAAGGAAGGGAAGACGGAGGCCCTGGCTCCCCGTCAGAAGAACCCGTATCCTTCCCCATACTCACACCTGGAGTCAGGGGCACTGGGGTGAACAGTGGCCAAGCAGGAAATTGTGGCCGCCTCCAAATCTACCTGATCAGGGTTTTTGACAGGAGAGGGAGGAGGCAATGGGCCACATTCCACCTCCACCAGGGACAAGGCAGAGGCACTGGACTTCAGTCCAGGAGTGAGGCTCCGAGATTAAACCCAAATAATGCCTGGAGCCGGGGAAGGCTTTCAACCCTAGGCCCGGGGGCTGGGTTTGACCAGAGACCCCTTCCTCTTCACTCACAGAAGTCTCGCCAGGACAGCTGGAACACAGGCTAGGGCATGAAGGGGAGGAAATGTTCACTCCAGACCCCAGCATCCCCAAGATTCTCTATCACTGAATAAATATGGGGGCGGGTAGCACATGAGCCGCGGGCCTCAGGCCCCTGTGTGTAACAGGGCCTGGTTCAGCAGGAGATGGGAAGGTGGGGGTGTCAGTGCACCTGCCCAGGAGCACCAGGGAGGATGCTGGGGAGACAGGGCCTGGGGCTCCTTTGCCCCAAGGTCAGAGGACAGAACAAGTAGCAGCAATAGGTAATTTCAAATGTCCAAACCAGTGAGGGAGGGTGGGAACGGGGGCACAGGAAAGGGCAATCTCCAGGTTGGAGGCAGCCCCCGCCCCGCCAAGGTTGACTCCTGTTCTGCTACCCAGGATGCTGTTCCTGGGCAGACGCAGTGGGGGCGCAGGAGGAGGAGACGCTGAAGAGTGCGCCAAAGGGGCACCGCTCTTCCCCTCCCCCAGCCCCAGCTAAAAGGGTCCGAAAGGAACGGAGGGAAGGGAGCAGTTCAGAACATCACAAAAAACACTGTAGCACGCGCTGACACCTAACACCGTCATGGGCATGCAGAGCCCCCGCCACGCCCTTCCCAGGGGCTGAGCTGGTGGGAAATGGGGAGTGGCTGGAGGGAAGCTGGAGCCAGAAGGGGAGCCCCGCCCTAGGAATGGGGCCCACTGGCTTTGGGTAGGGTTTGCCAGGGATGGGGAGCAAGGGAGGGCAAGTATGGGGGCTACTCGCCCTGCCCGTTCCGGCCCCCTCCCCCACACAGGTTTCTACCTCCCACCGCCGCCACCCCGCTGCCTGGGCTGGGCTGAGGCGGGTGGGCCTTGGGTTAGACTGTGGCGCTCAGCATGGCCTCCGTCTCCGGCAGGATCTTGTTCTGGTTGGAGTCCAGGCCAAAGAACTTGACGCTGAGGCCGTCCACGGGGTGCAGGACGGGGACCAAGGTGATGCGGGGGAAGGTCCGCGTGGCCAGCTCAAAGCGGCTGGTGCTGGCCAGCTCCACCGCCAGCACCTTCAGGAACAGCTTGGCCAGGTGCTTGCCCAGGCAGGTCCGGACACCGCCGCCGAACGGGAGGTAATGGAAGCGGCCGTCCTTGTCCTCGCTCCGCGCCTGGCTGAAGCGATCGGGGTCGAACACATTCACGTCTTTGAACACGGGCGCTGTGTCGTGGGTGTCCCGGATGCTATACATGACACTCCAGCCTTTAGGGATCTGGAAACCCTGGAGCAAGATTGGGGCCGAGGAGCGGGTGGTGAGAGCCGGAGGAGTCCACGGAGGGCCCAGGACTGCTCCCTCCCTGCTCCACCCCAGATGTTCAACACCTGCCTCTTCCTAGAGACACCCCACTGTGGTCCCCAAGGCCTGGCAAGCCTGCCCCACTCAGCATGTTAGTCCAAGCCCTTATTTGTAGATGTGCACTTGTGACTTCACATATGACACCCAACTTGGCTTCATCTGATGCATTTGGGGCGCACTTCTCCCATCAGACTGAAAGCTCCCAGAAAGCAAGCACTCTTTCCCCATCAGGCCTGAAGTCCCTGAAATGGAGACTGGTCCCCCGCCTTGCCCCTATCCCGGTGCCCCCGCTCCCCCATCACCCCCGGCGCCACAGGCCCAGCCTCACATCGAGCTCGAAGGTCTGCAGCACAGTGCGGTAGCCGCCGGAAATGGGCGTGAACAGGCGCATGACCTCCTTGATGACACAGTCCAGGTAGCGCAGCCCACTGAGCGTGTCCAGGCGCAGTGTGCCCTCGCAGGGGCAGCCGCCGCTGTGCAGGATGCCATGAGCCCGCAGCTCATCCCGCAGCTTCTCCAGCACGGTGGGGTGCTTCAGCAGCTGCATGATGAGCGAGGTGCTGGCGCTGGCCGTGGTGGCATAAGCCGCAAAGATCAGCTCCAGGGTCCCATCCTGCAGGGCACAGAGGAGAGGCGTTGTTGGAGGTGTGAGTTCAGCCAGGCAGGGGCCACCCCATTCAGCCAGTGCCCCATGTGCCCAGGTCATCTGTGCTGGGCCCTGCCTGGTTCCTGCAGTGAATTCTGCTTCCTCTGAGCTTCATGTTGCCGGGGCATTAGTGTCACGATGGACACGGGGGTCACAGCCAGTCCCTGGCTGGGCAGAAGACACAACTGCTGTGACCGAGGGCAGAAGCACTGGCTTAGAGTCCCCTGGAGTGGAGCCACTTCTCACTCACTGCTGGGTTCCTGGGCCAGCCCCACAGGCCTGATATGCAGTGGGCTCACAGGAGAAAAAGAACAAATCCTAAGAAGCCAGGCCCTGCGCAGCAGGTGTGCACGTGTATGTGTGGGGGATGTGAGTCTAAACCCGGGCCTTCCCACTCCCAGTGCCAGCCCCTTCCTCCATCGCAGGAGGAGGACATTCAGTGGGTGATCAGGGAAGCCAATGGGGTCTGGGAGGGAGCCTGGGGCCACTCCCCTGGAGACCTGGGATGAGGCTGAGGGGAGGTGACCTTCAGGGGACCTAAAGACCCCGCCAGGGCTTTCTGGGGAGCAGGACACCAGGGCCATGGGTTCCCCATAGAAAGGCCCCAGCAGGCTATCTCATAGCATACCCTGCATTTTACAAATGTGGACTCTGGGCCCAGAGAGGGCAATGAAGGGACCTGGGTCCATTACTGGCCATGGCAACATCCATAAATCACAAAGCTTCTTGTAGTGGAAAAGCCACTCCAGCTCTTCCTAGCTTCCCATGAAAGAAGTCGGAGCTAGAATATGGGGAGGCAAAGATAGTGGGCAGGGGAGGCTGCAGTGAGTGTCCATGGGCACCCAGCAGTGGAGCAGGCCTGCAGAGCCCAGGTGGGGATGGGCGAGTGAGCCCTCCTCAGGTGAAACATCCACCTAAAGCAGGGCAAGCAGGTCCTGTGTGGAGCACAGCCGGGATCCCCAGGGGCCCAGGGGGCGAGGGGGAGGGTGGGAGGGCATGCAAAGTGCCAGCAACTTGAAAAGGCTGGGGGTGGGGGAGGATACCTCACATCCAAATCTCCCCTGCTCTTCCCCAAGGGCTGAAGCTGGTGACAAGCAAGTGGTTTCCCCTTGTCGACCTGCATTTCCCTAGATGGCCTCCCAGGGATATTGGGACTAGGAAATGAACTGAGATCATTCCCAGGCCTGAGCTCCCTGCAGGCCATGGGGAGAGAAGGGAGGGCGCCCCACAGCATCCTGCACAGCAGGGGTGGGGACACAGACTTCGCTTCCAGTTTCAAGGTCTCCAGCCACTGCTCAGAAAGTATGTGTGGGGACAGACTACAGGGAAAGCTCAGAATGGAGCCTGGGTGCTGATGCTGCCAGCAAGGGGCACACGCCCACCCCACCTTCAGCTCCTGCATGGTCATCTCCTTCCCATGCTCCTTGCTGCTCTCAATGAGGAGGTCCAGGGCGTCCGAGTAGTCCTTGCCCTGTGTGCACTGCAGCTTCTCCCGGATGGCCTTTTCCAGCCCCTTCTGCAGGATCTGCCGAGCCTGAATGCCCTGCAGAGGGGAGGGCTGTCACTCATATGGAAGGGCAGGCTCCCATCTGAGCCTCGGGACCACCAGGGACGACTCCAGCCTCCTAACCCCACGCTGACACCTCTCCCCTTTGTCCATGTGCTCTGTGCCTAGGTGCCCATCTCAGGGGTCAGGTCAGCCACCCACCCCCAGAGAGGGGACTCATGGATGCTCCTGCTCCTCTCCTCCCAGGCCGTGGGTGCTCACCCGCCGGTAGCCACTGAAGGGCAGGTCGACAGGCAGGGAGAAGACATTCTCCACAAACTGCTGGTAGACCTCAAAGAGGTGCCCAAGGTCCTCCTCAGGGATGCTGAAGCCCAGCAGCACCCGGATGGCCATGCGGAAGGTCAGCTTCTGTGCCTCCTGGTACACGTTGATGGCCTCGGGGTGGCTGCTCCAGGCGCGCAGTGTGTCCTGGATCACCAGCTGGATCTTGGGCAGGTAACTCTCCAGGGCTTCATGGCTGAAGATCTTGGAGAAGACCTGGAAGGCAGAGAGGCAAGTGGGTGAGCTGATTGGCACAGCCCACCCCTGGCCAGCCCCTCACTCTGCCTGAACAATGAATGTGACTGGAGAGAACTTCAGCTTCCACACAATAGCAAAGCCTTGAGAGCTGGGCAGGCCAGCTGCCAGCAAGTCTTTGGGGGATGTGGCTTGTGAGGGGCACAAGTGGGGGCTGAGCGGGGCCAGGGCAGGGAGGCTGCCCTTACATTGCAGAAGCCCATTTCGGAATCCCGGGACACAGAATGGAAGTGCCCGGGAGAAGTGGAGCACAGTCGTTGGACTGTACAGGGAAGTAGGGGAAGGCCATCAAGGGAAAGCTACTCCATGGGGGACAGCAAGAAAGGCTGAGACTAGACCTCAAGTAGGACTTCCTGGGAACCAAAATTGTCATTACTTGCTGGAAAACACCTACTGGGTGCAGATTCTAGTAAGTTTATTAACAGCTGTGCCATGAAAAGGTCTTCAGTGTGGCCAGGTCCAAAAGCAGGGGGAGATGGGGGCAATGGCTTTCCACCCCCAAAGATCATAAAGACAAACAGAAGCCCTGTGACTTCCCTGCATCTTCCAGGGCCATTGTAAGCAGCCAGTGAGTCCTGTTTCCACCTCCTTGTCTTCCGTCCTCCCAGCTGGCTGCACAGCCCCCCTTGCCACCCTCCTCACTCAGGACTCCCCCGCACAGGTTTTCATGTGTGGAGGAGAGGGGAGCACGTTAGTTTATTTACCAAAAGCCTGTGGGTCTCCCTCATAAGCAGCAACCTCCATCCCACCAGAGTTCAGATGAGAAGGGGGAGCACCCCTGCCACCAGCACCAAGCAAAGGCTGGGAGGGGAGGGACAGTGCAGAAGAGGGAGCCCCCCACCCCACCCCATGCAAACCACACACACGCGCCGCCCTCCCCTACTGCCCCCCCAAACACAACCACCGCACAAACTGTAAATGTGAGAATTTCCCCTGCAGTCAGCTCGGGGAGGAAAGGTAACATTTTCCTGGCCTGGGCCCTGCATGGCTAATGGGAGGGCTGGTTTGCAGAAATAACAGTGCTGGCCCTTCAGTGGCCCAGCCAGGCGTTCACAATAGCACTTTCATTCCGAAATTCCCGGTGGAGGGAAGGAGGGAGGGCAGGAGGCCGGCGAGGGGCAGAGAGGCCTGCACTGTTTGGGGCCGCTCCTGCTACAAAGGGACAGCTGAGAGGTAGAAGGACGATAGGAGGTCGCCTGGGTCAGCCCAAGCCCAGATGGGTCATTCACACCTTGCCCAGTTTTGGGGGTCTGAGGGAATTTCCAGGGGACTCTAACTGCTGCCTCCCCTCAGAGAGTGATGGATAAAGGCAATGCTTGTTTGCTTCAACCCCCAACCCTCATGTCCTTAGGATTCCAGGTTCAGCCCTTGGGCAAATGAAGGGTCTTGGGGGAATGAGAAGGGGCACTTCTAGAGACCAGCACTGACCAATGAAGGGCCCCTTACAGACAGCAGAGAGCCACGGGGTGGGCAGAAAGCAGCGCACAGGAGGGAAAAGTGCATCAGGAATCAAGACAGGGGCAGGAAAATCACTCTGCAGCTACCAGGCCTCCATGGCGGGACAGGGAGGCCAGAGGTGGGACAGGGAGGGCCAGAAAGGTCATACCTGGCCCAGAAACAGCCAGCCCAGGACGGACTAGGGGTTCTGTCACGGAGAGTGCAGGGTAGGGGCTGGCCAGGGCCCCCAGCACATGGCAGACCTGGTCCTCCTGCCTCTCACCCGGTGCCCTGGAGGCCATGCCCACCAGGCCCAGCCAAAGTCGAAGCCAGTGGGCTCTATGATGCAGTGGGGTGACGGGAAAGGGGCTGAGTTGTAACTGTGCATCATCCAGCAACTTACAGTGTGATCATGGCCAAGTGGCTATCCGCTCCCCCAAGCCTCAGTTTCCTCATCTGTAAAACAGTGAGGTGGAACCAGGTGGCCTCCCTTCAACCCACTGAGCACCTAAACACCAGCACCCACCTGCCCCTAAGCAGATGCTATCCCTTCAAAGCTGCCCAGAACTTGGCAATGCTTGAATCCCCTGGGGAGTGCCTTCCAGCCCCCACTCACACACCCCACGTGGGCTATAGTGGCCCAGGAGGGGCCATCCCAGGGTTTCAAAAGGGGGAGCACGCAGGGCCCCCACCTCACCCACAGACAAGCCCTGTCCTGCCCTGCCCCGTAGGTTCCGTTTCCTGCGCCCTCTAGCGATGGCTGGTTGAACTGCTCCTTCTCAGGCCTTGGGGGCCCTAGAGGGCAGGCAGGGACAGTCTAGGAAGGGCCCTTACAGACAGCAGAGAGAAGGGCCCCGGGAGACCTGGGACTGAGAGAAGGACTCCAAGGGCAGGGGTCAGGACTGACCCCTGGGGGGAAGGGGCCCATGGGCAAGGCCAGGAGCTAGAATGAGCCGGAAAAGCCACTGCCACCCTGCACCTGCAGGCCCCTGGGGCTGGGGCTTCTAAAAGGAAAGTGAAGGCAGGAGCAGGACACTGTCTTGGCCGGCGTCTGACTTGCTGAGTGACAGCCAGCAGGCCGCTGCCCCTCCTGGAGCTGTTTCCCTGCTGGGTTCATGAGAGGCCGGACTGGCCGTTCTGAGGGCCCTTCTGCCAGGCTGTCCATGACGCTCCTCAGAGCCCACCGTGAGGTGGAGAAACTGCCCAAATGAGAAGGCCAGCAAGGTGGGTGGAGGGCACACTAGCCCCAAGGGGCTGGGCTCAGAGGTCACCAAGTCCATGCCCCTGGCTCTTGCCCAGCTGCTCCACAGGCATAGGGGCCTCCCAGGCCCTGGGAAGCCTCCAGAGCCTCATCCCTGGGTCTGTGCCCGGGGGTAACAATGCAGGCACTTCCCAAAGCCGGGGCAGCTCTGAAACAACCACCCACCACAAAGGACGGGCGGAGGCGGAGGCACAGGCTGGGGCAGAGGGCAGCCAGGGCGGTGTCAGGGCGGGCTGGGTCTGAGGCCACCGCCTGCTGGGGTCAGGACTCGGGCACACTGGGAAGGTGCCGGGGAGTGGCTCCCTGTGAAGAGAGGAAGGGTTCCCGGCCCGGAGCTACTTCCCTGACCACAGGCATCGCAGGAGCCACGGCTGCTTTGTTTCCTTCTGGGGCTTCCCTCGGAATTCCCAAAAGTCAGCCAAGAATGCTGGACAAAGGTCACTGGGAGCCAGCCCAGGCCCAGGCCCAGGCCAAGCCCTGCAGAGGGAGTGGCAGGTATGGACTCCCCACCAGGGCTGATGCCGGCGGAGAGCAAGGGCACTGCCACAGGAGCCCAGGAGCACCTGTCCAGGTTTACCTGCTGCAGCCCCAGAGGCTCGGGCAGGAGGGAGGAGGGCACTCGCCTTAAGGGATGGCCTTGGGCAACTCCCCTGCCAAGCCCCCAAGGACACAATAGGCTCATGGTTCTCTTGACACCCTTGGTTCTCTCCCTCCCTCCAGAGTGGGAGCTGATCCCACAAGGGTCTAGGGGCACCGCCAGGGGCTTGTGAAGGCTCAGATTCCCTATCATTGTTTCTACAAACGCATTCTCCCCAACCAGGCCTCCTCACCCCTCCTGCCTCTCACCCCGTGCCCTGGGAGGGGAGTTGCTCTGTGAACCCCCATGGCCCTGCGTGCTGCGCTTGCTCAGCCAGAAAGCCTCCCCCTTCCCTGCTGGCAGGTGTGGACAGATGGACAAATGGATGGGCAGTAGGAGCGGGTAGAGCCGGAGTGGGGACCCACTGCCCAGGCCAGTGACTCAGACTGGGAGGAATGGAAGCGGCTGCCCAGGAGGGGTGGGGGCCTGGGCAGGCCACCTGGCCAAGCCACCGGAGCCTCGGCCTGCAGAGTGGAAAGAATAACAGAGGGCAGGCAGCCGCTGAGGCAGCCGTCCGCACAGGGGTGACGCCAAGGTGTGTACTTTATATTCAAGCAAGGGGGGTAAGAGAGAACGTCATCTTCCCAGCTGCCTGGCTGCCTCAGCTTCACCCTGGCCCAGTGGAAATGCCAGGCAGCTTCACCCAGAACTGGAAATGTCCAATCCGGGTGTGTGGGGCTGGGTACACTCAGCCCCTCTGGTTTCGAGGAGGCTGGCCCTTGAGGCTGGCCCTCAACAGGCTCCAGCAGTTGGAGCAAAGCGCCTGCCCGAGATTTCACTCCAGCTGTGATCATCTCACCTGGAGACGTGCTCCCCACTGCCCTAACTCTTCCACACATACCTATAGCACAAGGTAGGCAAGGTGGGGTGGGGCGGGCAGCACTTGGCACACACCTGCCAAGCCACAGTATCTGAGATTTGCCCAGCCACTCTTACCTCTGCTGCTTCCAGCCACCACGAACGCCCCCTTAGAAAGCTGTGGATGGGGAGGGGCCTTCCCAAGGTCACAGCCCAGAGCGTGGCTGGCCACACCCACCAGAGGTCCTGAACTCCCTGCCTCCCACCACTCCAGACTCCACAGAGCTGCCCTCTGCCAGCCCTGGTGGGCTCCGAATTTATCCAAGGGTCCTGAAGGGGATCATCCTCTACGGTGAAGTCCCCTCTGAGGGTGAGGCCAGCTGTCCCTGCCACTCTGGTGTGGTCCTGGCATGTCTCAGGGCCCTGGAGCTGCTTCCTTGTAGGCTTAGGGAACCCAGGACAGATACAGCAGCCAGCATGGGGGGCCCAGGGCCAGGGCAGACCCCACTGAGCCTTCCCCCTCCCTGCCAAGGCCACCTTCATCTTCCAAGGCTGGGAGAGTGAGCAAACACATCAGCACCACAGCCTTGGACCCCTCCCTGCCTTGGGAGAAGGACACAGAAAGGAGGGACAGAGGGAAGGGCTGGGCCCTGCATCCAGGCCGCCCACCCTCCCGCTGCCTGGCACAAGGGCATGCAGAGGGAGGTGCCCACTCCCAGGCGCCCTGACCGTGGGCTCCCTCCCCCACTGACCTTCAGATAGATCTGCTCCTGCTACCCGCCCCCCTCAGCAGCCCGTGCCCACCCGCTGGTGCAAAAGTAACTTTTGGGTGAAGGACTTGTGTTGGCAGAACAAAGGCGTTGTGCCTATGCCAAGGGGCTGGGGCAGGGCTCCCAGCAGCAGAGCTGCCTGTCTGTGCCACTGGCCTTCCATCCAACGCAGGTTGGACCTTCTGCCCTGAGCCGAGCCTGGTGGACATGACTGTGTAGCCAGAGGCTATGCCTTGGTCCAAAGGCCTCCTAGAGCCAGGTGTGGGCTAGCCTTCCCCAGGACCCCACAACCATGGGTCCTCCTGGCACCGTCCTCCTGCTGAGGCACCTCCTGCCTTCTCCATCCCAACACAGACCCCAGGAGCACAAGGTTTCCAAGATGGGGCCAAAGGTCAGGGATGGTGGGTGGACAGGCAGGGTTTCTTGACCTCTACCTCCAAAGCCTAGTCCCGCACCTTGGCTTCAGGCCCAGAAGGTCCTGTAGGCAGGGGTATGGGTAGAAGGGGCAAGACTACCACTTCTGAGGTCTCCCCAGTCCAAGGCTAAGTCCCTCCCCTGAAATGCTCTCCAGGTTCCCTGAGGGTATCTCCAGGCCACTGTCTGGGGTGCCCTGAAGCTGCTGGCCTCTTGGTGCATTGAGGTCCAGTCCTATCTCCAAAGGAAAAGAGGAGAGGCCCAATCCTGGTGGGTAGAGCTGGGCACAGGAAGCTTCTAGAACGATTCTGTAGCTCCTTCTCCATGTTTTGGACAACTGTCTCACCCCTACCTTCCTAACCAGACTCCATCTGCCCTTCTATGGCAATACTCCAGCCACTCTACACACAAAGAGGGATGGGGTCCCTCCCCCATCCATCAGATACTCCCCAGGCCCTGGGCAGGTGAAAGGTAACCCAGGAGGAGGGAGGGAGTCTGAGGCCCTGGCTGCAAGGACACAGGCCTGGCTTCCAGAGATGATTCTGTTAGACTGGGCAAGACTTTCTGGACTTTTTCCCTGGCAACCCCACCCCTGCTGGCCCAAGACCACCAGGGCAGCCAGGGCAAACACCTGGAGCGCAGTGATGGCAGTGAGAAGCCCCCTCCAACACATCTGGTCAGACCTCCCAGAGGCGGGGTGGGCCACCAGCCCCAATGGAAACAGTGACGCTCCAGTTCCCCACCAGCCAGGCCCCAGCACACCTGGGCCCCACTTCCCGCACGTACCTCCTAACCAGGCCAGTCCTGGCCCAGCAGCCCACACTGTAGCCAGGCCTCTAACTGCAGCATGGACTGGATAAAGAGGTGTGCGTGGCACACAGCAGCCCCCACCTTGGCCACAGTGAGTCCACCAGGCCTTGGGTTCAGCAGATGAGCCATTCTCTCCAGGACCAACATGGATATTTAGAAACAGTGGCCCTGAGTGTTCTCCTAGCCTCCGGCTAGATTCTACCTACTTAGCCCCAGGATTTCATGGAGTTCAGTAAACTGAAATCATCAGTTAGGGAGATTTGGGGGGAAGGATCCTTTTATCTGGCTGACTACCCATTTCTCATTCGACCCTCCCCGCCAACATGCCCCACGTGGCAAGCATAAAACTGCTACACACAAAGAGGGGGCCCTGCATTTGGCTCTCAGGCCTCTGGCAGGATGAACCAGCTTCTGGTGACTCCCCACCCACCCCCAGGGAGCTAAAGGACCGGCTGTTCTGAATAGCGAGCCATCACGCCTCAGCCAAGGCTCTCAGTTTCTGCCCCGACCCCAACCCCAGCCCTCCCCATCCTTTCCCCCCTCATTCCTGAGGCGGGTCATCTGCACCCTCCCTTCCTTCTCCCTCCCCTCTAAATGGACAATGTAGGCCAAAAAACCTTGGGGCTTTCCAGGCAAGCCCTTCCCAGCCAACACCTGGAGGCCCGAGGCCAAGTCAGGCCCAGGGTGGGCGGAACCCCAAGACAACGCCCTCACCCCGAAGCCCTCTGCACCCCAGGCTCTCACACTCTGGTCCTGGCCACATCTCCTTCCTCCCAGCACTCACTGTCCACCCCAGCTTCCAGCAGCCCCAGGCATGCGGGACAGAAGAGGACTCTCCTCCGGGGCCCAGAAACTATTCCCATGGACGCTGCAGTCCGGTGTTGCAGGCTCTCCCCTAAATTTTCTTTGTCTCCTGACCTGGTTCAAGTCTCATTCAACCGCTCTACGCCTCAGTGGCCCCTTCCATGAAAAGGGGACAATAATACCCCTCTGGCCAAAGCCTCTGTAAAGCAGAGATCAGGAAGCAGCCATCTCTTTTGGAGCTGAGTCTCCGCTCTCCTCGCTCTTTGGAATGGGCCTCTGGTGGAGTCGCAAAGGCTGAGGGAAAAATAACTGCCCAACAACTTTGAAAAGCCCAGGCTTCATTCCGAAGCCTCCAGCCCCTCCCAGCCACTCCCCAGAACCCCTCTCCCGCTGCCCCCAGGCTGTGGTAACTGCTTCCAGCTAGGAGTGGGGCAGATGGAAGAGGGGACTTTGGGAGCCCCCTCTTCAGTTCCTGAAATACATGCTGTATAAGGGAACGGGGGTGGGGGCAGGGATGCAGCCCAGTCTCCTCGGTTTGACCGCTCCTTCTTTTGTCTGCCGTTAAGAATTACCCTTCACAGCCTGTTCAGAGAAGGTCAAGTGCTACAGGATGCGTCGGCTAGTAGAGCGCTCCCCACCTTCGCCAAGACCACAGCACTGCGGCCCCTGACGGAGGGAGTCCGCCTCCCCACCTCCCCGGTCTGCCACCGCTCCAGGACAGGAGGCTGCCTCTCCCTTTCCTTAGGTTTCAAACCTGGGTGGGTCCTCTGACCCAATGGAAAAAAATGGAGTGGGGGAGGTCGCGCAGCCTCCCTCCCGGCGGCTTCGGGCCCGCCCGCTGGCTCCGCTTTCGGGTTACTGCAGTTCAAACAGCACGTGCCGCCCGCGCTGGGAGCCTAGCGCAGCCGGGAGGGGCGGGGGCCTGCCCCGTGCGCGCCTCCTCCAGTCGCTCGGGAAATCCAAGGGATAAACACCCACTTTCCCTTCCTCTTTCGGAGGGGTGGGTGCGCTTTCATCCCCGCTCCTGCCTCGCCTGCTCTCCCCCCGCCCGCCCTTCCCCCACGGCCCAGGCCCGTGCGCTCTCTGCGGCCCAAGGGTCGCCGCACCTTTCTCTGACCAGGCCCCGCCACCGCAGCCCACAAGTTGTCCCCAACCTCCACGCGCAGCCGCCTGCCCGTGCCTCCCTTCAAGCAGCCTGTGGTGGGAAGGACAGCTTTGATTTTAGAATGATCGGTCTCCAGTCCTCGGAATTCCCTGGGAAACGTGGCGAAAAGGCGAACGCCGGCCAACTGTCCCGCCCCCTTCTTTTTCCAGCTCTGTGGAGCAAGGCAAGGACAGGCTTTGGACACCCCAGCCCCCTCACGCTCAAGCTCTTCCAAGCCACCATTGGGGTTGCCCACGGCGCAGTCGCCCAGCAGGATAAGGGACCAAGAGGAGGCCGGAGCAGGCCCTGGATCCGGACTCGAGGCCTTGTCGGCGGGGAACTGCGGAGTCTTCAAGCATGGTGTGCAAAGGGGGGCACAGATTCGGTAGGGGACATTCCCCGGGCTCCAGGAACTCCTTGCCCCGAGGTGGGGGAGGGAGTGCGCGGAAGAAAAGGGGCAGAGTTCTTACCTTGCGCTTGTTGCGGTGGATGTCGCCAATGGAATTGGACACCGTGTTGGGGCCCAGCAACATGCGGGTGCTGCGAGGCCACTCGGTGCTCACGAGGTGGTGCTCGCCCATGAGGATCTTGCGCACGTTCTCCGCGCCGGTCACGCGTATCAGCGGCCGCCCCAACAAATGCGTCTTGAACACGTTGCCATACTTCTCCCTCCGCGATGACTGGAAGCCAGAACCCTGCGGGAGCCACACCGGGGTCTCTCTCAGGGTGCACTTCTGCAGAGGGCCCGCGAGGGAGGGGCGGCGGACCCCAACCTGGGGTACAGTCACCTGCCCCCTCTCCCCACCAAACACACTCACACAGACAAGCACGCAGGTTTTATTTTTCATAGCGTGCACAAGAACTGGGAAGTAGGGCCTAGAGGATAATAAATAATGCAAGGAGGCCGAGGCCCAGGGGCACCCCCAGGAGGCTGTTTTTTAGTAATGACTTTCGAGAGGAAAGAGGTATCCCGGACAGCTGGACCCGAAGCGGGAGTCTCCGCCCCCACCCCCCCCCCCCCCCCCCCCACCCCGCGATCGGGAGCCTCTCGGAATAAATATTTCCAGGCTCCGGGCCACGGGCTGGCGAGACCCCGCGGGGTGGCCGCAGGCCAAAGATTATTTATAGCGGTAAGCGGTCGGTGCCCGGAGGCAGCAACTACAGATGGGGGTTGGAGTTTCCTCCGCTCTCCGGTGTGGCCCGCGCAGGGACCCGGCGGCCTTCGGAGGACTTTGCAGGGCGGGGTCACGGGCCCAGAGCCGCGATTTTCCTAATGCATTTTGCCCTGGAAATAACGGAGACGGACTTTGGTTGCCGCCCTGGAGTTTGGAACCCGAGCGCGGGGCGGGGCGGGACCGGGCAGGGCGACCGGTGCAGGTAACCAGATCCCCGGTGGTGGCGGCGCGAGCCGAGGATGGCGGGGCCGGGGCCCGGCCGGGCTCTCGAAACGGCTGACGGAGCCGGCCCGGCGCGGGTACCGGAAACCGTGGAGACCTCAGAGGGGCGGGGGCAGGGGCGTCCCGCTCACCTTTGACGTCGGCACTAGTTACCCCACCCCACGTTAACCCTTCTCCTGCCGGGGCAGCACCGGGCGAAAAGGGGGGGGGCGCCACCTGTCTAGCCGCCCCGCCTGCCAGCCCACGAGCGTACCGACTCGAGCTCCAAATCTACCCGGTCCTGCACCCCCGAGGGGACAACTCACTCCCCCTATCCCGGGTTGGTCCCCCTCCTCACTTTCCTTTTTTCCACAGAAAACTACTTCCAACTAAATGTGCACACACCCCAGTACAGCCGAAAAGTGACTCTGCAGAACCCGGAGGCCTAATCACTTTTCCACATGCGCCTCCGGCCCCGGCGCGCGACGGGGAACGAGCCGGGAGCGCCCGCGTAGCCACGAGGGGGGCTGGGCCGCGGAAACGCTGTCCCCCTCCCAGGCTGGAAGACTGGGAGAGTTCCCCACGCCGTGCAGCCCTTCTAGACGGCGTCTACCCCTTTAAGAAAAATCTAGGCGGAGGTGGGGTGCGACAGAAAGGGTGGTGAGACGAGGGTTTCCCTCCCTCCGTCTGCTATACCCGTCTCCCTCGCTCCGTCTCACTCTCCGTGTTTCCTCTCCTTCTTTTCCTCTGTTTTTCTTTTCTTTCAACACAAAAGTTGGGTTGTGAATTTTCCGAGGTCGCCGCCGCCTCGCCCCCACCCCCCGCCTCTGATCTGCCTAACTATAATTAAAGTGCGTTTTTTGTGGCATTAATAAAGAGTTATTTGTCCGCCGTTTCCACGGTCTTCACAAAGAGGACTTTCATAGGGGCGGCCGCTCGGGCCGCGAGTCCAATTTATACAAAAATGTTGTATTTTTAGCCCTGGGCTCTGTTTAGATGGCGCTCGGTGGAAACGGAGAGCCCTTGGAGGTCCCCCCGTAAAATCTGATAAATGACTCCGAAAAAATAACGCTGGGATTCAGAGGGCTCTCATTAACCCCTTAGGCGCTCCTGTACACGTACCCCCTATTTCCCTCCCCACCTCCAGATCTAGGGCCCCGGGTTGGAGGGATGGGGAGGCTTAGGTTTCCTCCTCCCTAACTTCTGTGCAGGTTGGACGCTGACCCCCAGGGGCTCTTGTGGGATTCGGAGAAAAGGTCATGGGGACCTGAGTGGGGGGTAGAGAGAGGTCAGGAAACGAAGTGGGGGTGGGTGGTGACAGACCGTGGATTCAGCAGACTGGCTCTAAAAGGCGGGAGCCGTTGCCCAAGTTATTTTATTTCCTAAATTCGCGGCCCAAAGCCTAGAGCACCGCTGCAGTTGACACTTTAAGTGTGGTGGCGAGGGAAAGGCTCTGGGGATTTCTTTGCGGGGGGTGGGGGGGTGATACTTCCATTGGTTGAAAGGACCCCCACCTCATTGCACGAACAACCCCAAAAAGAGATGGGCCGAATCCGGGACGTGGAAAGACCACAGGGCAGAGGAACTTCGAACCCCCTCCCGGCCCCCGCTCCGCTGTCACTAGTCCCGGGGCAGGGTGAGTGCGTGTGTGCGCGCGCGCGCGAGCACGCGGATTGCACGCGTCTGTTAATTTCAAGCCAAGCTTTCGCACCTGTAAAACCACAGGTCGCAGCGCTCACCTTTCGCTTCACCTCTCTAGTGCGGGGATTGTCAGTTTCAGGACATCCCTGCTTGCCCTAACAGAGCAAACGTGCATACACACAAATACACCTCCCGCAGTTACTGCAGAGGCGCTCCGCTCCCCCACCCCAAGAAGAAAACTGGTGGGTATCACATTGCAAAAGCGATTGTCTAGCACTTGATGAGGTTAACTCCAGGTTAATCTCCCCGTTACCTACCTGGGTCTGGTCCCTGACGCGCCTCACCCCCATTATCACCAGCAGAGTGGGGTTGTGCAGCATCTAACAAGCACACACGCACTCTCTCTCTATGGATCCCACACTCACCTCTCCCAAGTTTCCATCTCCTGCCAAACTGTCCCCACCCAATAAGTAAATAGACCCTTTTCCGCGAAAGCCTAGAGCCCTGGCTTCTCATTTTTCCTTGGGTTACCTTCTTCCTCTTCCACCACAAAACAGACACATTCGCGCGGACCGCGGACCAGGGCCACTGTACCTGGCGCTGCCGACGGCGCCGCAGGAACACAGTTTTACATCGGCAATTCAAGCTGCCACCAGCCCCCTCCTCTCCCGACTCAATTTTCGGCTCCCACCGACACAGCCAACCCCAGAAAGCCGAGGGCGACTGGGGCTTCTAGCACCGAGGGGAGGCGAAAGCGGCTCAGGACCGGACGCTGCCCCGGGATCGCGCCGCCCTGAGTGCCCCCGGGGCGCTCCCCGCCCCCCTGCCAGGCCAGCCGCGACTCAGGCAAGTCCATCTTGGGAGCCCCCTCAGGTCCAGGAACCCCTCTTACCAGCCCCCGAACCTGCGCAGCGGGCGCCAGTGGTCCCGGAACCGCGCTGCCGGCGGTCTAGGGGAGCTCGGGCTGCTGCGGCAGAGAGGAGGGAAGGGGCGGGGCGGGGACCAGTGCCTTCAGGCTCCCGGCGCCCCCTGGCCGGCCCGCCGCTCCGTCCGCCCCGCGCTCGCAGCTAGCGGACCCGGGAGAGCAGAGGAGCGAGCGCGCCCTTACCTGCAGCAGCCAGTGGCCGGTCTCTCCGATGAGCGGGAAGCCCATGGATCCCTTGGGGATGGGCAGCTTGCAGCTCTTGTCGCGAGTGGCGGCCCAGCGCAGCTGCCACAGCTGCTGCGACACGGCCAGCAGCAGCGTCACGGACACCAGGCACGCGGCGAGGGTGGCCAGCGCCGACACCAGATCCAAGCCCTCAAAGAGCATGTTGGCGGCCGCTCGGGGGATTGGCTGTGCCGGCCGCGACGGGGGAGGGGAGGGCCCGACGGGAGGGGACCGGAGCGGCGGGGGAGGGGAGGCTGCGGCCGGGGGTCCTGGCACCTCCAGCCGAAACAGAGAAGGAGGAGGAAGGGGCCAAGGGAAGGGGAGTGGAGGCTGCGAGGCGAGCGGAGAGAGGGAGGAAAAAAAATTGCCTAAAAGAAGAGAGGAGACACGAGGCGACTGGGGTGCAACTTTGTTTGTTTGTTTGTTTGTTTGTTCCTTTATAGCGGTCTTAGGGGCTGCTCAAGGGGTGGTGAGATGAAGCCGTGAGTCAAGCTGGTGGGTTTGCTCTCCCCGCTACCATCACACTCGGAAAACTTTGGAAAACTTTGTCCAGAGGGAGCCTCTCTCTCGTAAGCCCTTTCCCCTGCTCGGAAAAAAAGAAGGGGGCAGAGAGCTAGCGGAGAGAAAGTGCGGTCGATTTGTCAAAAGTATTGCAGTATGGCCCCAAAATTCCTAGGTGAAAAAAAGAAAAAAAGAAAAAAAAATTCCTGAATCCAAAAATTCCAACGAACCCAGAAACTTTGGGGGCGAGGGAGAAAGCTCCCTGGCTGAGGCGAGTGGAGAGGCCGGAGCCCAAACGTCCCTGGGCTGCCCCGGTCGGCGCGCTCGAGCCCCAGAGCCGCCGCGGCACCCCCGAGGCAAGAGCGGCGGGCGCGGCGGTGGAGGCGGCGAGGAGGGCGCTGCGGCCAGAGCGCGGGTGCGGAGCCGGCGGGCCGCGGCCGGGACAGGACGCAGCCGGCGACAGAGCCCCGGGCGGGCGATGGGGCGGCGGCGGCGGCGGCGGCGGCGGCAGCGGGCGGGAGGGGTGAGGCGGGGTGGGGTTGGGGGAGGAGATGGAAAACCCGAGCTGGGCTATTGTATCAATTAAGAAAAGGCAGTCCGTCCCGGGACGCGGTCTCTCGGCTCTGGAGTTGCTGCTGGGGGAAGAAAGGGGGAAAAAAGAAAGGAAGGCAAAAGGAATGAAAGAGGGGGAAAAGCAGGAGGCAGGATTTCAGGGCTGGTGGTTTTAAAAGCTTCTCTCAATGTGAATTTGAGTCCAAAGCGAGGCGATGCGTGTGTTTATATAGAGGCGGGAGGCTGCGCCGTGGGCGCCCCGCCAGCACCCCCCCACCCCCCACCCGCGCGCTCACAAAGCCGGAGGCGTGGTGAGAGGCCGGGCCCGCGGCCGGAGCTGGAGAGCGCAGCCCGGCCTCCCGCCCCGCCCTGGCCGCCCGCCGCCCGCAGCCCGCCCGGGACCCACTTGTAGCCGCCGCAGGATCAAACTCAGTTCACCTCTCGCCTCCTCTTCTTTCTCGCCGGCGTCTCGCTGAGCCCAGCGCCTACAGACGGACGAGATGAGACATACGCGCGCGCACCTACGCGCACACACATACACACACAACACACACACGCGCGCACACACACACCACACACACCTCCGCACACACACGGTGCGCACTCGCTTAGTGCCTGCTTGGCTTCTAGGCTCCTTCCCTTCCTCTTTTCCTCCTTCCCAGGTCAGCGGTCCCCTCCTCCAGCTCCGAGCCAGTCCCTCCTGGGCTGGAGCCCCGGCAGCGGAGGTCCTGGCCCGACTGCCCCCTTGACTGGCAGGCGCCCAAAGCCCTCGAAACTGTGCCTAGGGTCCCGAGCTTCCAACCCGCGGGATCCCGCTGGCTCTTGTCTCCAGGGACCCCTGAGTCACCAGTCCCAACCCCCTAAGCCAGATCCCCCATTCCTGATCCCTACATCCTCATACCTCCGATGCTAAGGTCCGCCCCCCAGCCATATGTCTCTTACCCTACGGAACCTGGAGGTTCCCCTGTCCCCGTCAGCGTCCCAGGCTGCTGACTCTGCAGCCCCTCCTCTCCGGCACATCGGGACCCCCCTCCCCTGCTTTTGTAGTCCCCCTCCACCGCCCGCAGCGTCGGGGAACCCCGATACTGGTCCGGCAAGTGTCCTGCGCGGGGACAAACGCGGCGGCCCCGGTACCCAGAGGCTAGAGAAGACGGGCACAAACGTTCATTGATACAAATGAGCAAATAAACATGCTGGGTGAGCATGGCCACCTTCTCAGCGCTGGCAGCAGAGGGCCCGGCGCGCGTGCCTGTGTACAGTGTGCTTGTGGCCCGGGGCCGCACCTGTGTGTTCGCGCGCGTGGCCTTGCCTCTGCCCGACGTCTGGGGAGCGACGTGGTATGTCTGTGGGTTTGTGTATTCTTTGTAGAGCCATGAGCGTGTCTGCGCATCCGTGCATCTGTCATCTGGCCTCTCCTCCTGCGAGCCTGTGTTAACATGGAGCTGCCTACAGCAACCCCGACATTGGTCTAGCTAATGCCTGCCTCTCTCTCCCGTGCATCCTGCTTCCCTCAGCCCCCCTTGGCTCTGGCGTTCACTCTCGCACTCCCGGAGCCAGAGTCGATATCCCATCTTTAGTTTAGAGTAGTGTGTGTGTCAACGATACTAGACTCCCTTTTTAACACCTTGCCTGCACCCAGTACGAGTTCTGCTTTAGAGTTCACGAGACGAGAATGTGTGTGAGCGTCTAAGGTGAGCGCAGATGTGTTGTCCCTCCCTGTGTGAGCGCTTCCGAGGCTGTCGTGGCAAGAGATCTAAACGCTGGTCTAGCTCCTAGCGCTGGGTCACCTCGGCTTCACTCTCTGCCCTGGAACCCCACCTGGTGGGCAGTTATAGTACTACAGATTCGGGGAAACAATTCCCTCTGCTCCCTTTCCGCACTGGCCCTTCCTAGTGGGAGATCAGCTCCAAAGGACCCGGTTGTAGGCTCCCAAAGCACCCCGCTCCTGTGTCAGTGCCCTCAGACTTCCACCCCAGGATGCTTGGGGCCGGACACTCACGAAGGCCCTGTCAGAATCACTGTGGTCCTGAAATAGGGAGCTAGGAAGCACCCTCGGAGCAGGGTGGTTTCACAAAACAGTCACATCTGAACAGGGCACGTCAAAGTGCCAGAGCCACCCCACACCCTATCTGACGATGAGGCTAACATAAAATGGGGTTGGGGGAGATTGTTGAGGTCTTGCCGGCTTGAAGAGCTCTAAGAATCTAGCCTGACCCCCAGACACAGCACTGGCCACAAGGTGGTGAAATGGGCAAGGTAACCCAGGAAAACTCACCTGTGGAAATCTCCATCTCCTAAAGGACAGACACGCACACAGCTTTATAGAGATGCAGATAGATGCACAGGCTGATACTGAGCACACACACACACACACACACACACACACACACACACACACAAAGGATCATTGTCACAGTCATGAAACACCCACCTTCCAGCCACCAACCCAAGAGACCACAGGAGGTGTCTGCCGCGTGGAGATCACAGCCCCAGCAGTCCCCCAACATGCCAATTGCCTTCCTCCCATCCCTTTACTCCTGGGTGGGGGTGGCTTTTGTGCCCTTTTGTCCTCTGCTGCTCTGCCTCTTTTCCTGTTCGGGTATAGAGGAGGGGTTGGGAGGATCGTGGAGGAGAAATTCTGAGTCCTTACACCCTGTGCCAAGTGGGATCCTGGGGAAAGTCTGCAGGGATGGCACAGCCCCACAGCAATGGTCGCTGGATTTCCTAATTAGAACCGCCTCTCTGCTCAAATCTCAAAAAGTTACTTTGGAAAGATGAAAAGGAGAGCATGGTACTCCACTCTAAGACTTCCTGGAGGTGCTATGGAGAGTGAGGGTGCTGAGACCATGGACAGGCTTGTGAAGAGGGTGGCTAGGACAGAGAAAGCTCGCAAACTGTCTTTGCCAGTCAAATTCCATCAGATGACTTTCTTCCATTAACCTCAGATAGACTTCTGACTCTGATCCCAGACAGAGCCCTGCTCCAAACCTCAGTCTAGCCTGTAACCCTGACCTAAAACAGACTCCTGAGTCTAATCCCAGAATGATCCTTAATCCTGGTCAAAGACTGACCCTGTCTCAAAGTCCAGACTGAATCCCAGTACTACCAAGTATCACTTTGGCTACAAAAGTATGACCGGCCTCTTGTAGACTGCCCCAAAGCTGGGGCACAGCTCAACCCCTGAGGTGCTGGGAGCACAAGTGTGTTCTAGGAGGGAATATTTGCCTCATTCTAGCCTTGGGATGATAAGCCTGTTGCCTAGTGGTCATCGCTCTCCCTCCGTGCTGGTTGTAGAGACTCCCAGACTGCTACCCCCCACCACACACACACACACACACACACACACACACACACACACACACAGACAAACAACTCTTTCCCATGGGCCCAGGGCATACCCCCAGGCTTCAGCTATTACCTGCAGTGCTGCAGTTCAGGGCCTGCTTCACATGACCCTGTAGCCTTTCTGGCACTTTGAAATCAGTCAGAGCAGCCTGGGACATGAGCAAGGAGATGCTGGTTCAAGTGAAGCTCTGCCTGGTGACATTTGCAGTCTTTGGCAGAAAGGGCCTGGGAAATACAGAAGGTAGGCCTCAGGCACTCAGAATATGCAGGCAATGGGCAAGCACAGCCTCTGCACCCACTTCCCTAGCTCAGAAAACACTGCATACAGGGGCAGGTCTGCCTAAAGTCCTGCTGCTCACAAAGACACAAAGCTGCACAGTGGTGCTGTCTGCCCTGGACTTGCTACACCAAAGGGAATGAAGGTATTACCCCTTACAGGTCCCTTACATGCGTGCAGCCTTGTGTAGCCAGTAATTCTCTTCCACAGCTATTATTTTATTTCAGTGAGATAAAATAGTGAGATAATACCATTTTTAGATATTAGATTTACGTGTTACATTTTGCATCAATGAGAAAACGGGAGGGCCAGAGTCCCCCAATGCCCACCCCTGCCACACACACACACACACACACACACACACACACACACACACACACACATTGTATTGTCTTGTTTCCCCTCCCACCACACGAGCACTCATCTCCAGGAGCCATGAGATCCTGTCCATACGGCAGCTTTCTCTTTGTTTAATGTCCATGCTTCTGACAACTAAAGCCGACAACAGAAGGAGCTGTCAATTTTACACTCAATTTTGTATAGTTTTGGCCTTGAATTTTTTCAATTGATGCTAATTTGCTTTTTTTCCCCTAAAATCATTTCTAATTCCTCCACCCGGAGCCAAACAGAAAGGGGGAAAAAGTCCAGGATCAAGACGACCACTTGGCCCTACTGGCCAGGGAGTCCAGAGAGCAAAGAGACCAGGAGGCAGTGAGCAGGAGGCAGGGCTGTGTGTTCAGGGACCAGCAGAGTTTGCTAAAGCCCTCCCAGCCTCTGGCCTGCACCTCAGGCCGTCTAGCCTGAGGGACAAAGCCCAGGATTTCGCCTCAGGGAGCTCTTTGCTCTTAGTCCTGTCCTGCCTTACTGGCATGAAGGAGTCCTTGGAAAACTCAGCTCTCAGCTCCTTCTCATTCTTCCCAGGGCCTCGGGCTGGCTCCCTTCTGTTCTAAGTCTTCTTGGTACGCTGCCTGACAGTGGCGGGGCCCTTTGCCTGCAAGATCCCAAGTCCCGTGGGGAAACGACATTTCTGAGGAGCTATGGAGGAGAGGGACCTGGGGCGGCAGGTCCTGCCCAGACCCTTCTCCAGAGCCAGAGCAGAAACTGTGACTCCGGTGGGTCAGGGATTTCGCTTTCCCCTGGAACCCAGCTTGTGGCCCCAGATATTCATCCCGAGGTCCAGGTGCCTACCCTTCTCCCACTTTGTGCCCTCCCTCCAGAGCTGGCGCCGCAAGATCGGCAGCCCCCATCCAGTGCCCAGTCCTCAAGGGCAGCTTAGAGGGCGCTCCCTGCCTGTGCCCTGGCTGTTCTGACAGGGGCTGGGATCCCCGCTGTCCCGGCTGGGCAGGGATAGGGGTGTATGGTGGCACTCAACCCACCTCAGCTTGGAAATCACTGCGGTACCAGGAATTCTGCCTTTAGGGGATAAACTCTCCTCCTCCCCCGACCCCTTGCAGCTTCGGGGACTCTGAGGCTGTGTAGAAAATTCATTGACCCCCGAAAACCACCACCTGCCAGAAACCCACCCAGCCCACCCGCGCCTTGGAGAGGCCATCCTGCTGTTTCAGTGCTGCTGAAACAGAGCTGGGTTCTGGGTTCCGTCTGTTTCCTAAAGGCTGCCTTCTTCTCCTTCTTTGTTCGTTAGTGCCACTTGCTCCCACCCCACCCCCAGGTATCTTCAGATTTTGATTTCGTTTTGTTTTATAGATAACAACCACTAACCAGGCATCTCTACCTGGCAGAGCTAGATGCAGGCACAGCCTGGCCCCTCACTCCCAGCCCCTCAGAGAGGAACAGCAAGGAGGGAGCCCCTCACCCACTCCTCTGCAGCCTTCTACGAAGGGGGTGGCCTTTGGGAAAGAACTTTGCTTCTTTCTCCTTTGCCTGAATATGAAACAAACCTCACGTTATACCTCATCTCAGAAATCTCAGCTTCAGAGACTTGCCTCAGAAGGAATTTTCAAAAAGAAGTGGAAATACCCCCATCGTCCCCTGTCAAAGCCCCAAACTCAGTCCTTTTCCTCCCACCCCACACCCAACCCCAGCGAAAGCAATCCAAAAAAGCACTTGCCAATGGAGAGGACGGGTAGGTGCGAAGAACGCAGCTGACAGCTGTGTCCAAATCAGCACTGCCTGGAAAAGAGTAGCCTGCTCAGTGGCAATGGGACACCGGCAGTGCCCCAAGCTGGCTGTGGCTGGCAGCGACACTGCCGCAGCGATGGCGTTCCCTCAGGCCCGGGGAGCCAAGAGCCCTTTATAGCCTGAACCCTGCCCTGGCACCGCCCACTGGGCGGTTGCAACGAGGGCCTGCAACTAGGGGAGTCTCTAGGAGCTGGGAGGGCATTCGTCCCAGGACCCCAGGGCCAGGGCCCCACACACAAGAATCTGGGATTCAACCTCCTCCCACCAAGGCAACTGTATGTCCTGGTATGTGTACGAGACTCTGTGTGTGTGTGTGTGTGTGTGTGTGTGTGTGTATGTGAGTGGGCATGCGCTCGTGCTTAAACGTCCATTCAAAGACCTCAGATCTCATTCCCTCATCTTCTTTCTCTGGCAGTAACAGTTTTTGAAAGAATGGGGAGAGCAGTGTGTTTCTGCTCAGTTTATCAAATTACACTCAGTGACAAAGGACTGAAGTGCATTTTCTTGAAGGCTTGACAATTGGGATCCAGGAAGAAAAAAGAGGCATGACAGAGAACCCAGAGCTTTTGTCGAAGGTAAAACACGGATATGAAAAGAGGGGGGTGTGGTTGGGTGGCTTTCAGTGAATTTGTCTTCATGTTGCTTGGTGTTAAAAACTGCTTCCCCCCACCCTCCACCCAAGCTACAAGCATCTCACAGATCCCAGAAATTGCAAGATTGTTGATTTTTAAAAGGAACACTGTTCATTTTGGCACAGGCTGAATCAGACAAGCTGGGGCACAGCCTCCTCCCGCAGAGCCCCCAGGTTCTCTTTCCAGCCTCCCATGCCAGGGAAGCCTCCTCTGAGAGGTCACTTACCAAGGTCCAGTGCTCTCCATACTGCTCGCTTCAGCCTGTCCAGCCAGCTTCTCCTTAGGGGTACAATTGGAACAGGAATGGAGTGGGCTTCTCCCTGCCATTCAAAGTTCTGTCCTGCACCTGAACTCCGAGGGTTGCTAGATGGAGAAGGATGGACTCTGGGGGCAGGTTTGGCCTGGAAGCAGAGTACAAGGGGGCCCTGGACTGTTTGTCTAAAAGGTTCGCATTCTTTGGGAGCAGAAGGGAAGCCAACAACCTAAGTGACCAGCCTCAGGTGCAGAAGGCTAAGAGGAAAAATATCCCCTTATCTAGAGCTTGGAGACGATACCTGAAGCAAGCCCACCCTGCCTGCTGTTCCCAGCTGGCTTTTGTTCATAAGCCCATCACAGGCAGACCAGCCGACTAACCAGGAGCCTCGCCCAGAGACCTCAGAGAGCAGAGTCAACCTAAGAATCTAGTTGGCAGAGCTCTCCATTCCCAAGTCCAAAACGCTACCAAATCACTTCCTCTCGCCTGAGGCCGAGACTCCTGCCCACTGCCTCTCAGGAGATGGAGAGGCAGAGCAGAGAGGCTGGGTGGTGGCCCGCCTGAACATCTACCTTTCTTCTCATGCCTACAGCCCAGCTGCAAGCTCACAGGGGCCCTGCTGCTGGAGCTTTAGCTAGTTTCTTCTCCAGACACTGGTGTGGCTGGAGCATAAGAGAACAATTCCCGGTGAGACTCCCACTCCCTGTCTCCATTGTTCTGACAGCCAAGGTTATTCTGGCACACGCCTGTGAAGATTTCACCTGGTCCCCACTGCCTGGGCCTGACCACTCTGCCCCAAGAAGTTCTTGGGACAACTGTTGCCTCTCTAGCACATTCTGTCCATCAACATCCCCACCAAAGCTCTATGCTTTCTGTCAAACCCAGCTTCAATACAAGCTCCCTGGTGCCCCACCCCCAGCAACCAGATGGCAGCTCTGATATCCTTTCTGTATGGAAAATCCGGAGCACCTCTGAGTCTCTCTTCTAATTTTCCCTCCATTGGTTTCATTCTTTCCTCACTATCCTGCTATTCCAAATTTTTTTTTTATTATACTTTAGGTTTTAGGGTACATGTGCACAATGTGCACAAATTTATTAATTCTTTATGCTTCCAAACGGGCAGAGTGGCTTAGTAGCTAAGAACAAGGGCTCTGGAGTCAGTTAGAAGTGGGCTTAAAATCTGCTCTGCCACTTACTAGCTGGAGCAATATACTTTACCTATCTAGGCCTCAGGTGCTTCCCCAGTGTGGAGAATGGGTTAGAACAGAGTGAGAGTTGAGGCAGGGAGACCAGTTAGGAGACTATGGTGATAACTCAGGTAATAACAGTAAAAGTGATAATAATAACAAAGTAATAAAAACTAACACTTATTGAGCACCTTCCTACCTGCCGGGCACTTTAAAAAGCACTTCACTTATTTCAGCTGGCCCTCACAGGAACCCCAGGAGGTGGATAGGTAGATACTATTATCCTTGCTTTACAGAGGAAGACTCTGAGATACTAAGTGGTTCAGTAGCTTGCCCAGGTTCATCCATCTGTACTTTTGAGGTTAAATTTAATCTCGTCTAAAATTCAAATCCAGGGAATGTGGATTAGAATCTGAGCTGTTAGCTGGCATACGAAAGACTAAATGAAGATAGTAGCAGTGATGATAAAGAGAAGTGTACAGATTTTAGAAATATTCAGAGTTAGAATTAAAAAGTGGACAGATATGGCAACTGATTAGGGGGTGGGGCAGGTGGTAGGGAGCGAGGCTAGGATTACAGGCTGGGGAACTGGGTGTGTGGTGATGATATGTACTGAGGTGGGGAACTCGGGAGAAAGAGAAGACTTGGGGAGCAAGATGTTGAGTTTGGTTTGGGACAGAGTAGGCTCCAGGTGGTGAAGGGATATGCCAATGGAACAGTCTGCTGGCTGTTGGACATAGAGGTCTGGAGTGCAGAAGACAGATCTGGGCAGGAGAGAGACTGGACATCATCTGCATTCACATGCTAATGGGGGATACAGGAGTAGAGAAGCCTACACTGAGAGGAGAGAGCCCCAGAAACACCAGCATTGAAGATACAAAGAGAGGAAGGGAGTCTGGGAAACAGCAACCTCTTTCCTTTGCCCACACATCCTGTTTAGCCTCACTTGAAAGTGATTATTTCTTTTGTTTGTTTCCCCTTAGTACTTATTTATTTATTTATTGAGACAGTCTTGCTCTGTCGCCCAGGCTGGGGTGCAGTGATGCGATCTTGGCTCACTGCAACCTCCGCCTTCCGGGCTCAAACGATTCTCCTGCCTCAGCCTCCTGAGTGGCTGGGACTACAGGCATGTGCCACCGTTCCCAGCTAATTTTCATATTTTTAGTAGATACAGGGTTTTGCCATCTTGGTCAGGCTGGTCTCAAACTCCTGACCTCAAGTGATCCACCTGCCTTGGCCTCCCAAAGTGCTGAGATTACAGGCGTAAGCCATCATGCCCAGCTTTTTCCCCTTAATATTTAGAATCTCAGGGTTGTCAAGGGACTCAGAAGCTGGCAATTTCAGCCTCCACCTGAAATTTGCATTTAGAGGCTAGTGAGGACAGAAGGGCAGGTGAAAGGTGAGGGAGAGGGAGGAGGATGGAGGTGCTTGGGGAAGGTCTCCACATAATAATGCTAGTTATTAAAGCACCAGCTCAGATAGCCCTGGGCTAGGTATAGCCTCTGACGGGGATGAGGCATTGCTCTGAGCAACTGTGGGGAAGCTCCCTGGCAAGACCACCAAATGGAGACCAAAGGAGTGGGGGAAAGCTGGCAAAGCTTCCTCTGCTGGGTGGATGCACACATTTTTGCTCTCACAGATGCTCCTGCCCCTGCTCCCAGAAATCCACATGGTCTCTGCCCAGGACACATGCCCAGCCCCTCCCCGTTCTCCATGAGTTGGTTCAGGGGCTGAGCTTCATGGCTCTGAGACTCTTGCCTGGCAGGAGGAGGGCTATCCACCACTCTCAGGACCTTCCTACCCAGAGAAGCTTGGCTGCTATGTGAGGGACCCCACGCTGGAGCACATGTGGAGAGGAAAAAGGAAGTCATGCTAGGATGGATGTGGGCATGGGGTGGGTGGAGCAGCCTTCTCAGAAGTCCACACCAATAGGAAAAGACCCTGCGTGGCCTTCTGTCTGGCCCCCAGATGTGGGATGTGGGCTTCCCCCTCTGCTTAGCCTCTGAGCTCTCCCCACCAGGACCCAATTCCCATGGGGCCATGGTCAGTCTGGGGGAGGCAAGCTTGACTATTATGGTGGAAGGGCAGCCCCAGGCTTAGAGCCCTCATCAACTGATCCCTGCGGCCCTGTTACAAGGCTTTCTCCCACCCTTCCTGTCCCTGTTTCTGCGTCTGCCTGATCGCTCTCCACCCCCACCCCAGGGCAGCCGCAGCACTAGTTATAGAGCAACTGTGGAGAGGGGGGACATTTGGGCCAGAGGCTCCTCCCAGCCCACCATATAACTAAGCAACTCAACTCAGGCCAAGGACCAGAGGAGTGAGCAGAGCTCATTCAACAGTGGAATGTGGAGTTGAATGGACCTAGTTCTGTCACTTACCAGTTGTACAGTCTTGGCCAAGTCACTTCACCTCTCTGAGGCGCAATTTTCTTATAAAACTGGAGAGAATAAGTCTTGCCTTACTGGACAAGTGATAGTTGTGAGGGTCATGCACAAAGATAATGCATGCCAAGCACTTGGCAGGGTGTCAGGCACACAGCCAGTACAGATTCATGGCAAAGCCAAGGAAGCTGAAGCTTTAGGGACCCTCATATGTACAGGCTCCTTTCAAAGCCCTAGAATAATAATTTTACGTTATTTTCTTAAGGAAGTTTCCTCAAATCATACAAGCCTCAGGCTCCACAAATCCAGGGACCTGAAAGGTAGTTGTTGCCCCTCTTGTCCCACCCCATTCTCAATCCACTCAACGTGTTCCCCATCCACTGAGGGAGAAGAGTCGCCCAGGCTGGCCAGGGAGAGTTAAAACGAGCCCAGAGCAAGGCCTCAGTCCAGATGGAAAGCTGGGGTGAAGTCACCCTTCCGTGTGAAGGTTGTCCTAGGCCTGGTCCCATTCCTAAACTGAGCTTGGTGCCTACTCGTCCCCACACTCTTTGCAGCAGTCAACCCAACCCAGAAACCCACTGAAGACATGCTCTGGAACTCTCCAAAGTTGTGGTCAACTCTGGGCACTGTGTCCCGATCCTGGCGAGGCTTTGCTCTGAAAATTATGACCTCTTAGAGGAGCCAGTTCTAGGGCTGTGCTAGGCAACGCGGGGGCTCAAGAATGGACCTTAAGGAAAACAAAGGCAACTTGGCTGCTTTCTCGATTAGCACCCATTCCCTAAGGAGCCTTGGAGGGAGTGGAGACACAGGGCTCCCTCCTCAGTGTCTGAGAGATGGATGGGGCTGATTTTTTCCACGATTCCTCCCCATAAATCTGATTTGGCCCCTCATCTGTCTAGGCCAGTCTCCATGGAGGTGTGTGGTAGTGATGAATGGGCTGCCTGACTAATATGACTGTGGTGGCAGGGACTGGGGAGGGGCTCTGCCCTGATGGATGGTCCTCATGAGGGCATATTGCATTAGACACCCATAATGCAATCAGCAGGGCCATTACGATACCAATTTGTTGCTCCTCCTCACCAAGGTGGGGCAGTGGATCTGGAAGATTAAGGAGGATGTCAGGACTTTGGAGACACTTGGGGGGATTTCGAGAGGGGGCAAGATTTCCCTGTTGGGGGCTATTACTAGGGGAATAATATGGAGCTAAAGAAAGTGTAAGCTGAAAAGGGAAAACAAGGGAAGTGAGGCCCAGAGAGGTGTGACCTGTCTAAGGTCACTTCTGGAACCAGAAGGAAGAATTGGAATTAGAACTTGAGTCTTCTGCTTTCTGTGCCAAGGTAGCCAGGGATGGAGGAGGGAATGGGTTAGGAGGGGAGCGACAACCTCACTCTGGCCTCACTGCTGCTGGAGGCCTTCCCACCCCTCAAGAGGTTTACTGAGATGGATGACACCAATGACTGCTTCTCTTCCAAAAGAAGGTAGTCCACTGTGGGTCCCTGTGGAGGGCACCCCACCGAGGGCACCATTCAGAGTACCCACCACTGTGCTGCCCCTCCTACCGACACTCGTTCTGATCTCTGTATTTTTCTCCTGTAATTTTAAAGTAGGTGTCTAAACATTACACCGTCCAAGTCTTTCCTTATCTTTTTTTAAAACAAAATGTTCTTTCCCGCTTAAAAGCTGTTAGCAGCTGCCTGTTGCCGTCAGGATTGGGGGCCATCACCCAGGCTGCACTCTGACCGCAGCCTCTGTCCCAGCCTCAGCTCTGGGCTCCCTTGGCCTCACCCAGCTTCTTCTGTGAAGAAAGCACACCATGCAGTTTATACTCCTAGGGCCTTCATTTAGACTGAATGGGTAGGAAGCCGATCATCATACTACTCAGTTGAACATTTCAGCCAGTGCAGGCTTTACTCTAGTTTCCTTTTCCTCTTCAGTTGCCAGCCCCACTCTTGATCCTCAGCTTCTGCCCCCAGATACACACTCCATTGTGTTGATGTATGGCCCTGGTGGTGCATATGTATCCTTAAAAACAGTGCTGTCTTATATACGGATGCATTTTTAATTTTCATCAATGATCTTGCACTATAGAGCTCTCTTGTTT
This sequence comes from Hylobates moloch, assembly GCF_009828535.3. Taxonomy (NCBI): domain Eukaryota; kingdom Metazoa; phylum Chordata; class Mammalia; order Primates; family Hylobatidae; genus Hylobates; species Hylobates moloch. Next base: position 52,452,255 of record NW_026652290.1, on the reverse strand, counting down.
GGATTTTTAAAGACATTTAACACTGTTTTGAGATTTATTCATGTTGCCTTATGTACTTCTAGTTTATTACTTCTGACTGCTGCAAAATATTCCCAAATATGAGTGACAGACACCTAGATTGCCTCCAACTGCTTATTTCTACAGTGGCAGTGAATTCATTTTCTCCACATGTTTAACCAGGAGGGAACTTACCAGGTCCTTGGGGATGTGTGTACAAGTTCTGCTGGGTGACTCTCCAGAGAGGCTCCTCTAGCCCAACTCTTCAGCAGCGCACAAAGGTGCCGCCTCCTTCATCCTCAACTTGCATGATTCCACTGTCTGATTTGTCAGTCTGACAGGTGTAAAGTGCCCTAAGCCTTTACACATAGCAGTTACCGCTGCTCTGAACCTCTTTCCTTTTAATATCATTCTGCTTTAAACATCCTCCTTTCACTGCCTGGTAAACTCCTGCTTATCTTTCAAAATCCAAATCTAGTATCATATTCTTTGTGAAGTTTTCCAGTTTGCCATTCTTTCCTTGGTGCTCCAGAACATCCTGTGCAGACCATCCTAGTAATTATATCACTGTAAACCTTTCTTTCTTTCTCATTTATACAACCGCCACTGCCCCAAACCCCCACCCTGCCCCCGTCAACCTTGGCAATTAAGGCAGAAATGGTTCCTGCCTCAGGAACCCATGGGGTAGGGGGAGAGAGGAGGTGAGGAAGGAGTGAGGTAGGTTGTATAGGTAGGAGCTGGGAAGTCAAGCAGTTGATTATATAATCCTTTCTCTTGGTGGATTCAAAGGACTTTAAATATTGAAATTGTGCATTCTTCTTCTTCATGGTTCCAGTGTCTATGCTGTCAATAAGTGTTTTTCTGAATAAATTATATCTTAGGTACTTCAGGATCTCACTCATTTCTATCTCAAACAGCTTTATCTTAGCTATTTCTAAATGTTTCTCCCCTTCTATCTATAACCAAGCCAATATCTCTCTTAGCCTAGAAAGACTTTCTCTTAATGCCAATGAACTCCGGGCTGACATTTCACAAAGGATGGGATGCAAAGGAAAGAGCATGGTAATTAGAATTAAAAGACTCTGGGGAGTTCATGTACCCTTTCTTACACAATGGAGCTAGGTTTGTTGTATTACACAACCATGCGACAGCACTGTGCGTCCATTCTCTTTCCTTCACCAAGCTTCCAAAAAATATCTCCACACATGTCCAAAATTGAATTCTCCATCTTCTTTCAAACCAATCCTCCTCTGGAATATTTTGCTTTAGCAACTCTATCATTTTCCCACCTCCCTGGCTATTTAGTTAACTAGAAGTGCATTAAATCATTAATTCACCTTTCCAGTTGATACTTAAATATGCTCCGCATCTCCATCCTCATTTGCACTGTTCTCAGAGTAGAAGAATCTTCAGATTGGGTATGAGTTTGTTTAGAGACAATGTGTACAATTTAAGTCATCTGGTAACCTGTTTTGGTAGGTTACATCTCACCCTAACTGCTTCTCCCCCATCTACAGACTCGTCTGACGTGTTATAGGAATTGCAAATCATCAATGACCAGCACTCTAGCTATCTTCCCCTGCTCCAGATGAAGTTAGTTTTACAAGTTTTGTCAAGAAACAGATAACCCTTGATACACTAAAGCAAAGAGAGGAAGAATAAGATTTCTCAAAAAATTATTCCTACATACCAAAACAAAACCTTTTGAAGGCAGCATAGAAACAGTTATGTACATGGCTGGGCATGGTGGCTCATGCCTGTAATCCTAGCACCTTAGCAGGATGAGGCGGAAGGATTGCTTGAACCTAGGAGTTTGATACCAGCCTAGGCAATATGGTGAGACCGTGCCTCTACAAAATATTTTTTAAAAGTTAGCTGGGCATGGTGGTGTGCACCTGTAGTCCCAGGTACTCGGAAGGCTGAGGTGGGAGGATTGCTCAAGCCTGGGAAATTGAGGCTGCAGTGAGCCGTGATTGTGCCACTGCATGCACTCCAGCCTGGTGACAGAGTGAGACTCTGTCTCAAAAAAAAAATCTTATGAATATTTATATAAAAATCCTAAATTAAATGTCACCAAGTGAAATACAGATGTTTGCCAAAATAATAAGATATTTTGATTAAGTGTGGCTGAAATAATAAATGAGCCAAAAGATGTTTCAACTTAGGATTTTACTATATTAAAAGGTAAGGGAAAAAAGTGATTCCAATAGAGGCTAAAAAGAAGTATTTGATAAAATTCAACGCTAATTTCTTTTAAAAGCTAACAATAAAGTAGGAAGAGAAGAAAAATCCCTTAACTTGATAAACCTATAGCAAGTCTCACAATTAATAACTAACTTAGAAGCACTTCAACTGAAGCAAGGAGAGACAAGTTCATACCATTACCATCATTATAAAACACTGTCTGGTTGTCTTAGCCAATGAAATCAGAAAAAAAATCAGAAATGCAAGGAAAAATCTAAAGCACAAATGTATAAATATCAGTGATAGATCTTGGACCACTTTCTCAACTTCTTTCACGACTATTGCTCTTTTGGAGTGTTCTGTGTTTTCCTGGTTCAATTCAGGTAATACATATTTTTCTAGAAGCATAATCCATCTTCCTTTAGGTTTACAGATTTATTTCTACAAAATTATATAAAGTATCCTCAACATTATTTACATGGATATTAGGACTATCTACAATAGAATTTTCCAGGGAATCAACTGCAAACCTATTAGATCTATTAAAAACATGCAATAACTTCTTTGGATACATGATGAACATAATCAATAGCTTCCTTATGTGTTTATAATAATAAACTTGGAAATATAATTTCAAATATATAACAAATAATGTGCATATTCATGTGAATTCATTTGAGTAATGTGAATTCATGAGTCATGTAAGACTTATGGGAAGAAAACATAATTCTTTGTGAAATACACAAAAAAGGACCTAAATAGAGACTTACCATGTTGGGATGTCAGTTTCTCCCAAATTTAATAAATTCAATGTAATCCTAATCAAAATCCCCAAGAGGTTTTCAAAATGATACTTCACAAATTAATTCTGAAGCTTATCTGTGAAACTAAACACACAAGGAGAGACTACACATTTTTGAAAAAGATCAATAGTAGAGACTTTCTCTATTAAATATCAGAACATATTTTAAGGTTACATAAATTATAATGATCTCAAATTGGCACAGAAATAGACCAGTAGAATATAGAGTCTAGAAACAGACCCATGTATTGCAAAGCAGTGAGGAATGGGTTCACTGATAATAAGCACTTAGGATCTTCAGATAGCCATTTGAAAAAAAGGTTATATTTGCATTTTATATAGCCCCAAATAAAATCTAGATAGATTTAATATTTAAATATAAAATGAAACTAAAATATTTTTATAATCTGGTGGTAGTGGTGGGTGAGAAAGCTTTCCTATGTAAGATATAAACTCAAGAGCTTAAAGGAAAAGACTGATGATTAAACTATATTAAATTTCAAATATCTGTCTGATGAAAGATGCCATAAACAAACATTACAAAGAGGTGACAGTGGGAAGTAGGGGTTAATAATTATGAAACTGTATGCAAGGGTTGAATAACTAAGTAAATGGCTAGTATATGGCAGGAGACAGGATCTCACTCTTGGAGAGAGATAAGCAATAAGGAAAGACTAGAATGATCCCTGGGGTACTGGATTAGATTTGGAGACATCAGTATGAACTCAAGTTTTATATATATATATGTGTGTGTGTGTGTGTGTGTGTGTCTGTGTGTGTAGTATGTCTCATAACACAAACACACACACAGAGATGTACAGATACAGAAACAACTAGAAATATTGTATATACATGCATTATCCTACATAATACAGTATCTAGCTGTCTGCTGAGAGCATAAAAGCAATGACACCCCAGCAGCAATGAGCATACCCAGCACCCAGATCTTGATTTTAAAATATCCCTCTTCAATAAAAGGAACCAGTGCTCCACGAAGAACTGGTTAATGCTAGGGCTAGGACAGGGAAAGTACAAGATAATCTTGCAGCATCTTGAGTATCATAAAGCAAGGAAATCATCAAAATACAAAAGGATAAGGGTATGTCAAAGGCATACAGGAGCCGGTCTGAAAGAGTTCCCAGTGACCAAACCTGGAATAATTTAAGTAACAAAATAGGTAAGTAACATGGAATTGGATTATAACCCAAAGGATAGAATAAATACGTAAGGCAAAGGATAGCTATATAGATCAATGGGAGAGAACTGAGAGTCCAGATATAAAGCCATTCATCTACAATTAATTGATTCTCAGCATGGATACCAAGACCATTCAGTGGGAAAGAATAGTCTTTTCAACAATGGTGCTTGGAAAACTAATATAATTTGAGTTGTTCATATAGAAAAATCAGTTCAAAGTGGATCAAAGACCTAACTGTAAGAGCTAAAACCATAAAACTCTTAGAAGGAAACAAAGGTATAAATCTTCATGACTTTGGATTAAGCAGTTGTTTCTTAGATTCTTAGATATTATACCAAAAGCACAAGCAACAACAAGAAAAAAATGGATAAATTTGGACCTCATCAAAATTTAAAACCTTTTGCATCCAAATCATGGAGGTAATGTGTAGAGAAGTGATAGCCACATTTCAAGAATAGGGAAAGTAACTAGGTAAAAGAAGCAGGACTACCCACTCTAGGAGACAACATAGAGACACTTGCCAAGTCCTGAGTTCAGAATTTTGTTTTTGAGATGAATATAAAAGCACCTAAAGGTCAAGGAAAATTTTCTTCCTGTGATAAGGAACACAAAGCCTGTTTGGTGGTCTCTTTGCACGGAAGCGCGTGACACTTGGCTTTAGTGTAGATGACCATTCCCTTCTGTAAGGTAGGGAGGAAGAATGTTCGGTTAGTTCCTTCCTCTGGCCGATCTCTTTTTTTTCTCCTCCTTGCACGGGCCAACAGATGCACTCCGCCTTCGGGGGGCTGCCCGCCCCCGGCCCAGGGGCCAGTTTACAGCGGCATGTCTTACTCCGTCATCTTCGTTTGTTCTGCCTCTCAAATTCAACACAGAGGAACTCCTAGGATTCCAGTTATCCTGCTAACATCTCCAGGAAGAAAGAAGCAACTCGCATAGGTCTTCTCCTGTTTGCTTAATTATAAAGACATTATTTTGCAAGCTGAAGGCTGAGTTTCATTTGAAACAGGTGCTTAGGTGGTGATATTTGTGAATAGTTTTCATTCCAAGCAAGACTAAAGAAGTAGCAAGTATGGATGACTTCAGGGTTTAAAAAAAAAGTCTTCCAATTTCAGCCACTACCATGATAAGCACAGTTGAGACTGCAGCAGTAAATTCCAAATATGTGTTTCTAATTTGACATGAACGATACTAAAAATTTATATTTGTATATTTAAATCCTGGCTCATTCTGTGACATAGATTTACTGAATAGGAACAAAGGCCCAATTTTAAACAAAAACCTAGGCCGGGTGTGGTGGCTCACGCCTGTAATCTCAACACTTTGGGAGGCCAAGGCAGGCGAATCACCTGAGGTTGGGAGTTTGAGACCAGCCTGACCAACACGGAGAAACCGCATCTCTACTAAAAATAGAAAATTAGCCGGGCGTGGTGGTACATGCCTGTAATCCCAGCTACTTAGGAGGCTGAGGCAGGAGAATTGCTTGAACCTGGGAGGCGGAGGTTGCAGTGAACTGAGATTGCATCACTGCACTCCAGCCTGGGCAACAGAGTGAGACTCCGTCTCAGAAAAATAAAAAAAAAACAACTTTGGACATAGAGGAGTCGGGGACAGAGGGGGGAGGATGAGAGAATTTTCCATGTAACTCCTTTTCCTTAAGAAAAAGAAGCAAAAATGCCTCATGCAGTGCCATCTGACTTTATGGTGTTTCACATTATATAGTTACATTTTTTTTGTAAATGCATAAGATTAACTCTTCCCGCAACCCAAGGTGGATACTTGGATGTTTGATTTTTATTTTTTTATTTATTTACTTTTGGGGGCGGAGTCTCTCTCTGTTGCCCAGGCTGGAGTGACTGGCGTGATCTCTGCTCACTGCAGTCTCTCCCACCCAGGTTCAAGCGATTCTCCTGCCCTAGACTCCCAAGTAGCTAGGATTACAGGCGCGCACCTGTAATCACGCTCAACCTGATTTCTTACTCTAGATATTAGGTATAATGTTAGGCTGAAAAGGCTGGGACTCAGGTACTTTCCCCAGTTGGGACTGAACTTTCTCATCAGAGAATGGGCCTCAGAAGCAATGTTCCCAAACTTGTGGTTGGGTCATCGTGGAAAAGAAACCTCAAATAAGAAAAATAATTCCAATAAGAAATGGATTTTCTTTTTTCCCCACAACAGTTATACATTATAAAGAACAGGCTGTCGTAGAAAACAGTCCTTGCTTCCAAATCAGCAGAGGACAATTGTATGTATTGTCAGGTCTTTATATAAGAACGAAACCTTTATTTATGCTTCTTGTGAATAGAGAATAAATTTTAAAACTAATTAGAAAAAAATAAAATAAAACCTTTTGCATCAAGGATACTGTCAAAAAGTGAAAAGACCCATAGAATAGGTTAAAATATTTGCAAATCATATATCTGATAAGGATCTAAAATCCAGACTATCTGAAGAACCCTTGCAAGTCAACAATTAAAAAACAAATAGCCCAATTTAAAAAGTATTTGAATATGATATAAAAATATATTATATATACTGACCATTTGTATATCAAATGGTCATGGAAAAATTCTCAACATCATTAGTCATTAGGGAAATTCAAGTCAAAACTACAGTGAAGTGCCTCTTCACACCCACTAGGATGACTATTACTTAAAAACATAAACAAAAAAATGGAAAATAGGAAGTGTTAGCAAGAATGTGGAGAAATTGGAACCCTCATATATTGCTGATGGGAATAGAAAATGAAGCAACTGCTTTAGAAAACATTTTGGCAGTTTCTCAACAAGTTAAACACAATTACCGTATGACACAGCAATTTCACTCCCAGGTATATACCCAAGAAAATTGAAAACACATGTTCAAACAAAAACTTGTATACCGATGTTCACAGTAGCATTATCAGTAATGGCCAAAAAGTGGAAACAACCCACAGGCTCATCAATGGATGAATGGATAAACAAAATGTATACAATGAAATATTATTCAGCCATAACAGATATGAAATACTGAGCATGCTACAACATGGATGAACCTTGAAAACATTATGCTAAGTGACAGAAGCCAGGCGTAAAAGGTTGGATATTATATGATTCCACTCATATGAGATGTCCAGAATAGGCAAATTCATAGAGAGAGAAAGTAGATTAGGGAGAGGGGAAGAGGGGAATTGGGAGTGATTACTAACAGGTATAGAATTTCCTTTTGGGATGATGGACATCTTCTGAAGTTAGACGACGTTTGTTGCACAACATTGTGAATATACTGTAAACCACTGAACTGTATGCTTTGAAATGGTGAGTTTTATTTTGTGAGTTATGTCTCAATAAATACAAAAAGAAAGCCTAAAATAAGTGCCAAAAATCCATATAAGTTCATACTAACATAAATAAGTGACTTAAATTATTGGTCAAATAAATAAACGGTATTGAGGAGGCAATTCTTTCTTACAGAAGAATTCCAAATAATTTATTGAGAGAGTCTTTGTGGGAGGTAAAACTTAACCCTCCTGCCCTTCCCTGCCCCTTCAGTATAGGCTGCAATTAGTGATTTACTTCTAATAAATAGAATCTGGAAAGGGAAAAGTAGTAATTTTATAGTGGAGAAGCCTGGCAAATGCTGCCTTAACTAGTGATGAAGGTTAACATCACCAGTGATTTCATGGGAATATCATGTATACACTGATATATGATAAGGAAGTCACTTCGCCTTTGGCGTATTCTTTCAAAAAATCCATAAGCCCAATCTAATCAAGAGAAAAACTTCAACACAAAGTGAGGGACATTCTACAAAATACCTATCACTCCTAAAAACTGTTAAGGTCATGGGAAAGAAAGAAAGACTGAGAAACTGTCACAGACCAGAAGACACTAAGGAGATATGACAGCTAAATGCAATATAGTATCCTACACTGAATCCTGGAACAGAAAAAAAACATTACTGGAAAAGCTGGTGAAATCTGAATGAAGTCCAAGTTTAGTTAATACTATGTGCCAATGTGGTATAAAAAGTTTTCACAAGTGTACATTGTAATGTAAGACGTTAAAATAGGGCTTACTGAGTGAGTAATATATGGGAACTCTCTACCACTTTGCAACTTTTCTCTAAACCTAAAATTATTCCAAAATAAAAAGTTTATTTAAAAGGAAGTGCAAGACTAGAAGAAAATATTTGCTCATATATACTGAACAAGTATGTAATTATCATCAAGAGGATCAATGGGTCAAGGATCTTGTGACAGACCCCATCTCTTGACAACATTCATTTCCCTCTCATCTCCCTGCAGAAAGCACTCAGACTGGCTCAAATAGTGGTGGAAATACCTTGATATCATGCCACTATTCTATGCATTTATCTTTCCATTCATGCATACAGTCAGTTCATTCAACAAAATTTCTTAAGCATATTTTATGTGGCAGAAACTCTTCTAGATACTGAGGATAAAGCTATGAATAAAACATCCTGCTTACAGCTGCAGGAATTTACAGGGTATGAACCATGACTGGTATTAACCAGACATGATGATCTTACTCCTTCTGGTCATGATTGGTTTGGGGGTGCATGTGTGATCCTGTTCTGGCCAAAAAGATGTAAGAGGAGGTAATATGAAGAGATAATTTTAAATAATAATTTACATTCGGGAGGCTAAGGTGGAAGGATCACTTGAGCCCAGGAGTTTGAGGCTGCACAGAGTTATGATTATGACACCACACTCCAGCCTGGGTGACACGGCAAGACTCCAGCTCTAAAAATAAATATAAATAAATAATTTTTAGAATACTTACATAATTTTAGGGTAAAAAGTAAATCTGTAAGCCTAAGGAAAGATGGAAATCATAGGCTTTTAAGAGAGGGATTCAGCCTGCGTGGCTTTTTATCTCTGCTTTTCTTTCTTCTTCCTGCCTGGAAAGTGAATGTGATGTCTGGAGGTGAAGCAGCTTTTCTGTGCCTATTAAATGATATACTAAGGATGACAGAACAGAAAGACAGAGAGTGTCTAAGTCTCTGCTGCTCCAGTCCTGTATTGTTTATGCTCAAACCTCCAGAACTCCTCAAACTTCAAAAAACAAAAACAAAACAAAAAATCTCCAAAAGCCCCCAAACCAGAAAAAGCCCTACCCAATTCTTCACTGCACTCATATGACATTTTGAATGAGTAGCTGAACACACTTCTAATTGATGAAGTTATCAACAGGCAATTTATTGATAATAACTAAAAATGGCTGAGATGTGGAAAGATGATTCAGCCGAACAGAAACTGGCAATTGAAAATTAATATGCCATTTTTCCTCACTCCAGTTTGACAGTCTTATTGAGGGTGTGGGGAAGTGGACCCTCTCCCATGTTGTTGGTAAGGGTATAAACTGGTACAGCCTTTTTTTTTTTTTTAAAGACAACTGACATTACTGATCTACAGAATGTTTATATATATGCAAAAAGATGTCCAAGATGTTTGCTTCAGTAGTTCTTGTAATGATTAGCAAGTGAAAGAAAGTTAAATAATAAGGAAATGGCTAAACAAATTAAGATACAGTCATACTGAGGAATACTATGCAGCCACTAAAAAGACTGAGAACAGTATGTGGAATACAAATCTATTTGTGAAAACATTTCAACGTTTTGCTATATTCATTTAATTTTTAAAAAAGAAACTAGACTTTGTACCCCCATGTCCCTCATTTGTTTCTCCCTCTGCAGAGATAACTACTATACCAAAGTTGGTGTTTATCATCTTCATGCACATTTTAAAGTTTAAATTGTATTGCATTGTTATCTATAATTTAACTTACTTTTTAAAAAAATTCAATAACTTTAAAAAATGTTTATTCATGTTGACCCATGTAGGTATAGTTCATTTTAACTGCTGTGTAGTATTCTATTAGATTAATATAACACAATTTATCTATTTTCCCACTGATGAACATTTAGGTTATTTCAAATTATTCATCATTATAAACAGTGCTGTAATAAACATTCTTGTACATGTCTCCTTGTGCACATGTGGATAGATTTCTCTAGGATATGCACATGTTTAATTCTACTAGATACAGGTCCACAATATGTTGTTCAAAACCCTTGGGGCCAGATATGTTTCAGGATAAAATTTATTGAATTTTAGAAAGGCAATATGGCAAATGTGCCATATATAACACCCTCAGTAGGGTTTGGGAAATAGACATAATCAATTATATTACTTTTTTCTGTGTTGAAAAATATAAATATCCACATTAAGTGGGATAAATACACATGATAAATAACTTCCCATTAGGTCAGATTTTGCGCCAAATCAGTAAAGAAAGAATGAGCTTTTTCAATTTCTGAATTGCCAGTAAGGGATTTGGATCTGTACCACCAAGCTTCTCTGTAAAGTAGGTGTATTCATTTATCTTCCCACCTTTAGGAGATCTTGTTTCTACATATCCTCATCAATAATTGGTAATATCAGACTTTAAGATTTTTGCCAATCTGATAGATGAGTACATACTACTTTTGTAATTAAAACAAAAAAGAACACATAGAACACGAATGAAGAGATCTCATTTTTAACAGTAATGAAAACATAAAACATTCATGATTGTACTAAGTAAGAAATGTGAAGAATCCAAATGCAGAAAATGTTAAACTGTTTGAGGAATGTGAATATGATGAATAAATGGACAGGGCCTTGCATAGGCAGGCTTTGTGTTACAAATATGTCCTTAACCTATAAATTATTTTATAAATTCAATGCAACTCCAATAAAATCACAATAGAACACTGGAAATGAAAAAAATTATAAAATTAACCTGGAAGAATAAATATCTGGGAACATTCTGAAAGAGGAAAGTATGGTGTATTTCCTCTAATAGGAATGGGCTACTAGATATTAAAACAGACTACAAAGATATGGTAATTAAAACAATTTGGTAATGGCTCAGAAACAGAATGATCATGACACCATAAAGAAAATCCAGAAATAGACCAAAGATAAATATGAATTAAATATATGATAAAGATGACATTTTAAAATTAATCAATGGGCCGGGCGCGGTGGCTCACGCTTGTAATCCCAGCACTTTGGGAGGCCGAGGCGGGCGGATCATGAGGTCAGGAGATCGAGACCACGGTGAAACCCCGTCTCTACTAAAAATACAAAAAATTAGCCGGGCGTGGTGGCGGGCGTCTGTAGTCCCAGCTACTCGGAGAGGCTGAGGCAGGAGAATGGCGTGAACCCGGGAGGCGGAGCTTGCGGTGAGCCGAGATTGCGCCACTGCACTCCAGCCTGGGTGACAGAGCGAGACTCTGTCTCAAAAAAATAAAAAATAAAATAAAATTAAATTAATCAATGATGTTGCAGACAACTAGTTAGCCATTTGGAAAAAAGAAAAGGCTGGATCCCTATCATGCTCCTCACATCAAAGGAAATTTCAAATTGATAAATGATTAATATATTAAAAATGAAATATCAGAAGAAAACATGGGACAATATTTTTATAATTTTGAAGTGGGGAAATCTAAGTATCACATGAAATCTAAACATCATAAAGGAAAAGCCTTTTAATTTGACATTTCAAGAATGAAAAACCGGCCAGGTGTGGTGGGTCACGCTTGTAATCCCCAGCACATTGGGAGGCTGAGGTGGGAAGATCGCTTGAGTCTAGGAGTTTGAGACCAGCCTGGGCAACAAAGTGAGACCCCTATCTCTACAAAAAATAAAAAAAAATTAGGTGGGCATGGTGGTACATGCCTGTAGTATCAGCTACTCAGGAGGCTGAGGTGGGAGGATTTGCTTGAGCCAGGGAGGTCAAGGCTGCAGTAAGCTTTGATCATGCCATCACACTCCAGTCTGGGTGACAGAGTGAGACCTTGTCTCAAAAAAGAAAAAAAAAAAAAGAACACAAAACATTCTATACAGCAAAAAACACCATATAGTGAATATTGTGGCTGTCTCCTCCACATTCTTTTCACCGTCTTCCCCATTGTGTGGCTGCTATGCAGTTTGTTTGAGGGTAGTTATCCATACCTCCTTACTCTAAATTCCAAGGGTGAGACTTGATTGTTCTAACCTATCAAGGTAATCTTGCCCTTGCCACAGTGATTGGTTCAAGTAACCCTGATAAAAGCAGTAAATTCATGGCATGCTCCTGATAAAAAAGAATGACATATAATCCAATTTAGGGCTCTCAATATTGGAGGCTTATTGGATTAAAAAGTTCCTTGCTCTTCTAAGAGAGCCACTGGAAGTTTCTGCACAATGTAGTGTGGGGATGTGAAATCTAGAAAAATGGCAGCCAATTAGGCATCATGAGGGAAGGAAGATTTAGGATGGTCTTCTTATCATAAAAGGCAGAGTAGAGGGGGGGAAAGGAAACAGCCTTCACTTTTTTTTTAGTCATTGAATCATACTAACCCTGAATCACCTTTGGATTTTCAGCCAGTATTTTCTGAGTTGGGTTTTTTGTTACCTGCAAAATAAAGGGTTCTAACTAAAATGAACCAATGAACAAACTCAAAAGAAACTGGGAAAATATTTGCAATGCAAATGACAAATAGCTAAAATCCCTAAAACAAAGAACTACAAATCAATATGAAAAGAAAATAACCTAATTTTTTAAAAGGCAGACTATCTCAATAGTTCATATAAAAGGAAATACAAATAACCACCAAACAATATCAATAGATGCTTAAGTTCACTATAAATAAGAAAAGTAAATAAGAACAAAGGAAAATAATTTTTCACTTGAAAGGCTGACAAAAATGGAAAAAACATTAATATTACTTAGGGCTGAGAATTCATAGGGAGACAGATTCTCTCATAACCTATTGGAGAAAGTGTAAATTGGTGATTTTCAAAAGAGTAATTACATACTTTCTATTAACATTTAAATACTCATAGGTTTTTGGGGTTTTTTGTTTTGTTTTTTGAGATGCAGTCTCACTTTGTCACTTAGGCTGGAGTGCAGTGGCCCGATCTCAGCTCACTGCAACCTCCGCCTGCCAGGTTCAAGTGATTCTCCTGCCTCAGCCTCCCAAGTAGCTGGGATTACATGTGCCCGCCATCAGGCCCAGCTAATTTTTGTATTTTTAATAGAGACAGGGTTTCATCATGTTGGCCAGGCTAGTCTTGAACTCCTGACCTCAGGTGATCCGCCTGCCTCGGCCTCCCAAAGTGCTGGGATTACAGGTGCGAGCCACTGCACCTGGCCAATATTCATAGCTTTTAACCAACCAATTCCACTCCTGAAATTGTATGCTATGGAAATACCTAAGCAAGTAGGCAAAGATGTATACAAATATCTTGCAGTATTGTTTATAAGAGTGGAATACTGGAAGCATTCTAAATATTCATCAATTCAGAACTGGTTAAATACACTCATGGTACATTCATGCAATGAAAGATCTTTATGGGCTTCATAAAGGATGAAGAAATTCTGTATGTTGCCAATGAAATATATTTAAGATAAATTAAGTAAAAAGTAAAACTGTAATACACTATGATTACAATTTTTTGTGACAGTATATACAGATTAAAATAATTGGATAGAATATCATCACACTAGCTGTTACTAGTGTGATCACTGTTATGATCAGATGTGGGAAATGGGATTAGGGTTCAGTGGGGAAAGCCCTAATTCTGTCAGATACCCACATACTCATACACAATACTCATGTACACACACATTTATCACTACCACCAGGACCACATCCTGCCCATCAGGAATTAAACCGCTACTTTGGTTTCTCACCTGACTCTTAACCTGTTTTCAACCTGCTCCCTACTCTGTGGCATGATAAGGGTAGGATGGCACGTTTGTTGAAAATTTAAAACCACAATAAAGCAGACTAAAAGTTGGCTTGCTTTTTTATTATCTACTCTATGTTGGCAATTCTAAACAATGCCAATGGCAAAATAGTCCTCCCAGCAAGGGTACTGCTCTCACAGCCCCCACGTTTGCACATGACTGCACTTCTGAAAATCTCATTCATTTGACCATAAGTGCCCATATGCTATTTGCTGGGCTAGGTGCTGCCCATTTTTGCCTCCCTGTCTCCAGTGTCCAGACCACCAATGAATTCCCACTTAGCTCCTGAGACTGTTACATGAAAACGCCTTCCCTAAAATCTTGGGAAAAAGCCTAATGGTTGCTTAAAACTGGCTATCTGAAAAGCCTTTGGCTGGTGCAGTCATAGGCCCTTTACAAGTACCCACGGAAAAGGTGTTTCCCCAGCAGGCTTCTCTGGAAAAGGGGATCACTGGAGAGGGCAGGGCCTTACTCCATCAGCTTTAAGAATAAGCACCCCATGGAATAAAAAGAAGGCCATCTACCCAGCATAACCTGAGCCTTGTAACAGAGAGGGGAGTGTGTGGGAAGAACAAGAGGCAGATCCAATTAATTACCCTTAGAAGCAAAGGTAAAAGTTGAAGATTACGAGACCCATTTACAGGAGGAAATAGACCCATCATTGAGCCTAGAGAATGGGAGAATTGTTTAGGGCCAGAAAAGCGTCTCAATGTTCAGATTCCATTCCTTTTCTGGAGCTTTGGAAAGAGGAAGGTCATAGCTTGGGCTTGGAAGTTACACTTAGCAGTGGGTTCGGACTGGTAGGAGGGGGGGCTGCTGTCTTGGGTCCGATTCTGGGCCCTCAGCCGGCCCCCACCCTGAGGGGATAGAAGCTTCTATCTTCTCTAGGGGCTGGCCAAGGAGGGGGTGCCCCCTGCAAGAGGCCCATCCATTACCATCACAACAGCTGATGTCACAGACCCTACAAAGCCCCAAATGCAGGGTAACCCTAACCCCACGAGCGATTGAAACAGATAGAGGGGTAGCTCTCCCACACAATGCCTGGCCCTCACTCCTCTCCTCCTCCTCCTTGCACTTCCTCAAGAGCCTTTGTCTTCTGGTCCCTAGGGCCTGTAGCCTCTCTCATTCCCGGCAAACTCTGTCCATTAAATTCAAAATGAGGCCTCTGGGGAAAGGGTTTGGCACTTTCTTTCCCTGCCTCCTCTTATCTCCCACCAGCTATTCCCCATCTGCATCTGCCTGGCAGGCAGATAAGAAGCTCAGCTGTGAGAAAAGGGGCAAGGTGGTGACTGCTTCACATCCTTCCCTGGGCTGTTTTGATTTGCTTTGTTTTTCTGCCTCGGAGCACCCTACAGGGTTGCTGGTCCCTCTGTGGACAAGGCCTTGGGCCGGAAGTCATAACAGTCAGTGCTGAGGCTGTGGGAAATGTTCTGGGGTGAGTCAGGTTGTTTGACTGTGACGGCCCAAGTCTCTGTAATGAACTCTGTCATCTCCCCAACCAGCTGGAAGCCTCCATATTTTCAGGAGTGCAGAGTCCTCCTGTTCCCCCTCAGGACCCCAGCATGCTGAGAGAAAGCCAGGAGCAGCGGTTTCACCGATCTTTAGGTGTGACATGGGGTTCAGGGAGAGGCTGCTGGAGAAGGTGGGTGGCAGACCAGCAGGGCTTGAAAAATCTGTCAGAGCTCTATGAGGCAGGGAGAAGAGTCACTGCTTAGAGCTTCTGGCTTTCCCCCACGGGGAGAGCTACATGTCCGAAGGGATTTGGTTATTATTCAGTACTTTAGTCATGAATCTTTCATAGACATTGATGAAAGCCATGAACTTTCTTTCCAGAAAAAAATGGGTAGCATGCACACATGCATGCAAACACACACACACACATCTGCGAGGGTTCTTGGACACCTGGTTAAGAACTCCCAATAGAAGAAGGTATAAGTTTTGGCACCAAAGCGAGAGTAGAGAAGGTTCCATGTAGTGTTGAGGATGGGCTGTCCTCAGAGCCAGGCAGCTGGCTGATTTGAAAGACGTGTCCTTCTGTTTCATATACAGGTGCTTGGGGGGCATGGCTATCACCAACCCTGAAGTGGACTTCTTGGGGAGAGGATGTCAGGAGGCAGAGAAGCCCTGGACACTTTTGTCCAGCTCTCAGCCATGAGGCATGCTGTGGAATTGGAAGGTAGGGAGGAAAAGGCCTTAAATATTGCATGTGTTATTGCTCAATTCGATACTGGCTAAGCATTTTGACCTTCCACAGCTCATTTACACTTCACAACAAACCTGTAAATTGGAGACTACCAGTCTGCTTTCATGGATGAGGATGATGATATTTAGGGAGTGCGTTTAGTAATTGTTCAAGGTCAGGGGCTAGTAAGTGGCATCGCAGAGATCAAAGCCCAGGTCTTGGGCATGAAAGCCCAGTTGCAGTAGTCAGGTTTCCTACTGAAGAAAATTGTTTCTAGTCTATTCCCATTGCCTATGTGCAAGCCTGGAGGGCAAGCAGGCTGGGTGTTGCCACACTGGCATTGCTGGTCTTACTTACCATGGTTCCAGATGTGCCTAGGAGGTTCTTCATTACATCCCAGAACATACCAGGCTCATGCCAACATTGTACTCTAATGTGGTCTGCACGAAAAATACTCATTCCTATGACATAACAAAATTTGACTTGCATTCCTTCAAGGCCCAGCTAATTAACATTCTGCTTCTTCTGAGCTGTCTTTTCTAACCAGACCCTTTCCTTCACCAGGCCAGGATGACTGTACCCCTCCTACACTGAGTCTAAAATAGGCTCATCTCTCCCTTTTCTCCAGCCTGGCTTTGTTCTGGATAATCCTACATCACTCCATCTTGACTGGGAGCCTTTCCTTGGCAGGGCTAGTGTTCAACATTGGGTTCCAAGTTGTCTAGCCCAGTGCTCCACATAACTCAAGTATTTCAAAAAGTTCTTCTTGATGATGATGCCAGTGTTAGCTGCATAAGCAGGAAAAAACCTAACCCAGGGGTTAGGGATGTTTCCAAGGCCACAGTACAGCTCCTTGCCTTGTGTGGAAGGTAGGCTTTCTCTTCCCCACTAGGCTCTCGCCTGCTCTAGTCCTCAGTCCAGCTGAGTGGGGATGCAATGTCAGCCATCCAGTTCACCAACCACAGCTGCACTGTGCAAAAGGGATGGAAGAACAAAATACCCATGAGACAACACCGTGGCTTTTGAAACAGGTATGTAGGCTTTCTTGTTTAATAGCAGTTAAAAGAGGAAAATGTACAAGAGGAATAAACATGCTCTTTTCACAGAGGAGCTTTCCCATCTGTATCAGTAGCTTTACAAGTAAGTTTGAGAGAAAAAAGTTCCCTTTAGAGTTAAAAATGGACTTTCCTAATTTTCTCTATAAGTGTGCAACTATCTGTGCAAAATAAAAACGCCATTTCCAACACCTTTGTGAAAAGTAATTGTGAATGCAGGCAAAAAAAAGAAGAAGAAGAAGAAGAGGCAATTGCAGTCGAGAGGAGTCCTGGGAGAAGGGAGGCTAAGGTAGGGGAATTTCTGTAGCAGTTCCTAGAGAGTGTGCTCAGAGGCCTCATGAGGAAGGTCATGGCCAATGCCAATCTTGGGAGATAAAAGGCCGTAGGTCTGGGACTTGCTGAGTAAGCACTTGCCAAGTGTACAGTAAGGCTAGACTGACTTGGAGGACTGGTATGCAATGAGAACATTGGGCAATGCACCCTGGAAGCTGTACCTTCCCTTTGCCAACAGGATCTCACTTCCTGGTTCCCATTTTCAGGTCCTGTTCCTCCCTACCTGCAACAGCTTCATTTATAGCCTGCTCAAAGAGATTTTCCCTATGAATGTTAAAATGATGCAAGCAGCCTCTATTACTACTGAAACCTAATAGAGTCCCAAACTGGACTGTCCCTTCAGGAATATAGACCTGGTTTCCCCAAGAACTTGGCCAAGGGTTCATCCTGACCAGAAGCCATATAGGCTTCTAGCCATCTGTGTGCTTGCCCTCTTATTGAGGCCCACCATGGTACTTCTACATCTCTAGGAATTTGAGGCCATATCTGAGGAGTCTGATGGGTCTGGGCACACATGCTTTGCACAAGTCCTCTCAAGGGTTCGCCCAGCTACAGGTTATAGACAAAACTAAAAACATCCCACTTTTCTACTTCAAAAACTTGACATTGCTCGTCCCTGTTTTTACCTTCCCTGGCCTACCAAGAATATGTCTCTACATACAACTCAGTAGCTGCATGTTGCTTTTTGTTAGATAAGGTGAAGGCAGACTAAGAATGGAGAGAAGATATATCAAAGGGTCCATCTTTATATCTTGAGCTCGAATAAGCTTTTTCTTTCATGGGACTTCTGTGCAGAATAACCCCTATTCCTCCACCTTGTTCACCTTTTCCTCTATAGCACAGTTCTTCCAAGGCAGAGGTTTGAGACCAGACCAGCAATGATGATCCTCTAAAAAGACAAACACTGTGGCATGCTTACACATCTCTCCATTTCCACTTCAAAGTCTCTCAGCACTTAAAGCTGAAGAGATCTTGCTGCAAACTGGGTACTAGCAAAGAAAAGAGTTTTGAACTCTTCTCAAGCAATAGAACTTCAGATTAATATAATCGTTTCTCACTTGTTTCAACAAAGATGAGAGCTTGGCGATGCCATTTTGGCTCCTGCCTTCTCTTGGCTTATCAAGTTCTGAGTGGCAGTGCTCATCCCTTACCCTCTCCTGAAACCCTGGCCAACCACCCAGCCCTCCGGATGAGCCTCAGCGGCATCTGTGAGCTCACATGTAGCCTGGTCTCTCCAGCTTTGAGGAAGTTTATATGTCTGTGTGCACATCCTCTTCCCCATGACTATCAGGATGTGATAGGATATGGTGAGGTGGGGGGGGTTGGGGAGGGGGAAGGAAGTACTTCCCTCCCCAGAAGCAACTCAGTAGCTGACAAGGGTAGTGAAGAATTCTGTTTGATGAGTCTCTCCTCCCACCAATCCAAGCTGGAAATGCCTGTGTGGCTTATTTGTCATTGTTTGGTGATGCACAATTATACCCTTGCCAGTAGCCATCTTTCTGCTACTTGCCAGTAGCATCTTTCTGAAGTGTCCTAAAGTACAGTTTCCCCCGACTGACCTCATAGCAAAGCCCTTGCATTAAGTCTCAGGAGTCCATCTGGGACAATGTGTGCAGCCTCCAAGCTAAGCTGCTCCAGGCTTTAGAGATTGGAGGACAGGATTATAGGCAATCTTTCTCAGACAAAGCCAAAGATGGCTTTGGGGATCTCAAAAGAGGATGGGAACTTGGGGCTTGAGCAACAAAATAATATCTAGGATATTATTTAGTGAAGGACAGTTGGGCCAGAGGCAACAAGCCACAAGCCACGGTTGGCTCTGTCAATTTTATGGTAATAATGTCTCCATCCCTAGAGGCATCCAGTCCAGTCATGGCTGCCCCCACAGTGCAGAGCTGGTGACATTTCCTTAAAGATGATAGCCAAAAAGCTGGTTTTAAAACATAAAGGAACAATCCCAACTAATCCTCAGGTTTCACCTAAGGGTAAGGTAAGGGCCATTTTTAGGCTTCTGAAATCTGAACTATTTCAATGGCATTACTGGAGAAGGCTAAGTCTGAAACACCCTGTGAAGGCCTACGGAAATAACTGTTGATTTATGTCCTGAACCAAGTGCTCTGACTGTGAATGAACGAAATGAGATGAACAGGGAAGGGATTGGGTCTCTGATTCCATGAAAACTGGCTTTCAAGATCCAGAAAAACTCTTCGAGTTGAGACTCAACACTCCTAGAGTTGGGGCAATATGCAGTTAAACATGGGATCCAATTATTACCGCTCTCTACTTAGCTGTATCCTGCCCCAGGAAAATTTGCAGTAAAAGCCTCGGGTTAGATCAGGCTAAAGAAACTGCCATTCTTGGCGGATCGTAATGAAGCTGTCATCTTGCCATATGCCATGCTTGTTCACAAGCCAGTGAAAGTAAGTAGACTGAGGAGATGACCCTCCAGAGCTGCCCTTAGTATACTAAATAGTAATGTTTGCCAGGCCCTTTCCTTGTATTGAGAACAATCAGCCTCATCTATGCGGTGAATGGGCATCCAAGAGTGAACAGGACATATTTTAGTATCCTTTTGCTTACTCGCTCTACCTCCCAGTACCGGATACCCACTTTTTATGGTTCCTAAGCCCCAGACCTAAGCTTTAGAGCCATGGATGAAAGGTGGTTCATCACTGTGGGATTGATGATACCACCATCTCTAAGATAACACAGATAGTGTAGTAATAACTTCCCCTGAGTCCCAGCCTAGCAACATCTCATGTACTTGCTTATTCTTGTGCCTCTTTTACTATAGAGAAATGTTATGTGAATACTGCACAGGGGTTAATAAAAAAATACATATGCTCTCTTTGAAGAAGAATGCACAAATGCAGGGTCAGCTGGGGCTGGATCCCAGACTAGGGGGCTGCAGCAGGTTGCCTCTGTGGGTCCGGGGCCACCCTTCATGAGTGGTGGCTGCTGATGAGTCCTCGGAGCTGCTTGGCCACAGTGTCAATGAGTTTCTGCTTGTCTCGCTCATTTTTCCGAAACTGTGCAAACATGTTGTTCTTGCGGCTAGTATCCTTCATCCTAAACAGAGAAGGAAAGAAAGAGGGCAACATGTTTGAGGAAACAATGGTGGAAGGAGAACCTGCAGGAAGCAGGATGGCAATGCATCTTAACCACTACCCAGAGTAATAAGAGAGTCCAGAATATCTCCACTATTAGGCCCACACTCACCTACTCATCAGGAAGCTGGCATTCTGGCACCTACAGCCCTCCCAACTTCAGTCACCTTTGGAAACTAGTCAAGACCCAGTTTTGGAGGGGCCAATCTCCTTATCCCTTATACCTGCTCCATCTAATACATTCTCTTCTCTCAGCAGGTATGTACCTGTTATAGGTGTCTGGGACAGGGAACAGCTCTGCTGGTCAATAAGCCCTTATAGAATGTCTAGGATCCACTCATTACGTCATGAACCTGCTAAATCCTGATAGGACCTTTGAGATAATATTTGAAAGGTAAAGCAGGAAAAGTGTTCTTAACTAGCAATTCCAACAGAATATGAATAACTGAAGGCCACTGTGTATTTCTAAACCTCACTCTAGCTGGCTACTCTATCCTATCCCTAACAAAACTAAGGGCTTGACTGACCTTTTTCATTTTGTCTCAGGGTAAAGGCACATAGGCGGTGTGGTGGCTAAGAGCGTATGGTGCTGAGGAAAGCATGTGCCAAATGGCTGGGCCATCCTTTCACTCCATAAACCAGAGCTTTTTACATGAGAAGCCTTTGAGTTCTCAATGGCTGTCTGTACCCCTGGACCTTTGACCTCTGGGTCATGCTAAAGCTTCATAGATGGCGTATTCCTAGAACACAAACCATGGGCAATTCTGGCCAGTGGTTCTTTCAGACAGAGAGCCCTAACTGGGAAACCTGGACAAGAAAGTCAAGACTAGGCTGAGATGGTCACAGAACCCCCAAGTCTTACTAAGCAACTATGACAGAATTCAGGAATCTGCTATTCCCTGCAGAGGGCCCACAACCCCTGACATCTATTGGTGGCCACTAACTCTTGTCCTAGCTGCTGCACACCAGACCCATATCCCACAGCTAGTTCCAGTGTTAGACAATTGAGAACATGCCAAGACAGATTTCTCTCTGGGATAGGGGCAGGCCAGTCTTCACCAGAGTTGGGCCAGCCCTCTGACTTCACTGCTCCCTGGGCTGTATGGAGACAGGCTAGAAGAGGGGAGGGAAGGAACATGGCACCGGGCTATAAATTGCCCCTAGGCATATTTTCCAGGGGCCTTTGGGCCAATCCTGCACCATTTTCTCCCCCACTGTGGGTGGCCCTTTGCAGAGGAGCAGATTAGAGGCCAGTGAGTCAAAAAGCCAGAGATCCCACAGGGGCATTTATGTTTGGTATATATGATATAAATTTACAATATATATATTCCATAAGGGCATTATATGTAGCAAGAAGGTTCTAATGAGCACCACAGATGTATGGCTCTGGCTAACAGTGATAGCTACAAACTAATTAAGAATTATCTCGGCTGGGCACAGTGGCTCACGCCTGTAATCCCAGGACTTTGGGAGGCCGAGGCGGGTGGATCACGAGGTCAGGAGATCGAGACCATCCTGACTAACATGGTGAAACCCCGTTTCTACTAAAAATACAAAAAAAAAGGGCCAGGCATAGTGGCAGGTGCCTGTAGTCCCAGCTACTCGGGAGGCTGAGGCAGGAGAATGGTGTGAACCTAGGAGGCGGAGCTTGCAGTGAGCCAAGATCACACCACTGCACTCCAGTCTGGGTGGCAAAGCAAGACTCCGTCTCAAAAAAAAAAAAAAAGAATTCTCTCACTGATCTAAGCTCAAGAGCCTTCAGGCTGGAATTACTCATCAAGCAAACTCAGAACACTGAATATAAGGTACGACCACGCACATGTGGAGGCCTGTGCTTGGAGGGGAAGAAGAAGGGGAAGTGACTGCGCTAGTTGAAGAGAAAGCACGAGGGTTCTTAAGACTCTGATAATTACTGTATTTGTTCCCTAACACACTAGTTGCACAATTATGTTTGTAGAACTGGCCTAGTTTTAGATAGTTCCAAAGAAAGATTCCCTTTCCTCTGCTGGGTATACAATATATCTAAACATTAACAACAACACAAAACAAACAAAAAGAAATAAAGAAAATCACTTGCTATATTCATAGGACATTTAGTTTAATATCCTACATTATCATTAATTTCATGACTCCTGGAAGCAGCTGAGAGACAGGCAGCCCACTGGCTTTCGGCTCCCAGAGGGAAGCTCCTGTAATATCTAGGAGTAAGAGGGTAGTCTTTGGCCACAAAGGCTAGAATGTCTTGGCCATTAAGACCTGGAGTTGGAACGAGGCACTGTAAAGATAAACTCAAGTACCCTGAGGGCTAATGGTGGCCTGCTGGTTTCTACTCAGGAATGCTCCAAAAGCAAAAGTCAGCCCTCCCACCTTCCATCCCACTCGAAAGCCCAGTATCCTGTTCTACTTTATTACAGCTATGGCCACCTCTCAATGATGCAGGGGCCACTTCTTTTCCCTAAATGTCTTTAGTAGGTCTTTCGTCTTTCTGTTTCACCCTGCCAAGAAGGGCCAGGTTGAAAATGAGAGTCAAGATCTGATGGTAGAGCTGGCTGTGGAAAAGCAGGAATAGGTCAGGTAAAGGGGTCAATTCCTATGAGGCTGGGAGATACGGATTATAGTGATCTGGATGCCCTTTGCTCTGCTGTGTTTGGAAGGAAGCTTTTAAACTCTTCTGATTGCTAGGGCTAAGCACATAGCTTCTTTACTGGCCAACGCTCCAGAATGATAGGGAGAGGCTAATTATTTTAGACTATTGTTGAGCCATAGGAAGTGGATGAGCCAGTATTTCCTAGATCCAGAGATTCTTGGGAATGGAGGAGTAAAGGACTGCTGAGAGAAGTATATAACTGAAGGGAATCCCAGAGCCCATTTGAAGGACACCTATGACCATTAAATATGACCATTTAAGCACCAACTCAAAGGTCAAAGTGTTCCCTTCTTTCAGCTTGGCACCAAGAACTGTGGGATTAAGACTTGCCTCTAATAAAGGGTCTTCTATAAGAGATGAGGGGTTCTAGATTTTAAAGCCACCAGGAGGTAGGGGAGGCTGCTGAGGAGCTCCCTTTGGTCAGGGCTTTATTTCAGGCCCCACACTAGCAAGACTATTGAGTGTGCCAAGAAGCTGAACGGGAACAACCCTTTACCTGACACAATGGGAGAAAATCCCTGCCACCACTCCCAGCCCCAAAGGAATTAGTAAGCCAAGGGTCACTCTAAGGGCCAAGATAGAGAAGGCAGCCAGCCAGTTGGCACCAGGCTGGTTTAGTAGATTAGTATGTCAGGGCGGGGACAACTCAGAGGCTAGGGATTTTAGTGTTGTCATTAGTGTCAATGAGGAAACCAGAAGGACTTGCCTCAAAGTGATGGAAAAGGCTCAAGTGAATAATATACTTACTCTCTAGATATCCTAGGGCAGAAGGTCAGTGGGAGAGAGAACCATGGGAAACAAAGTTAAAATGGAAACATCAATCTCTGACGTGGTCAGGAGAAAACTGCAGTCTGAGTTTTTAGTCTCTTGGCTCCAAATACATACCCCTGCATCATGCTCTTGCCTACCCTTCACCTCTTCCCCTTTTCTCCCCCTTTCATATTACATAGTAAGAAGGATAGACTTTGACCTCTCCTTCTGCTTAAGGCTCCACTCTGACTTCCTGGACTCTAAGCCTTGTCTTCCTGGGATTTAAGACATGGTTGACTGGCAATATATGTAGACTTCCTACACTGCCTAGATGCAGGGCATTCTTCCAAGTAGCTGGGGATTAACTAGTTTCTCAGATTTCAAGAGAAACCTGCCTTTTTATATGGGTCTTGGTCTCTGACCTGCCAGCTCTCTAATAGATTAGCAAAGCCAGAGCCAGGCTTTAATACATAGCATTTCCCAGCTTCTGGGTGACATATTTGTTAGCCCTGAGATTTCCTGGAGCTGCCTAACCTACTTTCAGTGGTAGCACCTCTGCTTCAGAGAGGCTACAGCTCTGTGGCAGGGAACCCTCTGCAGGCTAGTGACTGCTTAAGGCAAGAATTAGACACCTTCTCCAACACAGCTTTGTGGGATAGTCAGCACAATAAAGCTCAGTCTGGTAGGGGGTGGGAGTTGGGAACAGATGAAGGTTTCAATAATTCTAAATAATTTCCAGGGATTCTCTACTAGGAACCAGAGAAGCCATCTGTTCTGTGGAGTTGCACTATCCATCATCATAC
Source organism: Hylobates moloch (assembly GCF_009828535.3). Taxonomy (NCBI): domain Eukaryota; kingdom Metazoa; phylum Chordata; class Mammalia; order Primates; family Hylobatidae; genus Hylobates; species Hylobates moloch. The sequence goes on along the minus strand of NW_026652290.1, from coordinate 52,427,421 downwards.
CCCAGATGACTAGGGCAGCCTCATTCTGTTCACCAGGCTAGCCTGAGCCCCAAACCAAGCCATTTTTTTCCTTCTCTTGCCATCTCTAGTAAGAGACACTAGTAAGAGACCCATTAAACTAGAAGGTAATGTCAGAGTCCAATTCTGATCCATACTTGGCCTAGCTTGTTGGCCTCAGGAATTAATAAGCCACAGGAGGAAGACTGGCCTGCCAAGTCCAGTGATTGAGATTGCTGACAGCACCCATGGCCTATGGCAACTTCCAGAACAAGGCTATCTTTCACGGTATTGGCAGTGGCAAAATTATCTTCTATGTCAACCCCCAATCCCTGTCTCCCCATCTCCCAACACAGACCACTGGGCTAGGTACTACTCACTTCTCAAGCAGGGTCAGAGCAGTCACTGGGTTTACCCGGAGGTACTTGCAGTTGGGCTGACCATAGTCAGCAAGGTAGGTTGACCAATCCCACTGGATGAAAAGATCCAAAAGCTGTAAAATATCCAAACCCCACCCCAGGGATTAGACAGACAAGAAAAACCAAGATTCCAGAAACTTCATCATCCTTCACTACCAGCTAATAAATTGGATATATAAAAATTAAAATATAATAAGAAAAAGAACAGCTACAGACTATTCTTTCAACCAAGAAAATAAATGAGTAAACATTAGATGGCAGACTTATCTCTGCCATAAGCAGTATGGAAATGTTGCTAAGACTATATGCCAGCAGTTAGCTCTCAGAGGCAACCCTGTAAAGAAACTAACACGGGACTGAATAAAATATGATAATAATATCATAATAATTATTCACTTACTCATTTGATAAATACTTATCAAATGCCTTCCACATGCCAAGAACCATTCTCAGTATTCAACAAAGAACAAATAAAGGTGGATGTAGTCCAGTGCCACATATGCAATTGTTTGAACTTCAAGGTTAAAAGGTCTGGGTTCAAGTATCAGTTTTGTGACTTGCTGTACTGACTTAGCCCAAGTGACTTAGGTAATACAGACATATACACATGCCTATATACAAATAGGACACACAGATAACACAGAAACACTGAACCAAGGCGTAAATGGATCATGTAGCATTTATAAGAGGCAATATGTGTTATGTCTATGCAGACACAGGCTAAGAAGATGAAATCAGGGCCATAGTAGATTAGCCCATGATTGAGGACACAGAGTCTAGCTAGAATTGGGTTATGAGTGTTGAAGAGAAGTGCCAAGAGCTAGATGTGTGAAAAGACAATGAGAGCTTTCTGAGGGTGAGTTGAGTTCTGACACTGGGGAGATTTTGACTGAGAGAAACTAAACTTTTGTCAAAGGCTTTCCTTCCCAGTCAGTTTTAGCCTCAGACATCACACTAACAAATATTCAAAAATTATAACTAAGTAAAACAAACAAATAAAAGCTTCTAGAAGGGGCACAGTCCCAGACTCACATCACTGCATAGAGGGAGAACCCTCACAGTACTTTTTGACTCAAGACATTCTCCATTTCTCCCATTCCAGGAGATAGGTAAGTGCTGATGAGGACAAGTAAATGGCTGGCTGTGCAGAATAAAGGCAGAGAGGCCAAGAGTGCCATCATATCCAGTGCCAGAGCCTGGGCTCTAGGCACACCTTCCTGCATGTCTGTCTTCACTGTGCAGCTGGGCAAACAGGCAGTATGGGTCTTGCCCTATTTGGCCAAGTCTCCACTTCATCCAGTTTCTTACAATAGCTGTTATGAACTTCCTGAAGCAGGATGGGAATTGGCTGAAGTCCCAAACCTAGAACTGAGAAAAGCCCCTACACCCTCAGCCAAGAAAGGGATTTTAGAGATGAGAGAAGGAGTAGGGGAGAGACAGGCACGCTGGTTGGTCTGGGCCAGGATGGTCCCAAACGGCCCCTCAGGCCATTTTCAGGTCATGCCTATTTTCACTGGCAAGTTAAAAGGCTTCTACCACTTCCTTCTGCTGACCCAAGGCCTCAGAGAGTTATCCTTTAGAAGAGAATTTCCCTTGACTTTCTACTCTAGCATCAGTATTTCTTTCTTTCTTTTTTTTTAAATTATACTTTAAGTTGCAGGTACATGTGCACAACGTGCAGGTTTGTTACATATGTATACATGTGCCATGTTGGTGTGTTGCACACATTAACTCGTCATTTACATTAGGTATATCTCCTAATGCTATCCCTCCCCCTCCCCTCACCCCACGACAGGCCCCGGTGTGTGATGTTCCCCTTCCTGCGTCCAAGTGTTCTCATTGTTCAGTTCCCACCTATGAGTGAGAACATGAGGTGTTTGGCTTTTTGTCCTTGTGATAGTTTGCTCAGAATGATGGTTTCCAGCTTCATCCATGTCCTTACAAAGTACATGAACTCATTCTTTTTTATGGCTGCATAGTATTCCATGGTGTATATGTGCCACATTTTCTTAATCTAGTCTATCATTGATGGACATTTGGGTTGGTTCCAAGTGTTTGCTATTGTGAATAGTGCCACAATAAACATATGTGTGCATGTGTCTTTATAGCAGGATGATTTATAATCCTTTGGGTATATACCCAGTAATGGGATGGCTGGGTCAAATGGTATTTCTATTTCTAGATCCTTGAGGAATTGCCACACTATAGCATCAGTATTTCTGTCCTATGGTCTTCAAAGACCACTCAAGACAGCTCCACTTTACTTGCTTCCTGGGACCACAACAGGCACTGAGAGTACCCCTTGTTCTAAAGTTCTTTCAGTACTGTGCTTTACATATTTCACTATGTTTTCCTGCAACTCCTAGGGAAAGAACTATGAAAAAGGATAGCGTTTTTTCAATTAAATTTTTTTTTCACAAATTAAAAAACTCTTAAGAAGCCTTTTACTATTTGCCTATTGAGGAGCTGATAAGAAAAGTGAATGAATATCAGAAAAGTCTAATTGGAAAATCATTTCTTAAAGCTATTTTAGATATTACTTTTTCAGCATATATGGACATATACATGCATGTAATAAAACTACCTTCTTTTTAAATGAATTCCTAATTTCTGTGATGGAATTAATGTATTAGTATTTCAGATTTATTGCTAATACTACCATGTATTTCTGGTTAATGACACATGGGAAGTCACTAGTGGACAGTGGATAGAAGTTCATGGCTTAGCTCTAAGTTATGGGATCTTTGGGGTGTCGCTTTTCTGGCTGGAAACCTGTGGCCAGTGGCACCTTTGCCTGAGTTTTGCTCTGGCCCACTGGGTTTGTTCCACCCACTTGGCCTGGGAGGCTGAGCTCACGCCTGCCAGGGACACTGGAGTCAGGTGTGGAGCAGCAAGGGGTGTGTGTAAGTGTGGAGTCCGGCCACTGCACAGTCAAGACATGCTGGGTGCTGCCATGGGGTGGGCAGCTCCAGGTGCTGGCATGGGCACCAATTCTCTGTGAGAATACAGCTGGACCAGGTGCACTGCATGCAGCTTTCCTGGATGGCACCAGGGAATGTGGCAGCACCCAGAAGCTTGGAGATGCCAGGAACCACAGGGCCCCAAAGAGGGAGTCACAGCCCTGGCTCAGGGAGCTCCCAGGTCTGGGCTCTACAAAGGGCTGCAGCTCTTCTCTCCTTCTCTTCACCCACAATGTGGCAAGCAGGGGGCATATTTCAGCCCTGTTTGTGTTACCCCAGCTCTTTTAGCCTTGCCATTCAGTGGGTCTCAAGTTCTTGTCCTGCGACCAGGAAGAATGAGGTACACAGACAAGTGGAGGGTGAGCAAAATGAAGAGATTCATTGAGCAATAGAACAGCTCAGAGATGACCCACAGTGGGAAGCTCCTCTCAGTAGCCAGGGTGTCCCAGCAAGTATTCAGCTTCTAGCAGAAAGGGTTGCTCCTCTCTGCAGGCAGGTTGTCTCAATAAGTGTTCAGCTATCAGCAGAGAGAGTGGCTCCTCTCTGCAGCTGGTTGTCCTGTTGTCTTTCTGTCCTCTCCTCTGCTCTGGCTGAGCCCAGGGCTTTTATGGGCCTCAGAGGGGAGGAAGTGCATGCCAACTGGTCCACAGGTAGCCAAGTCCCTACTCTGGTCCGTGGGACTGGCAGCCTGGCCACAAGCCTTCAGGCCTCACTGGGGACCTGCCCCCTTCTGCCCAGGAACCTGTCTGCTTTCTGCTCCCATTCACGGCACCTGGGGTTGGCCCCAACTTTGCTCCGAGACTGGAGCGGCACTGACAACAGGGAGAAGCCATGCAGTGAGAGCAGGCACTTCCAAGCCTACAAGGGCAGGGAGGGCCTTCTCAGGCCCCCAAGAGAGAAGGGATGCCTGGGTCTGCAGCCACGGTTTGGGTGGCTGCAGCTGTGCTGGGGGTGGAGAACCGGGTTCCTGCCTGCTCTGTGGAGCAGGAGGCCTGGGTCTGCAGCTGTGGTTTGGGTGGCTGCAGTTGTGCCCAGGAGGGTAGGGCTCTTGCCTGCTCCCCAGCTCCCACCAGCTCCATGGAGTATGCAGCCCCGGTCTTGCCTCCCTGCTGCAGCCAGCATGATGGCAGTGGTGGGCCATTTAGGGCAGCCACTACCATCATAAGGATTTCCATTTTTGTCTTCCTGCCAAAGTCAATGCCAATGGTGAGTCTAAGAGCTCTGAATGACAAGCTATCTAATTTATTCCACTACAGTCATGGAAGCTACATAACTCTATTAAGTTCAACCACCATGAGCCTACAGATCACACTTTGGGTCCATGTTGCTTCCCACAGTCTTTTAGGGTGGCCCAAAGTTAGGTCTTATGGCCTTCTCTGAGACAGATGGACAGCGAGTGGACTCTGAGGGTACTTAACTAAGTTAGCTGCTTGGAGGCACACTTCTACTGGATTCCATAAAACAGTGTTAGAATGAACAGCCAAGAAAACCAGCAGGCCTATTTATCCATATACTACTTTGATTTCCAGACTGACTTTCAAGGTCAATCAGGCCCTCCCAGCCTGATTCTCCACATACAACAACCTTGTTAGATTGCTATAAATTCTCTTGCAAGAACACTCAATTATCACTAGAGACCACTAATGTTTCTTTTTTATTTTTAAATCTTTCATTTGGAAATATTTCAAATTTATCAGAAAGTTGAAGGAATAAGCATAGTATAAAGAGCAACATATTGCTTCCATCCAGATCCATCCGCTGTCAATATTCTACCCCACATGCACCAGCACTTGAATTCTCTTTCTCTTCACATACATACACCCATGCATGTACACATATGCTATTTCTTTTCTTGAGTTTCTTCAAAGTAAACTGAGACCTTATTCCCAAATACTTCAGTGTTTCTAAGGATTAGGAATATTTTCTTATATAATCACAGTATAATTTTCAACTTCAGTTAATTTAATGTTGATATGATCCATATTCAATTTTGTAAGTTGACCTACTAATATCCTTTATAGCCTCTTTTATTTTTGTTCCACTATATGATATAATTTTAGGATTGAGTATTACGTTTAGTTGTCATGTCTCTTTAGTTTCCTTTAATCTGGAATATTTATACAACCTTTCTTTTTGTTATATAATATTGACATTCTTGAAGAATATAGTTCCCCTGCCTCCATTTTTTCCCAGTTTGGTTTTGTCTAGTGGCTTCTTATAAGATTCAAGACTGAATTCTTTAGCAGAATACTGTGTAAGTGATACTGTGTCCTCCTCAGGGTATCACCTCTGGAGGCATACAAATGCTCATTTTTCCCCTCATTGGTGATATTAATTTTGATCACCTGATTAAGATGTCTGATTTCTTCCAACATCTGGTTATTATGTTTTCCTTTGGAACTGTGAAGATTTGGAACTGTGAAGACATTCAAATATCTGTTATCCAGTGAGGATTCTTGCCTAACCCCATCTTTACTATGATGGCTGCAAACTGCTGATATCTCAGCACCATCCTTCCTTGCACATTTGTGAGTTGTCACTCATTCTACTGTAAGCAAGTACTCTCTCTTCCCTGCTATTAATCTATCTATCCATTTGTTATTGGCACAAACTCACCACCGTGCCCCTCCCCTCCCCTTCCTTCCTTCCTTCCCCTCTTTCTTTTCTCCTTTCCTTTCCTGTCCTTTCCTGTCCTGTCCTGTCCTTTCTTCTTTCTCTTTCTTTCTTTCTTTTTCTTTTTCTTTTCTTTTTTTTTTTTTCCTGCCTCAGCCTCCCGAGTAGCTGGGACTACATCTTTTTCTTCTTTCCCTCCCTCCCTTCCTCCCTTCCTTCCTTCCTTATTCTTTTTTTTTTCCTAAGAGACCAGTTCTTGCTCTGTTGCCCAGGCTGGAGTGCAGTGGTGCAATCATAGCTCACTGCAGCCTAGAACTCCTGGGCTCAAGTAATCCTCCCACCTTCACCTCCCTGAGTAGCTAGGACTACAGGCACACACCACTAAGCCCAGGCTAACTTTTAAATTTTTATTTTTGTAGAGATGAGGTCTTGCTATGTTGCCCAGGCTAGTCTGGAACTCCTGGGCTCCAGTGATCCTCCTGCCCCAGAAAGTACTGATTTCTAAAGTTACTTAGGTTAGTTACTTTCTTTGTTATTACTTTCAATATGGTTGTGTTTTTCTTTTATAATTCAGCTATGTTCCTTTTTCACTGCTTGTGTTCAATTTTTGATTCCCCCACATTCCAGTTGATTTTCATTATTAATTTTGGGGTATGTGAAACAATTCTATAGTTCTGAGAGTAACAGCAATATAAAAAAGTGTTCTCAGAGAAGTATTACTCCCTCCTCATCCCAGCCTGTTCCCATTCTCCCCACTTCTTTCTACATATTTCCTATTCATTCCTGTAGATAACCAATCTAGTTTCTGGTTTATCCTTCTTTTATTTATTTTACACCAATGAGCAGAAACATATATATTTTCTTATATCTTCCTCTTTGTCTCTTGAAGGGTAGCATATCATAGCTACTCTTTTATGCTTTGTTTTGTCATGTAATGGTGTATCCCAGAACTCACTCCCTAGAAGCTCATTCCTCATTAATGATTATATTCTTGATTTATTCATGAAAATGTGGTTTTTGTAAACTAGGTAAGTAAAGTCATTTTCAAGGGACAGACCAGACATTACATTTTGGAGCATTTCATGTTAACTTGGTAGAATAGGAGAGTGTTAGATTTTTAGAGTAGGAAATTCTGATAAATGCTAAGGCTAATTCAATCAAAAGCAAACTCAACCCATCATTAATGATGCTTTGATTTCAAACACAGAGTTATCTGTTTGTGGTATTTAATAGAACAGGGGAACTAAACTAGTGTAGTAGTTGACGTAATACTTTATAAGCTACATAGGTTAATTAAAATGGTAAATTATGTGATTACTGGTTACTATACAAAAATGTGTGTAAGTGGAAAAAGATATGACAAGGGGAGACATTTTTAATCAGTTTATATATTAAACAGGCCACTATGATAGGATACTTTTTTTTCTTCCTATATAACTTTTATCTGTGTGACTCTTAACTAGGGCTTTGGCAAAGTTCTAAAGCTGCCTCTGCTATATTTCCTTGTGTATTTTTCAGAAAATTCCCTTGGCTTAGTAAGACTCAAATTGTAATTCTGATTTCATGGAGGGTGGGGACAGTGGAGAGGACCAAGAACTAGAAAGCATAAGCAACTTGCTAAAAATCACAAAGTAGACAAGTGGTAGAGACAGTTTGTTGGCTCACACTCCCCAAGATGCCACAGCTGGTTTTTTTTGTTGTTGTTGTTGTTGTTGTTTTGTTTTGTTTTGATTTTTTAATCCTGATTGATTCTGTCTGAGTTAGATACTCATCTGAGACTAGGCCAAATTTCTGAACAGACTTTCTTTTTTGCAAGAGTAGCTGGGAAAGAATAGAAAAATCCAAACAAGTCAAAGTGAAAACCAGTCCAAGGCCATACAGTGAGTTAACTGGACAGAGAACAGACAGCATTATAATAGTAGAACAAATGCAAAGTTCCAGGAACGACCTTAGGAATGCGATTATTATTAGGATAAAGCAGGACTCTGTTGATCCTTGTTAGTGCACACAAATATACATGTCTCCAGCAGCAAGTCTAGAAATAATTCAGATGGATGAGTTGCTCATGACTAAAGGATTAGAAGGAAATCGTCAAATAAAAATTATGGGCAATATTCAAGCAAACCATCCTGGGGGTACTTAAGTTTTCTTTGGCAGAAAGGATTACCCCAAAAAAACTCAGAAAATAGAAATGTGGAGCCTGGCGGAGAATGGCCTGCTTGTTCCTCCTCCTGGACTGTCTGTTACCAAATCAATTCATATCATGCCTATTCATGAGTGAAGAGAACTGTTAGACGTACCCTACCTTCATTGCCAATTCTTGGCATATGAGCCTCATCTCCCATGTAGATGGGAGCTCCCCAAGGATGGGGATTATGTTTTCTCCTTCTGACTCCTCAACAGCACAGACTATCAAATGGCTAGATTCTCAGCAGGTAGTCAGCAAAGACATGGCACATGGAATTAAATAGGTCAGCTAACATTTTGTAGCAATGATACTGGCTAGATGGTGGGAGAGACTTATACTTTGTGCTTCTCATATCAAACATTCAAATGGACCAAACCTAGGCTCCTCTTGCCCAGCACTGAAGAAAAGTTGTATAAGGAAGAAAGAAGCATCAAACAGGAGAGGTGATACCTATGACAGGTGAGTGGGAATCCAGTCCCAGACATTTGAATTCAAAGTTCCAATGGAAGATACCTATGACTAATGACTGGGAACACAGCAGATGTTTGGTGACATGTGGGCTGGGTCTTAGTAAGCAGCATGGGGCCTACCTCATGTTAGAGAAAGCCTCCTCTTTCCAGAAAACCTGCAAAGATTCCATGGGAAGCAAAGGATAGTATGAGCTAAGGTAGGCATGCAGACAGACACAGATGCTAAGACACACTGACAGTGGCCATACCCCTCTTCCCCAGGGGTGATTTTCTTTACATGTTTTTGCTTGAACAGGAATACTGAGTCCTGTAGAGAACTGTGCTCCCAAAGCAGGTGCGTCTTTGAAGTAAATTTGATGCAGGAAAACCTGAATTTGCACTTTATATACATTCCAGAAGAATTCTTCATGTTAAACAGGATAGACTACAAAATGATTTCAAATAACATGCTTTTCTGGGACACTTAACATATAATCCAAGAAAAATTCTAAAAATTCTACCTCTTCAGAACATGGCCACTATATAAAGTGCAGTCCACTTTCACTAACATACAGAACACTAACCCCGGAGAAGCTTCATTTGTCCACTCCCTGCCTTTGACAGGATGAAACTAATTACATCATTATAAAGTATTTTCATAATTACTGATCCACATCTGCCTTTTTTTGGAGGCAGTAGAGCACAGCAAAAAGGGCCCCAAGGCTGAGGTTCCTCTGACTGATAGTGTGACCCCAGGCATGACACCAAATCTGTTTTTCTGGTTCAGATGTGGAATCATAATAGCTTCTATCAGCAGCTGAAAGCAGATTAAGAGAACAATTGTAAAGTCTACTAAAAAGCATAGAATTGACCAATGACCCATTTGTGTTTATTGCCCAAGATTTCCTCCAACTCCTTGTCTGTGGTGCTGGGCCTCTGTGATTCAAAGAAGGGCATCCTGAGTCTGCCTCCTGTCTCCTCAGGAGCACTTCCCGACACAGAAATCTGGGCAAATGTAGAAAATGGAAAGCAGGGCTTATTTCAACAAACATAAATTGAGTACCAACAATGTCTCAGTCACTCTTCTAGGTACTGCATATGAAAAGATGTTAAGACATTATCTCCAGTCTTGAGGAAGTCATCTGGTAAATAAATTGATACAGAATGATGTGAATACCCTAACAGGTACTCTAACAGGTTATAAAGAAAGTTCAAAAGAAGGGTGTCTAAGCCTGGGCCAGGTAGGTGGTGAGTGGTAGGATGGGGTGGGAGTGTCAAGCAAGGAATCTGACATGGCTAGATCTCTCAGGAGTGCTTTGGGAATAACCAAGACAAATGAGGCCTCATATGCTAAACTAAGGAGATTGATTTTAGCCTAGAGACTTCTCTGCTTGTTCTCATCACTGCTGCTACCTGCTTTTTTCTAGATTAGAAGATGGAAAATCTAAAGTCACCACCTGTTGTAAATAAAGTTTTGTTGAAACATAGCCATGTTCATTGATTTACATAATTATCTATGCTGCTTTTATGCTTTAATAGCTGAGGTAAGTAGTTGTGACAGAGACCATATGACATGGGAAGCTTAAAATATCCACTATCCAGTCTTTTACAGAAAAGGTTTGCCTGTAGATCCAAGGCAGGGAGGGCAGTGTGCTCTGAAATTCTCTCCGATGTAAGGCATTTAATACCTAGTAAAGAAAGAAGAAAAAATGGCTTTAGGGAGACCCTTCCCATTGTAATGAGATGGCATAAAATTCATTATCTTAACAACTGGCATAAAAATTATTTTATGGGAGAAAAACATGTGTGGGGAAATATCCTGCTTGGTGAGACCCCCAAGGTGCCAAGACATCTAGTAGATGAGGTAGAAGGAATTTGGTATTCTGGTTCTTGAGAGGCAGAATGTGAAGAGAGGAGATTAACTAACATGTGTGAGAAGGGCTAAGAAGAAAATCCTTCATGGTATTGTGGCTCCAGACAACTGTGGAGACCTGGGGAATCTAATAAGTGACTTTTCAAAACTGTTTGCTCTGCAATTCATGACATAATCAATCTTCTTTACAAACCCAACCCCTCAATCCTGGTCTTCAGACAAATCCACTCTGCTCCCAGTTGCTTGGGTGAATGATTTCTCTCTCTCTCTCTCTCTCTCTTTCTCTGTGTGTGTGTGTGTGTGTGTGCGCGCGCGTATGTGTGCGTGCACAACTCAGAGCAGAAGCTGTTTCACACCTAGAAAGCTGCAGAACTGCCCTATGGAACTGGGAGTGCAGGAAGCAAGAAGGCTGGAGGTATCTACGGATTCACAGAAATCCGGAGGAGGCCTTTGGATTTTCCATAGGCTATGGAACTGTGGTAGAGAGAGGTTCCAAGTTTTTCTGATCACTGTAGATTAAGGGGGTCAAGCTTATACCTGAGCTTTGCAACAACAGCCAGTAACAGGTTGGTTCCTAGCCCTACGTCTGACCTCCTCTTCTTTTCCCTAGTTGAGTGAAGGAAGAAGAGGGAGGGGAAGGCACAAAGAGTGGCTGTGCAGCTCCCAATTGCCTATCAGCAGCTTCCTCTGAAAGGGAACATCACCCTGAGAAATATTTATTTGCTGCATAAATGTGGGTTTATAGGTTTTCTGTCTAAACTTTTCACCTTTTCTCTCTTGGTAAAGAGAAAAAAAAGAAAGACAGGGAGGCTTCAGAGTCTTCTGTTGTTACCAGCTGGTGCCTAGAGGAAGACTCCCAAATAAAAATGCCAACACCAAGTATTCCTTTGAGTCACAGACTGTCCTGTAGGGCCATTTCTCACTGATGACAGCATCTATCCTGCTGCGGGGACCAGAAGGAAAACCTATTATCACACTGGCTGATAACAACCATGTACACATATATGTTCAAGGGGAGGATGGGAGGCCCCTGTCATGGGCTGACTGAGTTGTCCCTTGTTGGGGTGGCAGAAGCAGGCAGGTGTGAATTTTGAATGGAACTGCTGCCACAGATGTTGTAGGAGAAGAAGGTAGGAGCCATGGACCAGTGTTTATTTTCTTTCAGTATAGTGTGACTTGTTAAAGGTTCCTAGGTGGGTGAATTAGGGACCATATTATTGAGTTGTTAACTAAACTACCCTCCCTCTCTGGACAAAATGACTAAGCGGCTTAAATAAAATCCCTGCAAAGAGACCACAGAGTGAAGACAATATTAACAATGTAAGATAAGCAAATATCGATAAAATGGCAAAGCTCAAAAATCTCCTAATCATAATACAAGCTCTTTATCAGCCACATTATAAAATAATAATAGTAATAAGCTATTCAGATTTGGTAAGTCAGTCCCCCAAATCTGAAATTATCAAAAAAGCTATTTATATTATTTGTATTCATTATCATGAAAAATGAACTTTACTTAACCTAAGTACATATTGTGCCTTGAATTATTAATATTAGTATGTGTGTATGTACAAGCAGGCTTTCGAAGGTAATGATAATGTTCTGTCTATTAAACTGCAGTGGGAAGAAAGTTATACGTGGGAATAACCTTTTGCAGCTACTCAATGTCTAATTATAATTTATTAGTAAATTTTTATACACACAACTATATTAGCAGTAAGCCCTTAAAATGTCTTTTACCAACAGTGAATTTTCAATCAAAAAAACTTTGGAGACACTGGATGATAACCTGCAGGGAAAACTACTGCAAATTCATAATGAAAATGATTCAAGTTAATTTTATAAATGGACATAGGGCCAATAAGAAAAGAAACATATTTCAGGTTCAAGCCAGTGTTGTCAAGCCTGCTTAGAACACCATGTTTTTACATGAGCTAAACCAATGGCCTTCAGAACAGATCTCAAAAGAACTCTTGCCTCCAAGGAAAACCAACAGAGCATTAAGGGCCTGCTCTCTGACAGAGCAGGCTGCCTCCTCCTTTTCCCCTTTCTCTACTGGCTGGGTCCATTTTGAAAAGGACTTTTCAGATCAGGCCAAGTACAATTACAAAGCAGAGAAAAAGAAATTTATAGATATTTACTGAGAACCAACCGTTGGCTAAGTGACATACGTTTAACTTAGATAATGTTATTGGATCCTTTACATAATTCTGTGAGATAGGTTATTATTTTTCTAGATGTGAATAAGAAAGTAAATAAATAGCAAAGTAGTAGTAAGTACAAAGTAAGTAGTAAGTACAAAGAAAGTAGTAAATAGCAGGCCTTATATATGAATTTAAGTCTCTTTAACTCCAAAACTACTAGATTTGAAGTTAAGTCCCTTTAACATCCTTCTACTATGCCAAGAGCTCAGGTCTCCACTGTTGCCCATAACTGTTCTCATTCCTAACAAAAGCAGATGAACCAATACATCTCTGAGTTCTTTCATATGTGTCTTTTGCTTAAGCTATGCCAGTACTTACACAATTCAACAGGAAACAACACTGAAATCAGATTACTACAAATCTGGGGTGCATGGGCCAGGAAAGTCCAAAGTGGGGACCATATTTAAATCCTGGTATGAGGCAACTATGACTGTGTGACAAGGGCTGGTTGAATCATTGCCTGGCTTTCCTAGCCTTTATTCATGTTTAAAGCTGGAAAGAACCTCCAAGAAGAGCAGAGCAGAAACTCAATGAGATTCCAGGAAGCAACAGAATTCACTAAGGGAACCACATGAAGAGAGAGTGGTGCAATAAGTGTGACTATCAGACCAAAGAACAGAGTCCCACCCAGAGCTGGCTAGTGAGTCACTGTGATTTCTAACAACCACTAGGCTGTAATATTGAGCCACTCATCACGGAAGATTGGAAATTCATTTAGATTTTCAAGGTGATTTTATTAGACAGCTGACTTAAAGGGTAAGGTTACCTTACAATTCAGCACCACACTCAATTCCAAGATCCTCAAAGGCAATGCATACAAGCAGGCCCAATAGGTAAGTGCTTGCTAAAAATCTTGGCCAAGTCTAAGAAGCAAAACTGGCTGAAGACTCTTCAGAAATATGTGTTTGTATTTGGGAGGCTGGGGAAAGTGAAGAGATACGTCTTAATTTTTCTCTTTGTCTTTGCTCACTGTGAATTTTTATAGGCAGAGGGTAAGGCTGGCTAAGGGCCTGTGGCAGGTTTCAATGACCAAGAGCAGTTAATGCTCAAAGAAACAGTGAAGTTTTAAACTACCTAAACCCTAGTAGGACAAATAGCTTCCTCTCCACCGCCATTCCCCATCACCATGAATACCCTTCCTTTTCTATCACAATCTCCTTTCTGTCCTCATATCAGAAACTGTCACAGTATCACTTCTCAGAATTCTCATCTAAGGGGTCAAGTATCCTATATGAAACAATTTTTGCCCGAATTCTGCCTGGCATTTTCAAAACATCCTGAAACCCTAGACCTTTTAGTTTGTTCCATATTATCTGTCTTTTGGTTAACAAACATACCATTAGTCATCCTGCTTTCCTTTGGTAGCTGCAGACATATTCTTTTGGCTTTTGAGAGGTTTTTATTTTTATTTTTATTTTGAGATGGAGTTTCACTCTTGTCACCCAGACTGAAGTGCGACGGCACGATCTCGGCTCACTGCAACCTCCACTTCCCGGGTTCAAGTGATTCTCCTGCCTCAGCCTCCCGAGTAGCTGGGATTACAAGTGTGTGCCACCACTCCCTGCTAATTTTTGTATTTGTAGTAGAAACGGGGTTTCACCATGTTGGCCAGGCTGGTCTTGAACTCTTGACCTCAGATCTGCCCGCCTTGGCCTCCCAGAGTGCTGGGATTACAAGCGTGAGCCACTGAACCCAGCTTGAGAGATTTTTAGACTTCCGAAATAGAAGAGAGAAGACCAGTACTGTAGCCCTGGATTTGTCATTAGTAGCCTTGCAGCTCAGGATTCCTTCTAAAACTCACATTTACTGATGACCAGATATCTAATGTCCCTCCAGCTCTAAGATTCTAAATCTAATGAATTTCTTTTTAAAATATATATATATATTTTTTTGGTAGAGACAGGGTTTTGCTATATTGCCAAAGCTGGTCTCAAACTTTTGTTCTCCCACTGTCTTGGCCTTCCAAAGTGCTGGGATTACAGGCACAAGCCACTGTGCCGGGCCAGTGAAGCTATGGTATAGAGAGTAGTTCTTAGCAGTTAGCAGAAATGGGGCTGATAAAATGATAGACTGTGAGGAATTGTAGAGAACTGTACTATTATTTCATCTTGCAGAGGAGGAAACTGAGGTCTGGAAAGATTCATTATGGCAAAGCTACCATGAATGGGGCTGTGGTTGGAATACAGGGCCCTGATTTGAATCCACTTTTCTTTCTAATATACGATGCAATTTAATCAGCTGGAGGAGAACCAAAATCTTTGAGAATAGTACACAGGTCAGGTGCCTAGAGGGGTGAAGGAGAAGGAAAGGGAGTTTCGTTTTTTAATTAAAAAATAAAAATAAAAGAGAATATAAATTCCATCTTACCTCAGTGTACAAATGTTAATGATTTGTCCAGTTTACTTCAGATCCTCCCTTTGTTTTAAAAAATAAAACGCCATAAATAAAGGTGAAATCCCCCTGCCTTCTCTCCATTCTTTCACCTTCCTGATGAAGGCTGCTATCATGATTTTGTTATGTATCTGCTATATGTTTTTATGCTTTTAATAGATAATATATGGTAATGTTCTGTTTTTTAGTTTATATATAATATATACACACACACACACACATACTAGGTATATATATGTGACATTATACATAATATTCTGCAACTTGCTTTTTTCATTCAATCTTATGTTTTCAAGATCCATCCATGTTGATCCATCTAAATCTAGTTCATTTAACTGCCAAATAGTGTTTTCCACCATAGAAGTATACTTAAATATACTACAATGTATTCATCAATTTTTTCATGATAGAAATTTGTACAGTTGTGTTCCAGATGATAGAAGAATGGGGTGTTGCTTGTGCCCAGAAAGCAGGCAGCATGCTAGGTGAGTACGGTGAGGTTATCATCCTTTATCACTATATATGTGAAATGATGTAAAAAAAGTAGCAGGCCATTTAGTGAACCAGCTTAAATACTCCCTGAATTTGATCCCACGGCAAGTGGCAGAGAAAACTCGGATGATTAGTTCAGGAAGGACTCTTAATGAGATAACTGAAAGGAAATTCATCTCTCCTTGGAGGAGAACATGCAGAGGAATAAAGAAAGCACAGTAAAGCTGACATCACTATGCCTACCCCCACCAGAATTAAGATAAACACAAACTATTTCTTCTCTGAATTGTAATGTTAGGGAGTTATATCCCCATTTCTACGCCTTTGGGAATGGATCAGCAAGTCTCTATAAGATTTTCAAAAGTATTTGAGGCTGACCCGGGATGGTAGAGAGGAACAGGCTCTGCTTCCATAGTTATTGTGTGAGGTTGCAAGTTATTGAATTGAGAGTCCAAGTTTACATTTTCCTTGAACTTCAATAAATTGCTGAATTTCTTCAAGATGCATCTAAGTGCCCACTAGCAGTGTTTGGGTTGGATGGGAAGAAGATACTAGGAGAAAAAAGAAACCTCCTTGTTGTGGGAAAGCTTGGTATCATTCTCAAAGATGCTAGGATGGAAAGACTTCTTGCCTTATTCTACATAGACAAGCTTAATCTTCTAATTTCTTGTGTGGCTAGAGCAATAAGGTCTTAGTCTCTGATGGCATAGGAGCCTTGATCCAACATTAGAGCTATGTATTTATCATTTCTGGTCTATAATATGGCTTGCTGTGAGGCAGTTTTGCAATCAGGTGAATTTTTAAAAACCTGCTCCAATTTCTTGAATAAGGATATGAAAGGAGATACAGTAAGTGAAAGCACTTGAAAACTTCATCTTCTTATTATAGTTAACAACACCATTACCACAGGGTATCATTATCATTCAAGGAGATTTTAAAAAAGCAACTAAAAACTGCCCTTTGTGAACTTTAAAACAACAGGAGTTGTTCTGACTTTTGCTTCAATGTAATATAGACAGCAGCCCCTGGCTTTGATCCAAGTTACAGTTCCCTTCTCCCGACCCCAGAACCATCACGTCCATATTCTGTGTGAGGCCCAGGACAGATAGATATTCTCCAGATTAGCATTTATCCACATGGCTTGTTCTGTGGAAGCAGAGTTCCCTCTAGGACCTTACCAAGGGCCAGATCATAAGCAGTGATTATTTGGAGGGGAACACCCACAGTTTATACCATGAGCAAGCTGTGGGAGAAAAAACCTATCTTTTTACCTGAGATCTCTCCCATGTCTACAAGAAAATCATTCAGAAGTAGATACTAAGGTGACATTGAAAAATCACCTTGTTTTAGCCAGTCTCCTTGACTAGTCCTGCTCATCTAGTGACAAGCCACATTTCTGACTTGAAGATATCTTTAGCAGCTAAATATTCCCCAAACTTTCCCATCTCCTGTCCCCTTTATGGATTTCACAAACATTTGATAGCACTGATCCGGGGACAGAGGGTAGGGAGTTTAGGGATCCTGAGAGTCACACTGAGGAGTGGTGGTGAGGCAAATCCAGATCATTCTGCCTAAGAGCGGGCCAGTTCATGACGTTCATCGTTTCTTACTTTTGTGCCTTTGGACAAATTACCTCTCTCTAAAATGAAAATAATATTTGCCTTAGTAGAGCATTCAGCATAGTGCCTGGCACAAATGTTCAGCAAATACTGGCGATGATGATGATAATGACAATGAAGATGGCAAACTTATTCCTGCCTTCACTCCTTCACACTTGCTGTTCTGATTTACAATGCCTCTTCTTTTCTCTTTGTCCTATCTAAATCCTTCCCATTCTAAGAGAACCTTAAGAAGTCCTTTTCAATCAGTCCCAGGCACAATATTTCAGTTGGTAGTATCATAGCCTATCTTAAATTATGAATTATTTCTTTTGTCTTGCCTCCCCAGGGAGGTTATACGCTCTTTAAGAACAAGGATCTTTTTCTGTGCTTCTATTTGACACATATCTGAGCCCATGGTATGTGTGATATACTCAGCATTGAGTATAGTCAAGGGAATTTCTATTTGCTGGTCACAGAGTGGTACTAAGCACAGTACAAAGGGAATTTCACAGCTAAAGTCTGTGCCTTTCTGGCTGCTCAATTGGACTTCCATTATCAATTCATACAACTAAAATGGTCCTATATTGGCTACAGGAGTAAAAAGTCTATATTCCCTGAATGAGCCTCAAATGAGTAAGAGATTATAGACGCTAGTTCAAGATTTAATACTTAACCACCAATAATTCACTAAGCAATTATTCCTGCTCCTGATATTGAAGAATGAATTGTATTCCCACATTCCCAAGAGGGCTGCTGAGTTACAACAGAGGTATGTCCCCCGTGCATGTCTGTACTGGCCCAGAGGCTCTGGACCATCAAGATATTGAGATCATGGCAAATAAGAGTTGGTAAGAAATCATCAAGTGGCTACTGCTCTTCTGTAAGTTGTTGACGCTCAGGCTGTGGGCCTTCAAGGTATTATACACTGCATCTCTAAGCTTCTGGAATTCTCTGGCCTGGAGGCCTTTCTGCAAATGGGCTGGAAACCATAGCATAGCCCTACAACGGGAAGGAACTTCCAATGGAGTTCTATCTTGATGCTGTCTTCTGCTTTCTCTGGATACCAGCAAAGTCCCTGTCCTTCTTCTTCCTATCTCTAAGGTCAGATAATAGACACTCTCCCCTTTCAGCCTGTGAGCAGCTTAAGGGCTTGTCCATTTTTGTCTTCTTAGTGTTTAGCACCGTGTGGTAGAGTAGAGAACGATCTCAAAAAATGTGTTCTGCCTGATGATTGTGAGAAAGTATCGTAGGAGGCCACCGTTGTGGCAAGGCCCTGAATGTATTACAGCAAACACCTCTCCCTGAGCTCCCCGCCCTCTGGCTCCTTGAGGTTCTCTGGGGTCCCGGGGTCTTGCTCCACGAGGTTCTAGCCTCTGCTTTCTGTTGGTGTTTCTTCACGTTCTCCAAAAGGCAGAGAATGGGTGGAAAGGCTCAGCCACAGGATATTGGACTGTTTACAGTTGGCCAGGCCAAGATTAGCGTGAGCACAACATATGCCAAGTTCATTGGAAGTTACATTTTCTCTTTGTTTACACATTAAAGGGGAGAAGACCAGAAGAAAAAAAAAAAAAAAGCAGGTGACCTCCTGTTAACCTCAGCCGTCTGCAAAAGGCTGCTGCCCTCACCTCTGAATGAACTTTCAGATTATCTCAGACAAGATTCACCTTGCGCTGAACTTGTACGCCTGCTCTGAAGCCCCCAGTCACGTAGCTGTGATTAAACATTACAGAGTGGCCATAAATTTACAGAAGTATTATTGTGCCTTGCTTTCCTCTTCTTCTTTGGGAGAGGAAGAGGGCAATGGGTTTGGGGTGGGGGGAGTTAAAAAAGGGAAACACACAGTCAAACAAACAGTTCCTTTTCACAGCTCTCAACAAAAGAGAAAACATTGCATAGGTGTCCCAGAAAGAAGGGGAAAGAAATTTGGCCATAAGAGAGAAATTAAAGCTCTAGAAGACTGCAAAAGCCTAAAACTCAGTGGAATAGCTGAGGTGCTCCTGGTCCCATTTCCAGACAGTCTGCAAGTCTACAGATGAAACACAAATCTGCTCTGGTCCTTGCTCCTGGCTTCTCTTGAAGGGTATCCCTGAAATAATACTTTTGCCAGAGAGAGAGAGAGGAAGAGAGAGGGCATGAGGCAACTGACAGAGCAGCAGGCAGGGGAAAGAAGGCTGCAAGAAAACACAGTTCGTTTTGTTCTTTGAGCTGCTATGAGAGATGAGGAAGCCCCAACATCTGGGACATTTAAACAGAGACTGGATAAAGACTAGACCATGTTCTAAAGGAAACACCCTGTAGCTGTACCCAGGAGACTGACCAGATGACCTAAGAACATTTATTTCTATGATTCACTATTTTATGCTTAAAGTAGAAAAAAAAAAAAGGATATTCCACTGAAGTAAAATTTGTTAAACCCTCTAGGATTCCAAAGCCAAGATACGCCTGCAAAAGGCCTGTGCTGACCATGAAACAATGAGACCTCTATAACCAGAAAAGGCCAGGGAGTGCTCTATTTAATCCAAAAGAATTGTAAAAATTGGTCAGGAAGCCCAGACTGAGGTGATAGGTGCTGGCCAGCAAAGCCACCTTTGGAAAGGAGTCGTTCTGTCTCTGGTTACCCTATGGCAGTGACAGGGGTGCTAAAGAGGCTCATTGTTTCTATAGTTGGCAAGGCCTTGCCCATAAAAGCATGAAAGTCCAGGGTCCATCCACATGAGGAAGGCGGCTGATGGCTTAGCTTAGCTCTGACTCTCGGCAAGATCTCTTGCTGCTTTTAAGAATCAGCCAGGAGTCAAAAAACAGGCCTGTGGAAATTCTCAGGCATTGCCTCTGACACACAGAGATGAGCCAGGCAGTGAAATGGCCAGTGTCAGGGCAATATTGGGGATATTGAAGCTTCGCGTGGGAGTTCTGAAGTCAATCTCTGGTCCCCAGGGGCAACCTGTGTTCAAAACTCTGGCCTGGACTTGGAGAAGAAAGAGAATGGATTCCTGCCTCTCAGTATGAGTTCTGTGAGAGATGAGACTATTGGGTAGAAACACAGGGGAAAAAGGATAATAAAATGTGCATTCATTGCGAGCCAGATGGGCCAGGTATATATTAAATGCATTATTGGTACAGTCTCAATTAGTGTGATTCTAAGAGGAAGATACTATTTCTCATGCCTATTTTACAGATAAGGTAATTGAGGCACAGGACAATTTAAGCAACTGCTCAGAATCACACTGCTATTAAGCAAGGAAGTCAGAATCGGAAACCAGGTCTATCTGATTCAATGCATCTTTAAATATGAGAGTACAATCTTAAAAACATAGAATCAAGGAAATCTACCAAAGTTCATGCTAGGCAGACTGAATAAAGTGTCCTCCTCCTTTTCCCACCATCCTTCAAGACCCTGCTTAAGTACCCATCTCCTTTAGGAAACCTCCTTGAACACTACTATCAGTTCCTTAGATTTATCCCTTCTCTGAACTCCATTTGTACCTATTGTTCATGGTGCACAGGAAGCACTATATCACATATTTCTCTATTCTTCCAACTGTTTGTGCCTCACAGTTGAACTGTTGATTATGTCAGTAAACCAGATGTTGATATACAGAGAAACCCAAGTGTTTTATGCTCATATCTCCCAGAATAGAATGTCAACTCTTTGAGCAAGGGACACACAGTAGGACCTCAACATACTGTGACTAAACTCCACAGAGACTAACAAAAAGCTCTTGATGTATTAAATAAGGATATACTTTATAATAAAGAGAGTTGTTCATTAGTGGAATGTGTTGGAACAGAATGAGTGAAATGTACAAATGTGTGAAAGTAGAATAAGTTCTACTTCTTTAGTATTTTTCCCCAAGACAATGTAGTTTTATTGTGTATTTTCTTATAAAAACAATATATGCTTTTTGCAAAAAAAATTCAGAAAAAACTTATTTAATTCAGAAAAGCATAATGGGAAACCATCATCCATAAACCTCATTCCCTAGCCATAATGACTGTCAACAATTTGGTATCTAGCCTTTAACACTTTTTTTCTCACCAAAATAGAGCAAATTATAGATACTGTCAAAAGCAGATTTTTCCCACTACCTCAGAATAGACATCTTTTACATGTAAATACATATAGATAAATGTAACCAATTTTAAAGACTCCACAGAATCTATTTTTAACAGCTATATACTGTACTAACTTGAACAAATCCCTTATTGATGGGTATTTTGAGTTTTTTCCCCAATCTTTTTCTACATTACCCAATGTCTTGATGAAAATACTTGAATATACATCTTTGTACATTTCTTCAAGTGTTTCCTTAGGGAATAGTGTGAGTTACAATACAGCACAGTGGTTAAAAGTGTCAACTCTGGATCTAGATAGCAACTCATCAGCTTTGTGAACTTGGGCAAGTCATCTAACCTCTATAATCCAGTCTCATCATTTATATAATTAAGATAATAGTACATACATAATTAGGTAGGCATGCATATTGAAATAGTTAATTCACGCAAAAGCACTCAGGACAGTGCCTTTTATGGAGTAAATGCTGAACAAATGTTAGCAATGATGGTGATAATTGATGATGAGGATGATAATGGTAAATTCCTGGAAGCAGAATTCTAGGTCAAAGCTTTTGATACCCATCAATAAACTGCTTTCCAGAATAGTGTATCAATTTACATTCCCATTAGCAGGTATCACAGTGTTTTTGAACGGCAGTATTAGATGTTTTGATGAACATTTGTCAAAATACTAGAGGGACTATCTCACTAAACAAAAAGCTTTAGGTTTATCATTTCAATGATCCCTTTCTATCATAAAATACCATGCTTCCTTGCCCTATGCCTAAATCATATAAATGTAATGAAAATAATAAAAACAAGTTGAAAATCCCTGGAACACCTTAGAAGGAGAGTGCTAACCTGCACTTAGAAAGTGCTTTATAGTTCACAAAATAGTTTCAAATATATTCTCATTTTTCGGTTCAAACACCACCTAACTTATTGGCTATGCAAATTTATACTCTCTAACTGGGACAAGTCAGTGATGATTAGATTACAAAATAGCCAAAGGGATGTCAGGTCTCATCTTTTTAAAAAAAATTTCAGTTTTTATTTTAGATACAGGGGGTATATGTGCAGATTTCTTACGTGGGCATATTACATGATGCTGAGGTTTGGGGTACAGATCCCATTGCCCAGGTAGTGAGCACAGTACCCAATAGGTAGTTTTTCCACCCATGTTTCCCTCCCTCCCTTCCCCATCTAGAGGTCTGCAGTGTCTGTTGTTCCCATCTTTACGCCCATGTGAGCTCAATGTTTTGTTCCGACTTATAACTGAGAACATGCAGTGTTTGGTTTTCTGTTCCTGCATTAATTTGCTTAGGATACGGCCTCTAGCTGCATCCATGTTGCTGCAAAGGGCATAATTTAATTCCTTTTTATGGTTGCATAGTATTCCATGGTGTATATATACCACATTTTCTTTATCCAATCCACTACTGATGGTCACCTAGGATGATTCCATGTCTTTGCTATTGTGAATAGCATGGCAATGAACAAACAAATGCATGTGCCTTTTTGGTAGAATGATTTATTTTCCTTTAGGTAGATATCCAGTAAAGGGATTGCTGGGTCGAATGGTAGCTCTAAGTTCAGGTCCCATCTTAACCCTTTTCTAGATCCTAAGATCCAGCCCTCTGCCTCAGAATGAAACCCAGGGTGCCTGCACCCTTTACCTCAAAGACACCAGATCCAAAGAGCTCTCTTGTATTCTCTTACTAGAAATCTTCCAATGTCAGTAAGCATTAAGAAACTCCTTTTCTGTGGATTTTAACCTTACAATACAGCTTTTTCTCTCTACTTTCTAGAAACTCTTACATCAAATGAATACATAGGCAAGGAGTTACAGATACAATCTTGTTACCAGAAGTAGTTTGAAATATTTAATCTTGCTGGGCACGGTGACTCATGCCTATAATCCCAGCACTTTGGGAAGCTGAAGACGGCGGATCACCTGAGGTCAAGAGTTCAAGACCAGCCTGACCAACATGGAGAAACCCCATCTCTACTAAAAATACAAAATTAGCCTGGTGTGTTGGCGCATGCCTGTAACCCCAGCTATTCAGGAGGCTGAGGCAGGAGAATTGCTTGAACCCGGGAGGCAGAGGGTGTGGTGAGCTGAGATCACGCCACTGCATTCCAGCCTGGGCAACAAAAGCAAAACTCAGTCTCAAAAAAAAAGAAAAGAAAAAAGAAATATTTAATCTTACTTAGTTGTCTCTCCCTTCATTAACTGTGAGCATTTACCAGGACTGAACAAGTAAAAGTCCCTTAGCTGTTTCTATCCTGCTCCAATAAAATCTTCTTTCTTAAATTTTCAGGTTTCTGAGGCTGAGGTGGGAGGATGGCTCAAGCCCGGGAAGCAGAGGTTGCAGTGAGCCAAGATTGTGCCACTGTACTCCAGCCTGGGCAACAGATCCAGACCTTGTCTCCAAAATTTTTTTTTTCAGGTTTCTAAAGAAGCAAAGCTCAGACTTCCCTAAAATTCTTTATCTTAGCACCCTCCCCTGCTAATAGGAAGTGTGAGCATCTCATTCTATTAGAAACTAGATGTGTTTCAGCCAAAGACCCAGTGCAGACCAATGCTTATAGCAGAAAAAAACAAATGGCTCCTTTAAAAACTGGGCTCTTGTTACATTTCTGATCACTATAGCATTTTTTGCTTAAGTAAAGGCTTACAGCTACATCAGAGAATTAGTGTTGTAACTCATCCTGTGAGTGTCAAAATCAAGGCTAGGGTGCTGAAAATACAACTGTTCACATTTGAATACACTCTTACTTACCAAGGACCATCATCAAGGCAGACTCTTCCTTAAAATTAATAGTATTTAAATTTGGTCCTCAGTGATAAGATTTTTATGTTGTTGCTTTTCACATTCAAATATGATGCACCTAATGATGCTGCTACACATGGATTATGCAGGCATAATTTTTAAAAAAGAATTATAAATACTAAGACTTTCTTTTGGTGGGTATCTGTAGCTGCCATGTGTAGGGTGTGCTGATCTTTTGGGTCCTAAACCTTTGCTTGCTCTCAGCCTTCTCCCTAGTCTCCCCTGGTTTGTCCCCAAATACTGTTTTTTAGGCATCTACTCAATCAACCTTCATTGAGTATTTTCTCTGATTTACCGTCATGCAAAGCGCTGTGAGGACTATCAAGAAAGGAGAAAATACAACCTCTTCCCTCAAGGAGTTTACAATTAATTAAAGAGCCAGATCCACATATTTCAGTCAATCAAAATGCATTTTTATGGATGGCATATTGCTAATTTTCCATTAATCCTAAATAAAACGAACACGTCAATGTGAAGTATGGTAGGGATCACCACAGAAAGTTTAGAAGGAAGAGCAGCAGATGATAATATTTTGTTTATACTGGATAGCTGGATACCCATTTCCTAGCACAGTGCCAGACACAACAGATACTCAATAAATATAATGAACTGCCCCCTCTCCTGACCTGCCATCTATTTCAAAGCTAAGGGACCAGGTGTTTTCCAGGATACCTACCTTCCCCAAAGGGCCCCTGAGTCATTACAATATCCAGAAGGTTGTACAGTTTTCTGGCAGCTATCCCAAAGGGGGCTGTGCCTCATCTTACAAGTCAGTGTGTCTACTTCTCCGGGCACAGTGCCCACGGAAGCTTGGTTTGCACTTTGTTTTTTTGTGGGCAGCAGCAAGGTGGGATTACAGGTCTTCAGTGGTGAGATGGAAACTTTGGAATCTTTGCCCTTGTTTCCTCAGCAAAGCACACATACATCCCAAAAGGTCAGTCGGCTGTGGAATCTTGGATATTATGGCTGATTTACAAGAGAACAACCCTTGTTTACAAAGGCATTTCTTCAAAATGTTTTTGCTTGGCACTTATTTTAGGGTGCTGATTAGCCTGAGTTAAATGTTATCTGTAGAAGGTGAAGCACCACCTCCGGTTCCCTCCAGGCAGCCACAGCTTTCTCCAGCCAGGGTTGATTCAGGAAAGTATTAGCAATTTTACCCTCTTCCCTCTCAACCTGAAATGCATACTATCTTCACTAACTGCCTGGGAGCCTGCAACCTGTAAGACTCATTCCTCAGTGGACCAGTTTCCATGTGCCCTTGCAGAGACTCAGTTAGTGATGTACTGACAGGTGATCCTAGAAAGTCATAATATTTCTGGACCCAATTTCTCCAATAAAATGAAGTTTTTTGACAAATTGATTTCCAAGGGCCCTTTTCCAGTTCTGAAACTTACTTTCTATTAATAAATGTTCCGTATTCTCCAATGAGAGACTGAGGTGAGAAAATGCGCCCTCTTCTTCTGCTAGAGCTGTACTGTCAGGCAAAGGAAAGCCTTGGGAGAAGTCTGGTATAAGCTCAGGACTAAGGCTGGGCCCTGTTTTTTCTGCACATGCACCTTTACTCACTCACCATTTAATGAATGCCTCCATGTACCCAAGACAACGTGAAGCCATAACAGAAACAAAAACTTTGTCCTTGCTTAAGATGGAACATTATGCCACACCCACCATAAGCTGGGTTTTATGGTGATTTCACATGAACCACCATGCATAATGAGGTTGCTAGAAGGTGATATGTAGAGTTCTGAATGATTTTTAACATACATCTCCCTAATTCCCATGGTAAATTTCATATGTGGTCAGGTAGCATAATCTTAGATTGCTATGAAACCAATGTGATTTTAGATAAAAGTATATTTGTTTTTGTCAATCTTAGAAACTGTATGAAGGATTTAAGAGGTTGTATATCAATTTGGTTTACCTGTTGCTTTGGTTTGACTTTTTCTGTTACCCAGCGTTATCTTATGCTACTTAAAGTTTATCCCAGTGATTCTCAATGGTGGACTTTTTCCAAACCACATAGCTCTCCCAAAGACTCACTGCTCTAATGAGCCATGAGCCTCTGACACAGATGGGAGTGTGTGGAATCCCTTAAGTGTGCTGAAGCGGAAAAAAAAAAAAAAAAAAGAGGCTCCATTGCTTTGGAATATGCAGAGGGCATTTCTCCCTTTGGCCCAAGAATGGTGTAACAAAATGAGTGCTGTTTCTAAAGGTGGTTGACAGGGTCTTCCCTAGGCCTAGTTGGTGCCTCTCTCCGTAGGAAGGTATCATTTTGCCCTCGGGGGATGTCTAGATGTAAGGAGAAAAACATTGTTTTTAAAAGGTGTAATGGTATCCACCAGCTACCAACAGCCTGATTCAGCTCTTAATTCACTCCACAATTCTAGTTTCTTGGGGCAGGGCAGGCTGTTTTATGACTTGTAGAGATTTGTGATAATTACTAACATATCATAGAAATAAATCTGAGTTTCTAACACACATAGGAACAGAATAGCCCTAGAAAATAATAGCCCTATAAAAGAGGACTTGGAGTTGCTGGTACTGAGAAGGGATAAAAGAACAAAGCAATAAAAAAATTAAATGTCAGTATCAAGCATATTAACTGAACTGAAAATCCCTGAGTGCATAATAAAACACCTTTAACTTGGCCGGGCACGGTGGCTCACGCTTGTAATCCCAGCACTTTGGGAGGCCGAGGCGGGCGGATCACGAGGTCAGGAGATCAAGACCACGGTGAAACCCCGTCTCTACTAAAAATACAAAAAAATTAGCCGGGCATGGTGGCGGGCGCCTGTAGTCCCAGCTACTCGGAGAGGCTGAGGCAGGAGAATGGCGTGAACCCGGGAGGCAGAGCTTGCAGTGAGCCGAGATTGTGCCACTGCACTCCAGCCTGGGCGACAGAGCGAGACTCCGTCTCAAAAAAAACAAAAAAAAAACACCTTTAACTTAATAAAAATGCATTTGACTTAGACAATAATGGGGGAAATGGACCAAGAATTTGCAACTTGTCTCCTTCCAGGTTTTTCCTCACAACTTCTATCTTATGTAGGAGAAGCGGAGCTCAAGCCGATGATAATCAGCCTTTCAGGAATGTATGGAGAGTGACAACTCTTATGTTCTCTATCTCCACTATAAAGTGAACAAAAAAACTTGAATACCAATTGTAGTACATGATGCTTAGGTTAAATACAAAACAGTTCTTACTATAGCTGTATAAGAGGCACTTGAAGGGGAACCTTAGGTGGTGTAGTAGAGTGTGTTTCCAAAGATGGCTGCAACAGTAACTCCCATCCCATGTGCTGTTTTGCAAAATAACACTGTCACTTTCCCATCAAGAGGTAGAGCCTATTACCTTCCCTCTGAATCTGGGCTAGCTTTAGGACTTGATTTCCTCAAAAGAATATGGTAAAAGTGATGCTATACACCTTCTGAGGCTGGGCCTTAACAGATACTAGCTTCTGCTTCACCATTTGGAATGCTGACTCTTGAAATCCAGTTGCCAAATAAAGAAGGTTAAGCTAGCCATCTGGAGAGGTAAAGAGAGGTCTCAGCCTCCCAGCCAACCCTGCCAAGGCACCAGACTTGTGAGTGAAGCCATCCTGGTATTTAAGCCCCAACAACCATCCGATTGCAACCTCATGAGAGATGCTAGCTAATAGCATGTAAAACTGCCCAGCTGAGCCCTGGCCAAATTCCTGACCCACAGAATAATGAACAAATAAAATGGTTGTTACTTAAAGTCACTAAGTTTGGGGTTATCTTGTTAATGTAATAAAAAATAAACAGGTGGAAATAATCCTCCTAGAGAAATTCTAGGAAAAGGAGAGAAAGCCAT
The DNA here is from genome assembly GCF_009828535.3 of Hylobates moloch. NCBI lineage: Eukaryota > Metazoa > Chordata > Mammalia > Primates > Hylobatidae > Hylobates > Hylobates moloch. The sequence goes on along the minus strand of NW_026652290.1, from coordinate 52,399,509 downwards.
CTGTTTTGTAAACTGAGGCAATTTGTGGTATCAACTTCATCTTTCTGGATTTAACAATCCATTGGACATGGAGAAAATGGAGGAATGAATTGCCTTAGAATCTCTATAGTGACGCTTGTTAGAACTTCAGGATGGGACTTCCCGATAGGGAGCCTTCAAGGTGTGCTATGATCTAAATAAGTGCATCTCCCCAGAATGCTTATGATGAAATCCTAGCTCCAAGGTGATAGTATTAGGACATGGGACCTTTGAGAGGTGATTAGGTCATGAGGGCAGAACCCTCATCAATGGAATTAGTGGCCCCATAAAAGAGACCTGAGAGAAACCTCTTACCCCTTCCATCACGCAAGGACACAGCAAGAAGTTTCCATGCCAGAAAGTGTACCCTCACCGGACACTGAATATGCCTTGATCCTGGACTTCTCACAACTGTGAGAAGTAAATTTCTGTTGTTTCCAGGCTACCCAGTTTATGGTATTTTGTTATAGCAGCCCGAATGGACTAAAACAAGGGAAAATTGGTTTTTCCTCTGTAGGCTGGTAGCTCTTGGAACAGAAACTCTTCTTGTTTAAGAAGGTGCTCCACTGATGCTGTTCTGTCCACCACCCCATAAAGCCCATTCCTGCTGTGGAAAACTAAAGTCCAGAATACATCATTTCTGTTCATATTGTCATCTGATATTATTGAAAACTGTGACTGGTGCCTGGAGCACAGGATGTGCTAAGTATCCTCCCTTAAGATTACTTCTTATTGGCCCTGCACGGTGGCTCACGCCTGTAATCCCAGCACTTTGGTAGGCTGAAGTGGGCGGATCATGAGGTTAGGAGACTGAGACCATCTTGGCTAACATGGTGAAACCCCATCTCTACTAAAAATACAAAAACAAAATTAGCTGGGCATGGTGGCGGGCGCCTGTAGTCCCAGCTGTTAGGGAGGCCGAGGCGGGAGAATGGCATGAACCTGGGAGGCGGAGCTTGCAGTGAGCCGAGATTGCGCCACTGCACTTTGGCCTGGGTGACTGAGTGAGACTTGTCTCAAAAAAAAAAAAAATTACTTATTATCACACATGATTGTGGTAACCCAAGCCCCTTTTTCAGTGTCTCTTTTGGCTAGGATTCCCCAGCCAATCTACCACGTTTCTGTGGAATCATTTCTTCTATTTCCTTTGTGCTGCCCATACTTTCCACTTATCAGTTGATCTGCAGTTAGAATGAATCAGGTATGTGAGGAGATTGCCACTTGCAGGCTTCTTTCTTTAAGACCAGATCAATGCCATTGATGGGAGATTCCCACCTACCATAAAAAGATTAATTTGATTTTATGAACAGAAACAAAAGCTGAGAACTCAGGAGAAGCTTTTCCAAAAGGTTGATGCTATGTTTTTGCATGCAAAAATTTTGCTTTGGGGTTGTGAACTCTTTAAAACAAACAGTTGAGGTCATTGTTAATGGGAGACAGGATGACTTGCATAGTTTCTGTCAAGACTGACTGCTTTTAGGGAGGAAATGCAGCAAAGAGGGTTGGGCTTTTTCACAATGATCCATCTTTCAAAAGCACAAGTGAATGCCCTCTCTCATTAATCATAAGAGTCTGGCTTATATTGGAAATGGGGAGCAAGAGCTACTCATGGGGACATCACATCTCTTCTCTTGCTGAATGGTGAGAGGGCCAAATAATCCCATCTTTTGACTTGCCTACTTAAGGGACACTTCTCTTGGCAGGCTGAACACCAGAAGAAGGGATGGATATCCAAATCAGTAAGTCTTACTGTTTCATGGTTCTCCTTTGAGGTAGGATGTTACGGAGGAGAAATTATGTTTCATTCTGGGATTGCCCTGGACTAGGCACAAGTTTCATGGCATCTCTTTAATTGATCACTCTAGCATCACCCAGTAACCAAAAGGCCAAAGCAGATGGATCTTCTCCTTCACAGTATCTCACCAAACTGTCTCACTCCCTTACTCCGCACAAAGCTTATTACCCAAACCTAACTTCCAAGAAAGAAATCGTTACGATCATCACCCTCAAATGACCAAGGAAATCAGAGTAAAAACTTCATAGGAAGTTGGTTGCAGAACCAACTAAACTGAAATCTAAAGAAAGACAGGCACCTTCAACAGACAGGGGACATGAGCTTTTGCTTACCTGGGACAGATGCCGGGTGCCAAGCAAGCTGAAAGAAGCCAGCTAAAATTGTTAACAACTAAAAGCTGACTGTGTACCATGAGTACAGAACCTTTGGGATCAATATACTTGAGAAATTTGCACCCATTAGGAGACTTCCTTATAGACTTCGTTGTTCATAAGAGATTGGAAACAGGGGAGACCAGAAAAGGCCTCCTTCTGGAGGCCTTGAGGAGATGTATAGTAGTCACTGCAGGAAAGGAACAAAGCTCAGCCTTAGGTGCTTCTATCCTTTCTCCATTGCAAAAGCTGTAGGCTGCTGAGGAAAGAAAGGGCAGCAAACCCTATTGCCTTCAGGGCACAAGGGAAGACCCAGTGCAGCTGTGGTGAATGGAACAAAAAACAAACCCAAACAAAAAACCCTTTTATCTATGGGAGAAAGACAGAAAAAGGAACTGGATCCAGATCCTTAGAGGTCCCTTACTGCTTAGGTAGGAAAAGGATCACTAAGAATGGAAAATATGAACACTTCTACGCCTCAAAACCAAGCTAGCAAGCAATGAATAATCAATGCCAACACTAAACTTCTGGGGTAGAGACACTGTGAGATGAAGCACAAAGGGAAGACTTAAAACAAGAATGTCTACTTTTTGGGCAAAGGACATGAATAGACACTTCTCAAAAGAAGACATTTATGCGTCCGACAAACATATGAAAAAAAGTTCAACATCACTGATCATTCGAGAAATGCCTATTAAAACCACAATGATATACCATCTCATACCAGTCAGCATGGCAATTATTAAAAAGTCAAAATAACAGGTGCTGGAGAGGATGTGGAGAAATAGGAACGCTTCTACACTGTTGGTGGGAATGTAAATTAGTTCAACCATTGTGGAAGACAGTGTGACCATTCATTAAGGATCTAGAACCAGAAATACCATTTGACCCAGTAATCCCATTACTGAGTATATACCCAAAGCAATATAAATAATTCTTTTATAAAGACACATGCACACATGTTTATTGCAGCACTATTCCAATAGCAAAGACATGGAAGCAACCCAAATGCCCATCAGTGATAAACTAGATAAAGAAAATGTGGTACATATATACCATGGAATACTATGCAGTCATAAAAAGGAATGAGATCATGTCCTTTGCAGGGACATGGGTGAAGCTGGAAGCCATCATTCTCAGCAAACTAACATAGGAACAGAAAACCAAACACCACATGTTCTCATTCATAAGTGGGACCTGAACAATGAGAACACATGGACACAGGGCGGGGAACAAAACACACCGGGGCCTGTTGGGGGCAGGGGTGCAAGGGGAGGGAGAGCTACTTGGGAGGCTGAGGCAGGAGAATTGCTTGAACCTGGGAGGTGGAGGTTGCAGTGAGCTGAGATCACACCACTGCACTCCATCCAGCCTGGGCGACTCCATATCAAAAAAAAAAAAAAAAAAGTATAGTAACCAAGGTAAGAGAAGAAGGTAGCCTGAACCAAGGTATTCTCCCCTCTCCTATTTTGTAGCCCAATTTTGTGAACTAAAGGTTTACATTGTGTGTTTCCCATAGAATACCACTATTATTCTTTACTTTCCCATTGCAGACCAGCCCTGATAATACCAATATTCACAGGTCAGGAGAAGTTGGAGGTTAAAAAACATCATGCAATTCTGGTACCTGAACCTCACAATCCCTCCCTCTTAGCTACTTTCTCTCCATTTTACTTGAAAAAGGAGGGTCAAGAAACAGGATATTCTGAGTTGGTAGAGCACAGATACCCAAGTCAAACTTCTAAACTCAGTGGCACAGAATCAGAGTATTAACTACCTCTGCTACACAGAGTCCCTCAGCTACAAAAAGGAGCTAGTATTTAAAAAAAGGTACATTCAGAGCACTCACGGTGTGCAAGACTCATTATGTGCCAAGTAACTGCCAACAAAGTAAGAAAGAAAAACTCCCCCATTGGGGAGCTTCTGGTCTAATGGCCAAGACACGGTCTCACAAAACAGGGGCCCTCCTTGTTCAAGGTAGGAGAGGATGAATTTGCCTTCAGAGGGCCAGACATAAGAGTGGAGGTCAGGGAAAATGATAAAAGACAATCACAGCATGAATATGGATGACTGAGGGCTTCCTTCTTGGGGTCTGCTTCAAAGGACTGATATTTGGCATTTTTAGTTAGGAACTTCCAGGAATTGAAAAGATGATGAGCATTTTGAAGTCTCCTTGATTATACTTTATTTTCTTTGTGCCTCAACTTGGACAGGACTTAGCATATAAGCATTTAGTAAGTAATAGCACTAATATGGTCATTATGTGCCGGACACTATGCTAAGCATTTTTATACATTATTTTAATTATATTCAAACAAGATAATTAAAGGTGGCAGGGTTTATTAGTAAACCCACTTTACAGATGAAAAGAATAAGGCCACAGAGGTTAAGTAACTTGTTCCAGATCACTGAAGGGCTCTTTGGAAAAAGGAGAATGCATGCTATTAGGGGAGATAAAAGGGAGGAGGTTTTGCCGGTGCCCACTCAGAGGAAAACAATTTACATACTTGCCTTTTGTCAACTATACCTCATAAATGCATCTGTGGATGTGCACAGTAAGGCTGCAAAGTGGCAACTTAGTGTTCAAGTCATCAGCAAGGTGAATTTTTCAGGTTGCTTCCTATTCTAGTAGCTAGAAAACTTTAATCCTCAGCATAAAGTCATTTACAGTTTAGCATTTATGCATATTCATGAATTCTTTGATCCTGTCTTAATTTCTAGAGACTCAACCTAGAATAAAGAGGCCACTCAATAAGGGTCCCAGAACATAATATGTGTGTGCATGCATGTGTGCATATGTATATGTATGTATTTATAACAATTACTAATCACTTTAATGAACCAACTTAACCTGATTAGTAATGATTTATTTCTTCACTGTCTTCTGACACTGTTCCTTACATTGCTAAGTTTTCATTTGTTCCCAGAACCTCTTCTTTGCATTTATCCCTCATTGCTTGCTCCAGTTTTTATACTGCCTTGATCCGTCAGCTCTACTCTTAATATGCCATTTCTTTTTTTGTTTGTTTTTTGAGAGGGAGTCTCGCTCTGTCGCCAGGCTGGAGTGCAGTGGTGCTCTCGCTCACTGCAACCTCCGATTCCCTGGTTCAAGCAATTCTCCTGCCTCAGCCTCCTGAGTAGCTGGGATTACAGGCACGTGCCACCATGTCCAACTAATTTTTGTATTTTTAGTAGAGACGGGGTTTCATCTCGTTGACCATGATGAAACTCGTGATCTGCCCACCTTGGCCTCCCAAAGTGCTGGGATTACAGGTGTAAGCCACCACGCCCAGCCAATATGCTATTTCTTAAAAAAAAAAAAGGAATGAAGGAAAAAAATGGAGAGAATGAAAATAACAACCAATGTCTTAGTAACTTAATTGTACCTGTGGTTGTTTGTATCAGGGGGCCTTGCTTTCTATGGGCGACAAGAGGCACTGGCATTCCATAGTGATAATACTGAAATAAAGGATTGGTCTGGGATTCCTAAGACCAGAGAAGAGAAGGCTGAAGGGAACATCGATTGCAATCATCAGGTGCCTAGCCGTGTGTGAACACTCATAACCATTACTGGTCTCATTTTCTTTTTTTTTTTTTGAGACGGAGTCTCGCTCTGTCGCCCAGGCTGGAGTGCAGTGGCGCAATCGCGGCTCACTGCAAGCTCCGCCTCCCCAGTTCACGCCATTCTCCTGCCTCAGCCTCTCCGAGTAGCTGGGACTACAGGCGCCCGCCACCACGCCCGGCTAATTTTTTGTATTTTTTGGTAGAGTCGGGGTTTCACCGTGGTCTCGATCTCCAGACCTCGTGATCCGCCCGCCTCGGACTCCCAAAGTGCTGGGATTACAAGCGTGAGCCACCGCGCCCGGCCTACTGGTCTCATTTTCTAAAGCTTGGCTCAGACAGTGGCAAGAGGGAGCAAGGGGGAAGGAGGAGTGGGAAGGGGGCAGGACTATATGATCTTGAATGATCATTACCAGATCTGGGACACAGACCAATGGTTTGGACAGTTACTAAAGACTTCTCTGCTCTCAAATTTTAAGCCCCTCTCTCCATGCTGCAATACTGCTTGAGTTCATACAATAAGTCTTATGTCAAGATTAGCAGTTTATAGTATTGTCATTCTAGTCTTGAAGACTCACAATTTTACCTCTTTCATTTTTTCTCCTCCTAGCATTCCTCACTCTTTAAATATTTAGTTTATTATTCTTTGTTTTCCTTCTCTTCCCTACTCTATCTAAACTAAGCTAAGTCAAACAGGAGGAGTAAGGAATTAGTGTTGTTAGAGGGTCAGCCATAGGTTTTCTCTTTTCATTTTTTTCTGCTCTGGCCTCAAACAAGTAGCACTCCCTAAATATGAAATAATGAGGCTGCTGCCTCATTCTGCCTTAATCCATTACCTAATTATAACTATCATTATAGCACTTTCAGTTTGCCTCATTTTATTTTCACAATCTTTTTTTGTAATTGGTAGTACAAAGATCATTAGTATCCCATGTATTTATGAAAAATTAAGGCTCAGATTGGTTAAGTGATTCGTGCTAGTGGAGACACAGTTGAAGACAGGTCCATGTACCATGAAGTTACTGGGGACCTGACTCACGGTACAGCCTCGGGTAAGTCACTTAACCTTTTTGTGTCTAATCTCCAAAATGGGGATGAAAGTACCACCTTACTTCTCAGGAAAGCTGCAGAGATTAAGTAGCCAATAAACAATTGTAAAGGGATTTGGAAATTTCAAATACTACATAAATGTTTTAATAAGTTTTTAATGTTAAGGCTCCACTAGGTATCCATAGATGGAAATTAGGTGAATTTATCTGCTGGCATTCGTATTTTCCAGGGCCTGGAGAAAGTGGATTGAGCTCGTTTAAGGACTATACTCCATTCTTTCTTAATTGCTTCTAGGTGCTGGCCCTGCTACTTGCAAGTCCTAGCTCTGCTGCCCCTCCCCCAGTTGAGCCCAAGCAGATGTGTTGCTCTCTAGAATCTGGCCAAGGCAACTAGAAAATACAGGAAGGAGGGCTGCCTCTTCATGCCCCCTGGGGGCAGCAGAGATGATCACAAGCAGACTCCTATCATTAGCCCTAGAAACCTTCCAGATGGGCACTCTGACCTCCAAGAAAACATCCCTAATAATTTGCAGGGCATTCAAAGAAAGTACAGTGTGGTTCTGGCCACTAAAAAGTGATCTAGGCTTGTATTTCAGATCTTCAGGCTATATATTTCATCCCTTCAATGAAATTCACTTAACTTGTTTTATAACAAGCTTATTATACTGCTTAGGGAAATTGGTGACAACGTCATATCAAAGAAAATATCTGAAATCAATTTACTTTATAAGAAAAAAAATCTCTAAGGACCGATGAAGACAAACTGTGCACAACACACTACTGCTGTACTAACCTCAAACATTGTACCCTGGGTAATGTTGTTCAGTTTTGTGACTCTAAAGACATTTCTTTCCTTATTAATTTTTTTATTGAGGTATAATAGGTGTACATAGTTTAGGGGTACAGGTGATAATTTAATACATTCACATACTTTGTAAACACCAAATCAGTTTACTTAGGATATCTATCACCTTAAATATTTGTCTTTTCTGTGTGCTAGAAACATTCAAGTTATTCTCTCTAGCTATTTTGAAACATACAATAGATTATTGTAAACCATAGTCACTCTACTGATCTGTTGGACACTAGGTCTTATTTCTTCTATCAAACCATATATTTGTACCCATTAGTCAACTTCTCTTCATCCTTCTCCCACACCCTAGTTAGTTCCCATTTCTTTTCTGTGACTTACTTTTCCAATCTGTAAAACAAAGACAATGGCTTCTGTCAAAAATCTGCCTCAGATGAAAGTCACTTTAAGCCAGGATTGACATTCAGTTGGTACAATGAGTTTCTAATTGTGAAAAATAAGACTAAAGGAATCTACGTTAGTTACTAAATTTAAAAATGCCAGTAAATTTTAAATGATAAACCATGGCTCTCCCACTGCCTGCAAAGCTATTCTCTCAGATATCCGCCTATTTCTTCTCCCTCAAGGCACTGTCATCTCTCACCTCAGTCAGGCCTACTCTGACGACAGTATTTAATACGGCAACCTGTCCTCCCAAATCCCCATACTCTCCAATCCCTTTCCTTTCTTCTGCTTTCTAATTCCTTCCACAGTACTTATTTACAACTACAACTAAAGAATCTATTATTTATGCTTACTATTTATCTATTTCCTTACTCATCTACCCTAAACTGTAAACTCCATGAGGTCAGGAATCTCAGCCTGTTTTGTTCATTGATGTATCTCAAGTGCCTGGGACATAACAGATGTTTAGCAAACACATGGTGAATAAGTGAATGAATGAATAATCCTCTAAGAATAATTAACTTTAAAATTACCCAAGGGTAGAACTAATTTCTTCTGAATTGTCACTATACTCAGCTCAGGGTTTGGGCCCAGAAGATATTTAAAATCATGTTCTATTTGATTGACATTATATCTGAAAATCATAAATACTCTGTGACTAAATTCTTATATCTGTCTTCTCTTTGGTTTGGGGAAACTCTTAGGAATTAGCCAGCCAATTAAGAGCATCAAGATGAGGAGGTGAAACTGGGTAAAGGCAAGGGAGATGAAGGAAAAGGTGAAAGATGACTGAGCAGAGATCCAGAAGTATTGAGAAATGGCCAGTGAACTCACCATGGTAAGTCAGTAAGAGCTTCATGGAGAATTCACTAATGGAATAGCCAGGGAAGATGGGGACTCTTTTAAACATGTACAACTTCTGTTCTTTTTTTTGCTGGATCCCACTACCTGGCATGTTCTAGGTACTTGAATAGTGAGTCCTAGAAGATATAGGGAATACTGTGACTGCCACTCTACACTGCTCTAGGAAAATGCAATGTGTGGAAAAGTTCAAACGGTTGGCTGTGTGTCCACAATTGATCACAAAAGGCTTTCTACAGGAAAGGTGGGCCTTAAAGTATGGGGGAAAATGTTTTTTGTGTAGACCATAAGAACAAGTATACAATGATTATATTTTTATAGGCAGAGCCAAAGGCAAGGGACAGTTTATTCAAGAAGCTTCTTAATCATTTTAAACTACAAAAACTTTGTTGTGTATTTGAGTGTCACTGTATCTAGTTATGGATAATCTCAAAAACAAATAAAATGCCCTGGACTAGAAGCCAAGCTGATTATCAGCTGGAGAGAGCACATAACCTTTCTTCTTATGATACATACAGTGTTTCATAATTGTGTCATTATGGGGTACAAGTATCTTCCTCAGGAAATATCTGGTACTGGGCTGTTTTGGAGATAGGTCATGCAGCTGGTGGGCTACATGGGTCATTTTTGTGGAAAATGTTATTATTATTGCACAATGAGCTGTGTATCTCATTTAACACATCCCTAGCATTTCAAATAACTTATTACAAGCTACTATGAACCCTAACTGGGCAGAGGGAACTCTCTTGCTAGGCATCTCACGTATTCATTATCCTTCAGTAACTAAAGCAACAAGGTGAGGCTGACGGCTAAGGCACTGAGGAGGTACTTTCATGTGAGGGTTTGCAATATATTCACTCTCTCTTCACAGATTAGTGGTTATACATGTGAGTCACTAGCACTGAAAACGTGTAGCAGCAATAGCATCTGTGTTCAGTATGTCTGAGATTCATCTTCTCTGATCTATACCCCTGCCTCCATCCCATGCCAAAAACCACAGCTGCCTGTTCCTTGGTCGCCAGGCTCTGCTCTAATTCATTGAAAATGTAGAAAGAGCCCAACAGGCAGATGAAGGTATGAGGGTTAACTGATTTCAATAGCTAACAGTCACTGAGAGACCACTACTCAGAAAATACAGTGGAAAAACAAAACAACAAAACACAAAGACTCATTCGGCTTGTTTTAAATCGGACCATATACACTTAGACTTTGGGAAAGTGAGTAAACCACCAAGTTATGAGTGCAGTTTATAAAAGATAAAAGTCTGAGTTATCCCTTTGTGGTTAAAAATTATGAAACCATTTCAGGCTCTCCCTAGACAGTATTCCTGATGAATGGTAGATTGCAAACAGAGCAAGCCAGAAGGGTTAGCATCTCTGATTACTATCCTGTTAAGATTTTTTCCCAAGCATCCTTGTATAGTTTAAAATTAAAAATTTTGCCTTTGTAATCTGTAGCCTTTGTGTATATATCATCTAATGAAAAGGGCTTTTTTGAATTAAAATGGTGTTTGGAAAAAGAACATGTGTTTCTGATTTATTATTAAATACATTTATAAAGACAGAAGGTTCTCAGACCTAGTGAAAGCCTGTTTTTTGTTTGTTTGTTTGTTTTAAAGCAAGAGTCCTGTAACACTTCAGAAGGACAGAATCCCTAATGCAAACACTCAGATGGACTGGGGCATAAGTTTTTGGGTAGAGAGTAATTGTGGAGCCTAGCAATTCAGATTTGCCTTGTCTGACCACCTTAGGGGTAAACACACTGCTCTGTCTTTTCCCAGCTAGTTGGTGAACTTGGCATCTATTAAGCAGGACATTTTGGAATACAGACTATTCCAATTATCACAGTGGTCTTATGTTTCAAGACTGCTTGTTTATAAACACAGCCACTTTCTGTTTAATTTCTCTCCTATTTTGGTTTTTTTAAGCTCCAAATTCTTTTCAGCACCTAAAAGAGGATTTTTGAGATTTATGCCTGGCCAGTATGCATTAAATTAATAAAAGGTATTAGAAATGTATGTTATATAAACATCTAGTTTGCATTTGCTAGTAATCAGGGAAATAGACAACAAAGCAATGAGAAGTTGCTATTTTACACCTAATAATTAGCAAATAAATTAAAAATATTAACTCCTCTGCAAGGTTTTGGTAAAATCAGTATACTCCTCCACTGCAAATAGCACGATGACAAATCATTTTGAAAGAAATATTACCTTATCTCTTGTGAATCACAAAAATATTTCTACCCTCTACCACAATGATTTCACTCATAAACATTTACCTGAAGGGAAGAATCTACTAGACTAAAAATGCTATATGTACGAAGATACATACTACTCAATTCTCAGGAAAAAATTTAAAAATAAAATCAACAGTACAAAATTGGAAACACACTAAATAAATGGATTTCAAGTAGGGTACAAGTACTCTTTCATTGGAAGGATGTACATCAGAATCTTCTTGGGGAGAAAAGGAGGAAGGAACAAATAAATATATGTGTAGTTTCAAAAAGCATATTGAGAATTATCACTGCTCTTATTTATTTGAGACAAGGTCTCACTCTGTTGCCCAGGCTGGAGTGCAGTGGTGCAATCTCCACTCACTGCAGCCTCAAACTCCTGTGCTCAAGCGATCCTCCCACCTCAGTCTCCCAAGTAGCTGGGACTACAGATGCATGCTGCCATGTCCAGCTAATCTGTGTGTGTGTGTGTGTGTGTGTGTGTATATATACATATATATGTATATGTAAGTGTGTATATATACATATATATGTATATGTGTATATACATATATATGTATATGTAAGTACGTATATATACATCTATGTGTATATATACATAGATGTGTATATATGTGTATATATATGTCTGTGTATATATATATTTCTGTGTGTGTGTGTGTATATATATATATATAAATACACATACATATATATATATATTTTTAGTAGAGATGGGGTTTTGCCATGTTGTCCAGGTTGGTCTCAAACTCCTGGGCTGAAGTGATGCACCCACTGTGGCCTCCCAAAGTGCTGGGATTATAGGCATGAGCCACCGCACCCAGCCTATTTTATTTTAGACATAAAACTGCTTTATTTTATAATTTGAAATAATACTATATAGGATATCATATTTTTATGTTCATTAAAAGAAGTATAAGAAAGTTTGAGAAATGGCAATATAAATATTAACAAGTCTAACAACAGTCAGAAAATTATAACAAAACAACAATGACAAATTAATCCTTACTGAGCAGTTGATGTGTCAGGTATTGGGCTAAGTTCTTTGCAGACATTACTCTTTATTAAATTTTCATATTTCTAGGTGAAAGAGTTGTTGACACATTTGACATTGAATTAAAAAATCGTTATTGGAATGAGATAGTGACATGAAAATTCCTTTAGTGGTCCTAGAGGACAGAGAGGATCTGAGGCTTGGGTTTACAAGCCTACATGGATACTGTGAGACAATTACTTAGACTTGTCTATGGAGCAAGGTTAGAACTGAGACTTCTGTGTGAAGACAGGGCTCTTCAAGAGCTGAACCTTGGTGAAAGGGTAGGCCAGAAAACAAATCTACCCCCTGGTATAGGGAGATGATAAGGAAACCTTTTTATCATGGCATACTAAAATAAAATACAGTTTTACATTTTTCACCCCCTATCCCCATTCATTTAACTATATATTGGGCATTATTTCTTATCCATATATAAAACACCTCTTTATTAGTATCCTATTAAACAACTATAAAAAATGACACAGTGAATAATTTGGTAAATGCATGTAAGTATATAAATCTGTAGGACTGAGTCCCTGGAGTGGAGCTGCTGGATCAAAAGACATGCACATTAAATTCCCTCCTCAGAAGTTGTATCCATTTATAGTACTACAGCAAAAACCGCGTATGTTACTCTCTCTCCACACCCTAAGAAACAGTGTCTTGGTAACTTCTAAAAGACTAGAAATCGAATGTAAAACCCCTTTTAAAAGAATAGAAAGAGAATGTAAAACAACCATTTGCTGGGAAAAGAGGGGAAAGGGGATTTAAAAAACAATCAAATAGAAGACAGAGAGACTAAGGAGATATGATGATTGAATGCAACGAGGTATCCTCAACTGAGTCTTAAAACAGAAAAATGGCATTAGAAGAAAAACTAGTGAAATTCAAATAAAGTCTACAGTTTAGTTAATAGTAATGTATCATTGTTAATTTCTTGTGACAAATGTTTCACTGTAATAAAAAACAGATGTTAACATTAGGAGAAACTGAGTAAGGGCACACAGGCACTCTCAAATACTGTCTTTGCAACTTTTCTGTAAATCTAAAATTATTCCCCCAAAAGTTTATTTAAAAAAACAGAGAGAAAAAGACAAGGCTATCCCAGCAGGGGAGGAGGCAGTAGAAGGAAAGACATGAAGGAAGAAAATCGCACCATCCACGCAAGGAACTACAGGGCAGTTTGGTGTTGCTGGAAAGTAAAGTTGTACTCTTAATGTGTAAGTTGTTTCATTATTCCATTTTCCCTGCCATTCCCTTTAAAAAATCTAGGTTTACTTAGGTTGTCACGTTTTAAAGAAAAAGTGTGAATTTAGGTTTTATGTTCACTTTGACTAGGTCATAATGTCATCACCAAAGCACTCTCATTCTGGCAGCACCTATGAAGGGACTAACTTTGCTCATTAAGTCAGTAGACCTGGCACATCAGTGAATTTGTTTTCAGGGTACAGTATGTGAACAGCCAAGTGGTGATTATTATATATATTTGACATCTCTATCAGTCAATTAAATAATGTCAAAAGCAAAAACAAGTGTTTTAAGACTTGGGACTCTGCCCTCTTAACCAGAAGCAAATTGTCTGTAAATTTGTTAGATAGGTAGGAAGCAATGGAACTGACAGCCACTATATAAAACCAAAAGAATTATATCTGCATTCCATACATTCATAGCTGTAATGCTAACATTTTAAAACCAAAATATAAAAAATAAAAGATAAAAACAAAACAAGAGAAGTAAATAAAAGGTATGATAAATAGCACAATAAGATGTTAAAAAGGAAAATATGATAGCAATGATCTAAATTCATCAGTTAAAAGATAGAGGTTCTCAGATTGTATTAATAAGCAAATCCAACTATATGCTGCCTATAAGAGATAAATTTAAAATATGAGGATACAGAAAGTTCAAAGTCAAGCAATGGAAAAACACATACTGAGCAAATACTGAAAAGGAAAACTGGTCCAGTAAAAGCTATCAGGTGAAAAAGCATTAATAGGAATAAAAAGGGTCACTACACACTGATAAAAGAATAATTCACCAAGAAGACATAAAATTTCTAAACTTGTACGTAACCAATAACATAGTCTCAAAACACAAAACTACACAAAGTAAAAACTGAAACTATTATAAGGGTAAATTGATACACCATAATCACAGAGGGAGATTTTAACACTCTTCTTTCAGTAATGGATGAAAGAAGATTTTAAAAAATTAGTAAAAATGTAGTAGATTTGAAGAGCACAACTGGTATGTTTTATCCACTGGGTATGCAACATTGCATTCATTTACTAGAGAATACACATTCTTTCAAGCATCCATGGAGCATTTACAAATATTGGCCACAAAGATGCTATAAAGCAAACCTTAATAAATACCACATTCTTTTAATCACTGAAATAAAATTATAAATAAATAACTTAAATCTATATGTCCTGTCTTTAACAAGATTCTTTCCCTAGGATGTTTATAATTTTACTCAACTTAGCAAAACAACTTTGTAGTGTTAAAAACAAAACTAAGGAGGTGATAGCTTTATTTTAGTGTTACACAACTAACGTGGCTTCCTAATGGTATTCACCAGGCCAAGAAGAGTATTGATGATGGAGGAACAGTAATTGCAAAGATAAAATGATATGAAAGGGCAAGGAATTTGGGGGAAGGTATGATTGAAGAATAGATGAGAGAGAAAAAGTAGAAAAGGCTATTGAAGTAGATTGGAGTCAGGAAGGTCGGATTTTATCCAGGAGAAGAATGTTTGATTTTGGTCATTTAGGCAAAGGGAAGTGATCAAAAGTGTCTTAGTATGGGGATGATGAGGTATGGTAGGGCATGGAGTTGACATCACTTGATAATGCACCCTATGTCCAGGGAAATGAGTAAAATGGGAGAAAAGGAAGAATCAAGAATAAATCTCAAGTTTCTTTTTTTTTTATTATACTTTAAGTTTTAGGGTACATGTGCACAACATGCAGGTTAGTTACATATGTATACATGTGCCATGTTGGTGTGCTATACCCATTAACTCGTCATTTAACATTAGGTATATCTCCTGATGCTAACCCTCCCCCCTCCCCCCACCCCACAACAGGCCCCGGTGTGTAATGTTCCCCTTCCTGTGTCCATGTGTTCTCATTGTTCAATTCCCACCTATGAGTGAGAACATGCAGTGTTTGGTTTTTTGTCCTTGAGATAGTTTGCTGAGAATGATGGTTTCCAGTTTCATCCATGTCCCTACAAAGGACATGAACTCATCATTTTTTATGGCTGCATAGTATTCCATGGTGTATATGTGCCACATTTTCTTAATCCACTCTATCATTATTGGACATTTGGCTTGGTTCCAAGTGTTTGCTATTGTGAATAGTGCCACAGTAAACATACATGTGCATGTGTCTTTATAGCAGCATGATTTATAATCCTTTCGGTATATATCCAGTAATGGGATGGCGGGGTCAAATGGTATTTCTAGTTCTAGATCTCCGAGGAATCGCCACACTGACTTCCACAATGGTTGAACCAGTTTACAGTCCCACCAACAGTGTAAAGGTGTTCCTATTTCTCCACATCCTCTCCAGCACCTGTTGTTTCCTGACTTTTTAATGATCGCTATTCTAATTGGTGTGAGATGGTAGCTCATTGTGGTTTTGATTTGCATTTCTCTGATGGCCAGTAATGATGAGCATTTCTTCATGTTTCTTTTGGCTGCATAAATGTCTTCCTTTGAGAAGTGTCTGTTCATATCCTTCACCCACTTTTTGATGGAGTTGTTCGTTTTTTTTCTTGTAAATTTGTTTCAAATAAAGCTCAGGTTTCTTAGTTTGAGTGACTGAGTAGTGATGTCTTTAATGGGGAGGAGGAAAAGAGAAAAATGGTAAAGCAGGTAGAAGAGGAGAAAAAGTAACACATGGAGTTCAGGACATACTACATTTGAAACAGGGAGACATCGTTAAGAAGATCTAACTCTTGACAGTGATGGGAGCGTTTACGAAGATTATGAAGCAAGGAGAAACAGGCAGAGATTACGAGTTAGAAAATTCAAGTTGCCTGAAATTGAGCAAAGCAGGGTCATGTTACCATTTGCTTTAAAGCTACACTCTTTATGACAACAGGACAAGTTTAGTGCAACAATTTATGTTTATAACAATAAGCAAGACATCTCTTTCCAGACCTGAAAGAAGCCAGGTATTATCAGAGGGAGACAGGCAGGGAGCTCCCCAGTGAAGGCTCTAGAGCATCCCATAAAAGGAAGAAGAGAGAGACAATCCACAGATGCAAATATCTATTCAATTTTCATTCTATTATAGTTATATTCATAGTTAATACCGGATGAAAATGTTTATTATAGAGTCACCTGCAAGAGCAAAAAGAAGAAATAACCTGAATTCCCAATAAAGATTCAAATCGGTAAATGATAGCATAGTAACTCAAAATATTTTTTAGAAAAGTTGCCTATGTTCAAATGGATACCACGTGCTACCTAATAAGTTGCCTTAAAATTTACACTGTTAGGGAAGCTTTGGCCATTTTTGTGGTACTGGATATAATTGCAACAGGGGATTCTTTCTGACAGGTATTCCCATCTCAAAGCATCTTAAAAAGGCAAGATCACTTTACTGTACAATGTTACCTAGTTAGAAAACCAAAGAAGGAACAGACAAAGCAGGAAAAATGAGGTGAGTAAGGAGGGGGAGGAATGGAAGAGCACTATTTCCCAAAGTACATTCACAGAGTCTCTGTGGGAAAAAAAAGGGTTCTGCAACTAGTAAGTTTGATTAACTATGGTCAGTGCCATATTAAGGGTTCTGAGAAGTCCTGCTATAAAGAAACTCACTAAAATTTAACTCCGCCTGTCCCAAATTTATTTACTATGGAACTCCTTCACTGTGGGACACTTATTAGCATGCTGTGGAACTACAGTTCTGTTGAATGTACTTTGAGAAATATGAACTAAGTTAGAAAAAATTATTTGATAACAAAGTAGCTTTGGAAAGGGAATAACTAGTAGAAAGACAAGATTGAATTTGGGACGTGTAACTTCTGAATGATGTCTTTAAGTATTTAAAGGCATATCACTATCTTTTCTTTTATTACACTTTAAGTTTTAGGGTACATGTGCACAACGTGCAGGTTTGTTACATATGTATACATGTGCCATGTTGGTGTGCTGCACCCATTAACTCATCATTTAGCATTAGGTATATCTCCTAATGCTTTCCCTCCCCTCTCCCGTCACCCCACAACAGTCCCCGGTGTGTGATGTTCCCCTTCCTGTGTCCATGTGTTCTCATTGTTCAATTCCCACCTATGAGTGAGAACATGTGGTGTTTGGTTTTTTGTCCTTGTGATAGTTTACTGAGAATGATGGCTTCCAGTTTCATCCATGTCCCTACAAAGGACATGAACTCATCATTTTTTATGGCTGCATAGTATTCCATGGTGTATATGTGCCACATTTCCTTAATCCAGTCTATCATTGATGGACATTGGGGTTGGTTCCAAGTCTTTGCTATTGTGAATAGTGCCACAATAAACATATGTGTGCATGTGTCTTTATAGCAGCTTGTTTTATAATCCTTTGGGTATATGCTCAGTAATGGGATGGCTGGGTCAAATGGTATTTCTAGTTCTAGATCCCTGAGGAATCGCCACACTGACTTCCACAATGGTTGAACTAGTTTATAGTCCCACCAACAGTGCAAAAGCGTTTCTATTTCTCCACATCCTCTCCAGCACCTGCTGTTTCCTGACCTTTTAATGATCGCCATTCTAACTGGTGTGAGATGGTATCTCATTGTGGTTTGGATTTGCATTTCTCTGATGGCCAGTGATGATGAGCATTTTTTCATGTGTTTTTTGGCTGCATAAATGCATCTGACAAAGGGCTAATAACTAGAATCTACAATGAACTCAAACAAATTTACAAGAAAAAAACAACCCCATCAAAAAGTGGGCAAAGGATATGAACCGGCACTTCTCAAAAGAAGGCATATCACTATCTTTTTGCAATGCAATTCCTTTTTGTGTCAAATGAAGATAAGAATTTATTTCACCTCTATTCTACAGTCTCTTATACTAACATGAGATGCCAGCAGTGAGGGTCATAAATACATAACAACAGATCCCGTGCATTCTAACACTTTAACTAACGACCTGGTCCATATATTTAAATGAGGTTTTAAAAAACTCTTCTTGTTAGGTACTAAGGAAAAGAAGAAATAGGTTGTGTGAAAAGCTTACAATAGCTGGTAAATAAGATTTACATATAGGATAAAATAAATTTAAGTGTGCAATTGTTAGATATAGACTCTCAGTGCTACTAGAATTCAGAGCAAAGAACTATTAAAGCTAGCTGTAGGAATTAGGATTTGAGTTGAGTATTGAAGTATTCAATACTGGGCCCCAGCCTGTCTGGGCTCTGTAGGGAGCCAGGAAAACCTCTCCATCATGGGAAAAGGGGAGTGAGGGACAGCCACCTAGGGGATTCACACTCTCCACAGGAACTTGAGCAAGAATGGGAATGGGAGAATCCCTCTCACCCTCCTTGCAAACCCCCACTGTGCTTCTAGACTGAGGCAGAGAGCCAGCTGGATATTCTGTGGGGGCAACTCTTGAGTCCAGGGGGACCTGTACAAGCCTTAGGTCCTACAGCAGACCAGAACCAGTGCCACAGCCTCAACAGAGGACACAGTTGTGGCACCTGGGAGCACTAAGATTATTCCACACCCTCACTAAATGCGGCTTCACTCCAGCTTCTGGCCTATCAGTCCTGCTTCAGTACGACTTTGGCTGGCAACCGCAGTTTCCTGCTGTTCCAAGAAGCACCCTATGGCAGGGTGTGTGCCCCTACCTACCCCCACCACTAGTAGCCAGGTGGGCAATGCCTGCTAGAGCTTCCAGCCCAGCAGTCCCACTTCTGGGTGAACTCAACTGGAGGCTGCGGCCTTCTGTTGTCCCAGGACGCACTTGGATGGTAGGGCGTGTGCTCCATCCACTGGACACTGGTAGCCAGGTGGGCAATGCCTGCTAGAGTATCCGGCCCAGCAGTCCTG
Source organism: Hylobates moloch (assembly GCF_009828535.3). Lineage (NCBI taxonomy): Eukaryota > Metazoa > Chordata > Mammalia > Primates > Hylobatidae > Hylobates > Hylobates moloch. The sequence goes on along the minus strand of NW_026652290.1, from coordinate 52,380,276 downwards.
GCTTCCCTTATGCAGAAGATTGAAGCTGGACCACCTCTTTTTTTTTTAGACGGAGTCTCATGCTGATGCCCAGACTGGGGTGCAGTGGTGCGATCTCAGCTCACTGCAACCTCCGTCCCCCAGGTTTAAGCAATTCTCTGCCTCAGCCTCCTGAGTAGCTGGGATTACAGGCATGTGCCACCATGCCGGCTAATTTTTTGTATTTTTAGTAGAGACGGGTTTCACCATCTTGGCCAGGCTGGTCTTGAACTCCTGACCTCGTGATCCACCCGCCTCGGCCTCCCAAAGTGCAGGGATTACAGGCGTGAGGCACCGAGCCCGGCCTCCTTCTTGACTTTATGTACAAAATTCAACTCAAGATGGATCAAAGAATTAAATGCAAAATATAAAACTATAAAAACCCTGGAAGATAACCTAGACAATACTTCTGGACATAGGCCCTGGCAAAGATTTTATTATGAAAACACCGAAAGCAACTACAACAAAAACAAAAATTAACAAATGGTACCAAATTAAACTAAAGAGCTTCTGCACAGAAAAAGAAACTATCAACAGAGTAAACAGACAACCTAGATGGGAGAGAATATTTGCAAACTATGCATCTAACAAAGGTCTATTATCCAGAATCTATAAGGAACATAAATTAAGCAAAAAACAAACAAGCTCATTAAAATGTGGGCAAAGGACATGAACAGACACTTTTCAAAAGTAGATACACATGCAGCCAACAAGCATATGGAAACATGTAAAATCATTAGAGAAATGCAAATCAAAATCATGAGACACCATCTCATACCAGTCAGAAAGGTTATTATTAAAAAATAAAAAAAACAAAAAAACAAAAAAAAGCAGACGTTGGCAAGATTGTAGAGAAAAGGAAATGCTTATACACTGCTGGTGGGAATGTAAATTAGTTCAGCCATTGTGGAAAGCATGTGGTGATTTCTCAAAGAACTTAAAGCAGAAGTATCATTTGAGCCAGCAATCCTACTACTGAGTATATACCCAAAGGAATAGAAATCATCCTATCATAAAGATGCAAGCATGTGTATGCTCAATGCAGCACTATTCACAATAACAAAGACATGGAATCAACCTAAATGCCCATCAACAGTAGACTGGATAAAGAAAATGTGGTACATATACACCATGGAATACTATGTAGCCATAAAAAAGAATGAGATCATGTCCTTTTCAGAAACATGGATGGAGCTGAAAGCCATTAATGCTAAGTGAACTAACACAGGAACAGCAAACCAAATACTGCATGTTTTCACTTATTTAGCTCACTTAGGAGCTAAATATCAAGTACACACGGACACAAAGAAGGGCAGAACAGACACCAGGGCCTACTTGAAGGTGGAGGCTGGGAGGAGGGAAAGGATTGAAAAACTGCCTATTGGGACTTTGTTTATTATCTGGGTGACAAATAATCTACACACCAAACCTCTGTGACATGCGATTTACCTATATAACAACCCTGCACATGTATCCCTGAACCTAAAATAAAAGTTAAAAAAAAGAAATTCAGGCAGAATTGGTAAATCTAGCTTCTAGATGATGCTGTCTAGAAACTGAGTGAAACATAAGAATAGGTGTATGGGACGTTCCCGTTTATAACTTCCTTTATTCTAGACCTCTTTCTCAGCCACAGTCCTTTGAATATGCTGCCTCTTTCATGTGGTGCCACCCTTGTCTGCCCCTTTGCTGCACAGTGAAGGTCCTTGGTGTCTTGGTAGCCTTTCCATACCAATGCAGCCTCTGCCATCGCCTTTTCTTCCCACTATTTGTACTGCTTTTTTGGTATTTATAATACACCACTTTGCACTGTGGCTTATCTTTTTATAGGTGTATTTTGCCTCCCCTTCAAGGGCACTATAAACCTTTCAAGGTAAAATAGCCATATAGAAGTGCTTAACAGATGTCAGTTGATGATAGAGCTTAAAGGACAAATGCTATATTAATCATTCTGAATATTTCTGAGAAGAAAGGATTCCTACTCACATTTTACAGAAAAAAAAAGTGATGTCTAGAAGAGCTAATTTACTTCCCTTGGATTCTTGAGCTGAACCAAAATGAACTGAGAAGGTTCCTCTCCTTACTAGAGCAGGCAGCCTCTTGGCAAATCAAAGTGCATAATCCCTTCAGTAACACTGGTTGCTTACCAGCATAGTCAGTATTGATTTATGCTTGCAGGCACATGGCAGCTGGAGAATAGGGCAGTAATATTAGGCCACTAATACACAAGAGGAGATTAAATGGTTTGAAATATTCTGAATCCTGGTTTTCTCCAAGCTTAGAAAATGACCTACTGGACACGTTACTCCAAGGGCAAAGAGAAATAGAAAAATCACATCCTGGCACTGGCTTGTCATTACTATCTTTAATTTAGATTTCCAAAATCACCAAATATTTGGTTTTTAGGTACAATGTAATTTTCAATACACTTCCCAGCAAGACAGCTACCAATAAATTCAAGTAATTTTAGTTTCTGCAGCATTTCTTGGAAACTTCATGCCAGCACTGTCCTTGTCTCTGAATTGTTTTGGCATGTTTGGCCCATGATGATTCAATCAATTAGCAATGCAATTCACAGGCAAAGTGGCTGAAATTTTTGTGACTCAGCAGAAGAGTCTTGAAAGACATGGTTATTTTCCTGGCAACTTTTGATTTAATTGTCATTTTGCCAGATTTAGTATAAATAGATTAATAGTAGGACAAGCAAAGAGGGCTATCAAAATTCAGGGGACCATGGGCAGTCTTAGTTTCTCCTGCACTGTCTCAGGTGACTCCACTGCTCTTTGGCAAAGTCTGTACTACCTCTGATAACTATCAACAACAGATTACGAGTCCCATATTTAAACACAGCAGAGTAGTAGTCCTGTTTTTCTCTTCTGGAATGATTTTCTACTTGCTAGACAGAAAGATGACATTGCTATAAAATCTACACATAGTTAATATTTCCTGAGACTTCAAGTTAGAAAGACTTGGGGAAAAAAAAAAGGCATAGTGGTCCATGGAAAACAGAAGAAAGTGGAAGTGCCAGTGCCAGGTAGAGGCTATTAGGTAGCTCATTCATTGATTCGTTCACTCATAAATATATATGGAGCACATAGGAAGTAACAGGCATTATATGAGGCAGTGGGAATAAAAAACATTAAACTCCTGAAGTTCAATGTAACCCTAAGATGTCAATTTGTCCAAGCTAGCAAGGCATGTGTGCTGTGTGACAGGTATCTGGTCATTGCGACGCCACCTTTAGTTTTGCTCATTGATTTTTATCATTGGCCAGATATACTTTTCTCTTAGAGAATATAATCAAGAGGTTGAAAACAAGTATGCAAATTTCAAATCAAACATGTTTAATAGAAGAGGGCAAATATTTCAAGGAAACAAAGATTCAGCAAATATACATAAGAAAAAAATACGCAAAGAAACCAACATATGGATTATGAACAAAACACAAAGAAAACTGACTATAAATGAAGTAAAGCCTCTGGCTAAAAATCTAAAGGATGCTACACTTTGCTAGATGGCAAAGTGAATTTAAATGTGTTACAGAGTCAACCCTATTCTTACCCTCGTCCCCTGCCTGACCTCTGAATCTCTGTGTAATTGCCAGTTTGTGTCGGACTTCACATGCTATGACTCTTTGATTTCTGCTTTGTATAACATATTTCTACAGAGTTTGACATTATGGCAGCAGAGGCTGTAAACTGAGTGATTCTTGGAGGCTGCTGACTTGAAGTGTGGGTGGTGAAGAAGCAGGAGAGAGCCAAGACTGGAAAGAAAGAAGGAAACAAAAGTTTCTCTCACTTTTGGACTTAGGGAAGCATTGGCTTTTTTTTTTTTTTTTTTAACAGCTTAGTTAAAATATAATACACATACCATATAATTCCCCCATTTAAAGTATACATCTCAATTGTCTTTAGGATAATTACAGAATTGTGCAACCAGCACCATAGTCACTTTAGAACATTTTCATCACTCCAGAAAGAAACCTTGTACTCATTTTCAGTCACTCCTCATTCCCATCCCCCAGCTTCTGGCAATTACTACTCTACTTCTGTCTCTATAGATTTGCCTATTCTGAACATTCATGTAGATGGAATCATATAATATGTGGTCTTTTGTGCTTGCTTCCTTCACTTAATGTACGATTTTCAAGGCTCATTCATGTTGTGGCACACATCATTACTTCATTCCTTTTTATTGCTAAATAATATTTCATTGTATGAATACTCTGTCTTTCCATTAATCAGTTCATGGCCATTTGGATTATTTTCATTTGTTGGCTATTATAAATAATGCTGCTATGAACATCCATGTATAAGTTTTGGTATGGACAAATGTTTTCGTCTTGAGTATATACATAGGAATGGAATTGCTGGGTTATATGGTTAACTCCCTGTTTAACTTTTTTGAGGAACTGCCAGACTGTTTTCTAAAGTGGCTGTACGATTTTGCATTTCCCCAGCAATGTATGAAAGTGTCAATTTCTCCAAATCCCCACCAATGCTTGTTGTTACTTGTCTTTTTTATTCTAGCTGTCCTAGTGGGTGTGTAATGGTATCTCTTGTGGTTTTTATTTTAATTTCCCTACTGACTAATGATGCTAAGCATTTTGTTCATGTAATGGTTGGCCATTTGTATATTTTCTTTGGAGAAATGTCTACTTAAATCTTTTGCATTTTAAAATTATGCCATCTTTTTATTATTGAGTTGTGAAATTATTTATGTATTCTAGATATAAGTTCCTTATCAGATATATGATTTGCCAATATTTTCTCCCATTCTGTGGTTTGTCTTTCCACTTTCTTGATGGTATTGTTAGTAGCTCAAATGTTTTTAGTTTTTTTGTTTGCTTGTTTTTTAGACAGAGTCTCACTCTGTTGCCCCAGCTGGAGCGCAGTGGAGTGATCACAGCTCACTGCAGCCTCAACCTCCCAGGCTCAGGGGATCCTCCCACCTCAGCCTCCTGGGCAGCTGGGACTACAGGTGTGCACCACTGCACCCGGCTAATTTTTTGTAGAGTCGGGGTTTCACCATGTTGCCCAGGCTAGTCTCAAACTCCTGGGCTCAAGCAATCTTCCCACCTTGGCCTCTCAAAGTGCTGGGATTATGAGCGTGAGCCACTGTGCCTAGTGTGTTTTGAATTTTGATTAAGTCAAAGCTACTTTTCCTTTTTTCGAGTGTGTGTTTATATGGTGTTGCCTAACTCAAGGTCAGAAGATTTACTTCAATGTTTCTTTCCCAGGATTATAGTTTTAGCTTTACATTTGGGTCTTTGATATACTTTGAGTTAATTTTTGTGTGGTATAATTAGAGGATCCAACTTCATTCCTTTACCTGTGGATATCCAGTTGTCACAGTATCATTTGTGGAAAAGACTATTCTTTCCCTCACTAAATTGTCTTTGCATACTTGTCAAAAGTTAATTGGCCATAAATGCAAGAGGTTTTTCCTCAACTTCAACTCTATTCCATTAAGCTACATGTCTATCCTTAGTGCCAGTATAATACAATCTTGATTATTGTAGCTTTGTACTAAATTTTGAAATCAAGAAGTGTGAATCTTCCAACTTTGTTCTTTCTCAAGATTGTTTTGACTGTTCTTTGTTTCCATATTAAGTTTAAGATCAGCTTATCAATTTCTGCAAATAAGTTAATGGGGATTTCAATAGGAATTGTGTTGAATCTATAAATCAATTTTGAGCATTTTAACAATATTTAGTCTTCCAATCCATGAGTATGAGATATATTTCCATATATTTTGGTGCTCTTCAATTTCTTTCAACAATGTTTTACAGTTTTTAAAGTAAACCTTGTACTTCATTTGTTAAATTTATCACTATGTATTAATATTTTATTTTTTATTTTATAAGTGAAGTTTTCTTCATTTCATTTTTAATTTGTTCATTGCTACTGTACAGAAATATAATTAATTTATGTAATTTCTGTATAATATACCAAGTTACAAGTACATGATTGTATCCTGCAAACTTGCTGGATTCATTTGTCAGTTCTAATAGATTTTTAGTGGATTACTTACTATTTTCTAAGTATAACATCATGTCATCTACAAATAAAGATAGTGTTACTTCTACCTTTCCGATCTGAATGCCTTCTATTTCCTTTTCTTGCCTAATTGCCCTACCTAGTACCTCCAGTACAGTGTTGAATAGAAATGGTAAAAGTAGATATCCCTGTCTTGTTCCAGGTCATAGGGGAAGGCCTTTGCTTTTTAAGCAGTTTTTGAAAGGTTTAATGCTTTCTTCAAGAGGAAAAAACAAATAACAATACAGTATATCCAAAGAGAAAAATGCACTTGAACTCCTATTCTCCAGAGTATCAAAGCCCAAAACAGAAAACCATTCTAATTTAATACTTAAGGAAAAAAAAAATAAAGCGACACTAAAATGTATAGTGCTTTAACTGACTGTTGAGGAAACAAGGGAGTATGCATAGGAATGACCTATATATATTCCAAATGACTTTTACTCTGAAGTTCTCTTGAGCCCAGATGTTAGCAAAAAATTAAAAGGATGGGGCCGGGCGCGGTGGCTCACGCTTGTAATCCCAGCACTTTGGGAGGCCGAGGCGGGCGGATCACGAGGTCAGGAGATCGAGACCACGGTGAAACCCCGTCTCTACCAAAAATACAAAAAATTAGCCGGGCGTGGTGGCGGGTGCCTGTAGTCCCAGCTACTCGGAGAGGCTGAGGCAGGAGAATGGCGTGAACCCGGGAGGCGGAGGTTGCAGTGAGCCGAGATCGCGCCACTGCACTCCAGCCTGGGCGACAGAGCAAGACTCCGTCTCAAAAAAAAAAAAAAAAAAAAAAAGGTTGTCCATGGGGGTTCATTTGAGATGAACAATGATAGTGACTGGTCAGATCCCTGGCCTACAATCATCTGCTGGATAAGATAAGGCACTTACCAGACTACTTAATAGGAGTGCTATATGCTACTATAAAGAAAAAAACAAAAGAAACACATTTAAACCATGTAGCATAAGTTAAAAAGAGAAATAATGACTACTAGTTTCTATTCTAGCATATAAGAGGCTTAGAATTTGTCACTACAGTTCTTACAACAAAGAAAAAGTGAATAAAAATCAGGAGGTCGTATTAGATACATCAGAGATTAGAGTCACAGGGCAAATCACTGCCTCAAAAATTGGACAAACAGGCCGGTGGATATAGAGAATACATTTTACTGGAGCAGAAACAAAGGAGCAGAAATAACCACTGGAGCCAGTACTAGGGCAGAAAAACTGAAGCTATAATTTGCAATCAGCTAGAGGCTTATTGTGGACAAGATTGAAAGATAAAAACTGAATATAAAACAACTGTGATTAATATGCTAAGGGTTCTAGTGGAAAAATGGACAACATGCAAGACCACATGGGTAACGTAAGAAGAGAAATGGAAACTCAAAGAAAGAATTTAAAGGAAATGCTGGAAATAAAAAACACACTGTAACAGAAATGTAGAATGCCTTTGATGGGGTCCTCAGTGGACTGTATATGGCTAAGGAAAGAATCTGAGCTTGAATAAATGTCAATGGAAACTTCCAAAACTGAAATGCAAAGAGAAAAAGTATGAAAAAGGCAGAAAAGATTTCTAAGAATCATGGGACAATTGCAAAAGGTGCAATATATTTCTAATGAGAATATCAAAACGAGAAGAAAGAAAGGAACAGAAGAAGTACTTGAAGTAACTGAGAATTTTCCTAGAGATATCAAACCACAGATCCAGGAATCTTGGAGAACATGAAGCAAGATAAATACCAAAAAAATCCTACACTTAGAGATAATCATATTCAAACTACAGAAAATCAAAGGCAAAGAAAAAATCTTAAAAGAAGTTGGGGAGGGGGAGTGTCAGGGGAGAATCTTACCTATATAGAAGCAAGAATAAGAATGACATCTGACTTTTCTCAGAAACCATGGAAGCAAGAAGATAGAAATATTTAAAATGTTGAAAGAAAAAAATCCACCAATAAAGAATTCTAGACCTAGAGAGATTATCCTTCAAAAGTGAAAGTGAAATAAAGACTTCCTCAAACAAACAAATATTGAGGAAATTTGTGCTGGCAGACCTGCTTGCAAGAAATTTTAAAAGTTCTTCAGAAAAGAAAGAAAATAATATTGGTCAGAAAGTGGATCTAAAGAAAGAGCCTGGCCAGGTGTGGTGGCTCACACCTGTAATCCCAGAACTTTGGGAGGCCGAGGCGGGAGGATTGCTTGAGCCCAGGAGTGACCAGCCTGGGCAACATACCAAGACCTCGTCTCTACAAAAAAATGAAATAAAGATTACCCAGGCATAGTGGCATACAGCTGTAGTCCCAGCTACAGGAAGACCACTTGAGCCCAGGAGGTCGAGGCTGCAGTCAGCTATCATTGTGCCACTGCACTCCAGCCTGGGTTACAAAACAAGACTCTGTCAAAGAAAAAAAAAAAAGCCCTAAATAAGGCATAAAGATCATAGAAAATCTTAATTTTCTTATTCTTAATTGGTCTGACAATACTTTATTTAGAACAAAAATAACAACAATGTATTCAGCAACTATAGTTATGAATAAGTGAAATAAATGACAGTAATATTATAAGGGACGAGAGGGAAGAATTGGAAAAACTCTGTTATAATGTATTTGCACTTACACATGATGCAGCGTAGTGTTATTTGAAAGTAAACCTGGATTATCTGTAAATGTATATTGCAAACTCTAGGGAAACCATATGATATGCTAAGAGAAAAGAAAAAAGAATTATTGAAATGTTCAGTTAAAATCACAGAGGGCAGGAAAAGAATGAAAGACAGAAAAAGGAACCAAGAACAAGGCAACCAAGAGAAAACAGTAACAGATATGGTAGATATTAATCCAACAATATCAATAGTCACTTCAAACATAAAATGGTCTAAATGCCAATTAAAAGACAGAGATTTTCAGAGTGAATAAAATAATAAGACCCAATTATATGTTATATATAAGAAACTATTTATTTATTTATAGGCAGGGTCTCACTCTGTCACCCAGGCTGGAGTACAGTAGTGCAATCATAGCTCACTGAAGCCTTGAACTCCTGGGCTCAAGTGATCTTCCCACCTCAGCTTCCTGAGTAGCTAGGACTATAGGTATGTGCTACCATGCCTTGCTAATATTTAAATTTTTTTTTTTGTAGAGATGGGGTCTCACTGTGTTGCCCAGACTGGTCTTAAACTCTTGGGCTTAAGAGATCCTCCTTTTCCTAGTGTTGGGATTACAGGCATGAGCCACTGTGCCTGGCCAAGAAATCCATTGAAAATACAAATACACAGGTTGTATCAGTCTGTTTGTTCTCGTGCTGCTATAAGGACATACCCGAGACTGGGTAATTTATAAAGAAAAGAGGTTTAACTGACTCAGAGTTCAGCATGACTGGGGAGGCCTCAGGAAACTTACAATCAGTGTGGCAATTCATCAAGGATCTAGAACTAGAAATACCATTTGACCCAGAGATTTCATTACTGGGTATATACCCAAAGGATTATAAATCATGCTACTATAAAGACACATGCACACGTATGTTTATTGTGGCACTATTCACAATAGCAAAGACTTGGAACCAACCCAAATATCCATCAATGATAGACTGGATTAAGAAAATGTGGCACATATACACCATGGAATACTATGCAGCCATAAAATAGGATGAGTTCATGTCTATTGCAGGGATATGGATGAAGGTGGAAACCATCATTCTGAGCAAACTATCACAAGGACAGAAAACCAAACACTGCATGTTCTCACTCATAGGTGGGAATTGAACAATGAGAACAACTGGACACAGGGCGGGGAACATCACACCCTGGGGCCTGCTGTGGGGTGAGGGGCACAGGGAGAGATAGCATTAGGAAAAACACCTAATGTAAATGACAAATTAATGGGTGCAGCACACCAACATGGCACATGTATATCTATGTAGCAAACCTGCACATTGTGCACATGTACCCTAGAACTTAAAGTATAATTTTAAAAAATAAATAAAAACAAGAACAAAAAAGAAAAAAAGAAAGAAAATTATCAGGGATAAAGAGGGGCATTACATAATGATAAAGAGGTTAATTCTCCAAAAGGACGCAACAGTCTTTAGCATGTATGCACCTAAGAACAGAATGTAAAAAGTACATTTGGCAACAACTGATAGAATTGCAAGGAGAAATATATTAGCTCACTATTATAGTTAGAGGTTTCAACACACCATTATCAGTAATTGTCAGATCCAGCAGGCAGAAAATCAGTAAGAAAACAGCTGAACTGAATAGCACCATCAATCAAGTGGACCAAATTGGCATTCATAGAAAACTTCAACAAAAGCAGAATATACATCCTTCTCAAAGTCATACAGAATATTCACTAAGACTGACCACGTTCTGGGCCATAAGATATACCTTAACAGATTTAAACAAGTAGAAATGATACAAAGTGTGCTCTAATAATGCCATAATGGAGCTAAATGAGAAATGTAAAAAAGAAAGATGGCTGAGAAATGCCAAAATACCTGGAGATTAAACAATACATTTCTGGATAAAGCATGAATCAAAATAGTCATGTCAAGCGGAATTAAATAATATGTTTAACTAAACAAAAATGAAAATACAACTCATTAAAATTTGTGGATGCAGCAAACGTAATTTTCAAAAGGAAATTTATAACATTGAATCTATATATTACCAAAGAAGGAAGATCTAAAATCAATAATCTAAGCTACCACAAAAGAAAACTAGAAGAAAGAAGAGCATATTAAATCCAAAGTAATCAGAAGAATAAAAGCAACAAAAATTAGGGCAGAAACCAATAAAATTGAAACATAAAACTGATGAAAATTGACAAAAACCTGGTTCTTTAAAAATTTCAATAAAAATGATAAACTTGTAGCCAGGCTATCTAAGAAGAAAAGATTGAAGACACAAATTACCAATATCAGAAATGAAAAAGGGGCTATCATGACTGATACACCATTAACATTAAACTAAGAATAAAGGAATATTACAGGAACTAGTAGCAACTATAGTGAGGGTACAGGATACAAGATGAATATATAAAGGTCAATAGCTATCTTATATACCAGAAATGAAGAACTGGAATTTGAAATTAAAAAATAATATCATTTACATTTGTCACTCTAAAAAATGGAATACTTAGGTATAAATTAACAAAACATGTACAGATTTATATGAGGAAAACTACAAAAATATGATGAAAGAAATCAAAGATCTAAGTAAATGAAGAGTTATTCCATGTTCATGGATAGGAAGACTCAACATTGTCAAGATATTAGCTCTTTCCAACTTGATCTATAGTTTCAATACAATTCCAATCAAAATCCCAGCAAGTTATTTTGTGAATATCAACAAACTGATTATCTAAAGCTTATATAGAAAGGCAAAAGACCCATTATAGCCAACATATTACTGAAAGAGAAGAATGTCAGAAGATTGACACTACCTGTTTCTAAAACTTACCATAAATCTTCAGCAATCAAAATGGTGGGTATTGGGAAAAGAACAGACAAAGAGATCAATGGGACAGAAGAAAAAGCCTACAAATAAATCCACGCAAATATAGTAAACTGAACTGTATATAGACAAACAAGGAAAGGCAATTTAATAAGAGTCTTTTCAGCAAAAGTTCCTGGAACAACTGGACATCCACATGAACGGACAGACAAACTGATACATCCATACAATGGGATATTATTCAATGTTAAAAAGAAATGAGCTATCTAGCCAAAAAAGACATGGAGCAACCTTGAAAGCATATTGGTAAGTGAAAAATGCCAACCTGAAAAGGCTATATGTTGTATGATTCCAAACATACGACATTCCTGAAAGGACAAAACTATGAAGACAGTAGTTGCCAGGTGTTCGGGGAAAGTGAGGGAGAGAAGAAGTGGAGCGCAGGGCAGTGAAACTATTCTGTATGATACATGATGGTGGATACATGTAATATATTTGCCAAAACCCATAGAATGTACAATACAAAGAACAGACCATTATGTAAATTATGGAACTTAAAGATAATGTATTAATATTCACTCATCAATTTTAAAAAGTCACCTTTTAAAAAAAATCTGAACTACTGCAAAAAATCTCCAGATTGGTCTCTTACACTGATTCTTTCTGTAGTTAGAATGATTTAAAAAACAAAACAAAACAAAAATCATTAGATCAGTGCCTTGCTTAAATTCCATTGATGGCTAATTGTGTTTTGGATAAAATGCTGGATTCTTTTAGTTCCTCAAATGTACCAGTCTTTGCCACTCTTTTAAACAAATTAATTTACTTATTTTACTTTTTTACATAGGGACAGGTCTCGCTATGTTGTCTAGGCTTGTCTTGAACTCTTAATCTCAAGCAATCCTCCCACCCCAGTCTCCCAAAGTGTTGAGATTACGGCATGAGCCACCATGTCCAGCCTTGTGTCACTTATCTTCAAATTTCAGTTTGGATGTCACTTCCTAACAAAAGCTGTCCCCAACTCTTACAGATAAAAGCTAGGTCCCTATAAATTATGCTTCCCTAACACTTTATATTTCCCCTTTCATAGAATCCAACTTACTGTCATATTAGACTGCCTGTTTTATTCCCTAGCATGGTAACTCCATGAGGGGAGGACCTATAGTTTTCATTGTTATATGTGTAGTACCTGGTACACAGTAGGTGCTCAGAATTAGAGTGTTCAGAATTAGATGACTGACTTACTGATGTAAGTCCCGAACGCCAATACTCTCTGGAATAGGTTAACTAATTGATTTTTTGTTTTTTTTTTTTTGAGACTGAGTCTTGTGCTGTCGCCCAGGCTGGAGTGCAGTGGCACGATCTCGGCTCACTGCAAGCTCCGCCTCCAGGGTTCACACCATTCTCCTGCCTCAGCCTCCTGAGTAGCTGGGACTACAGGCACCCACCACCACGCAGGGTCTCGCTATGTTTCTCAGGCTGTTCTTGAACTCCTGGACTCAAGTAATCCTCCTGCCTCAGCCTCCCAAAGCACTGGGTTTACAGGCATGAACCACTGCACCCAGCCTGGAGTATGTTAATTTAGGAAGCAGTTGTTATCCTATCTATGGAGACAGAGCTAAACTGATCTGGAATACTGGGTAAGAGGTTGGAGAATATTTCTCTGAGATCATTTTCCATTTTAAATCTAAAAAGGCAGGGAGGTGAAAGAGATGGCCTTCTAAGAACTTGTTTTTTGAGGTTTCTGAGTTTCCACAATATAGTTTCCCATGGTGTGATCCATATTTAGGAACTTTACAGTTCTTTGCCTATAGAGGAAAATGGTCCACATTGTACCAAACACACTTTTCTAGAAGAGGGTAACAAAATCTGCTACCTAGAAATGCAGAAGATAGGACTTTGTGCTATAAGGCAAATATCTTCTGTCATTAAGAATATGAAAATAATTTTTCTGATAAATGTTTTTAATTTATTTAGTGAACAGAGATGCTGTTCTGTGGATTATTTGGTCAATCTTATTCCCATTGCAGAAATGAAGAAGTGGAAAGGCAAGACATGGGCAGACCCTGGGAGTTGTACTGCTGATACCACCATGTATCCAAGATACAGAATTATAACTCCTACTGTGAGGATCTGAAAATTGTTGAAGGTACAGCACTAGGATACCTAAAGTAGTAGGGGAAAGAATTCAGCAGAGGCTACTGCCCAAGAGAAAAAGGACACTGGGGTTGCTGTCATTATCACACAGATGCAGTTGTTTGCTTAGTGCTTTTTAAAAAGTTTCTAATCTCCCTGTAGCTCTTCCAAAGTTTCTCAAGGATAATATAATCTGATGAACTGACGGTGTGTCCCTGGCCTTTCCAGGTCCGCCCAGATGTCAAAAGTCCTCCCTTTTAGATTTGCTATGAAATTAAGATACTTTTTGGCTGGCTGAAGTTTGTAACTGCAACTACTCACGTAAACTCCCAGCTCCTTTTCTACAGCTGCCTTGGAAAGCAAAAATGGGAAATTTGCAAATTTTTTAGAATATGATGATTGGTCCACAGATGACATTCTTTCTGGGAGGCAAGGAAGTGAGGGCAGTGGGTAGTTTTTTCAAAGTGAATACTTTTGGTCCTTTAATGATTTGTTTTGATTCATCTTATGGGGAAGTTTGGAAGGCATATTAAGATGTTCTGAATTTGAACTTGGATCTCTTTCTTAAGAATCTTGGGGAGTCATCTGTTTTTTTATGGTGTAGGTAGAAGATGCCTTGAAGATGGGAGATAGACTAGCTGTCCCTGAGGAGGCTTTCACCAAAGATTCTATAATAACATACAACCAAATCTCAGAGAGTGATTCTGTCAAGGTTATGCTCTGGGATATTGGTTTGTTCTCTAACCTCTTAGAAACAATTTCCACATTACCTGACTTCCTCTGCCAGAATCTGAACTACTTAGACAACACAAAAATGATGATGACAAGAATAATAACTTTAAAAAGTGTTATCATTTTTTCATTATTAAAATTCCATGTCCCATGACAGGTATAAGTACCTACACTATCCTTATTCCTTTAATCTTCATTTTGTGTTCATATTTATCAACTAGATTGAAGCTCTTTGAAGAAGGGATCTAGGTGTGATAAATAACCATTTTATCATAAATAGCACTTAGTAGAGACACTTCAAATATAATGGTTTTATCTGGATTCGTAAAACTGTAAACTCTTCACAGGGAGAGATACTTTAGCTTAAATTTATCCCAATTTTCACTATTTTACCATGAGCCATAAACAGCACAGGTTCACTGAAAAAGTGGTGTCTGAAATTGATTCAGCTTTCTGAATATCCACAAAGTTTTCCACCAAGACATCAAGCTCTGACCATTTATTTGGGAACACCAAAAGTTCATTTTCACCTATAATTACACCTCGCATGGATCTTGCCTGTCTTGTTCATTGCTTAATCTCTTGTGTCTAGCAGAGTAAATGCCCGGTAAGTATTTGTAGAATAAATGAAAAAGAGTTTTACATTAACATCTAGCTAAATTATTATTCATACTGCCTACTACCAAAAAAAGACATACAGTGGCCTGCAACATTAAAATATATACAATATAAGACAAAATAGAAAAAGAATACATTAGAAAAACAGGAAAGAAAAACAGATGAACCAGAAATCTGGGTGAATTGATCACTGTCAAAGAACATTAAATATAGTGTTACTGGCTTCCTGGTTGTCATACAAGAAGAGAAAATACATCAAATTTCTAGTTTCAACAGAATTCATCTGAAGAGGCAAACAAGGCTGGGTGTGGTAGCTCAAGCCTATAATCTCAGGCTTTTGGGAGTCCAAGGTGGGAGGAGTGATTGAGCAGAGAAGTTTGAGACCAGCCTGGGCAACATAGTGAGAGCCTGTCTCTCCAAAACAAATTTTAAAATTAGCCAGGCATGGTGTCACATGCCTGCAGTCCCAGCTACTCAGGAGGCTGAGGTGGGAGGATTACTTGAGCCCAGGAGTTGGAGGCTGTAGTGAGCTAGGATCATACCACTTATACTCCAGCCTGGGCAACAGAATGAGACCTTGTCCCTTTTTTTTTTTTGAGAGGGAGTCTCACTCAGTCGCCCAGGCTGGAGTGCAGTGGTGCAATCTCGGCTCACTGTAAGCCTCCCGGGTTCACGCCATTCTCCTGCCTCATCCTCCCGAGTAGCTGGGACTACAGGCGCCCACCATTATGCCCGGCTAATGTTTTTGTATTTTTAGTAGAGATGGGGTTTCACCGTGTTAGCCAGGATGAGACCTTGTCTCTTTTTTAAAAAGAAAAGAAAAAAAAAGGAGGTAAACAGTTTCCTGACACTGAATTCTAGGAAAGAAATTTTTTTGCATGAATTCTTATATGTGAGATGGTAGACAAAAAAGTATACAGGATTTTTGTTTTCAACTTTGTAAAAAAAATTGTAAAATGTCTTCCAAGTGGGTACTTCTAACATCAGTATCTACAAAAGTCAAATGGGTGGTTTATTTTCACTATCACTACCCAATAATTTATTTGCTTCTTATAATCATTCCTGTTTTATGACAAGAAAGCTATGTCAATGGTACAGGAAAAAAATTCTCTTCTTCTTTGGAATGGTTGGTAGACATTTACCTAATTAATAGCTGGTAGAACGGCATGAAATTGCTGTTTTTATTGAATATTGGTAGCTTCATACATATTGGTAGTTCAACTTAATATAATAGCTTTATCAAGTTGTTTAGGTTAAACATAAGGGGTAACTCAATCCTGATTGACTCATTAGAATGTAAGCTTCCTGAATGTAGTGACTTGGCTTATCTCATTTACTGTAGAAACCTTATTGTCTGGCACATGGTAATACACTTCATAGCGATTGAATAAATGAATGCTTTACCTTTGAGTTATTTCAAGAAAATCTTTCACGCAGAATGTAACACAAAGCTTAAATGACATAGTAGAGGAATCTATGATCAAGTTTCAATCATTTTTATAATTTGGGGGATGAAAACAGTCTCCAAATTCTTGTATAAGCATGGTACCGATCAAAGTCATAATGTATTGCTTGGTTGGAGCCTCTATTGTATCAGACCAAATTAATCAGTACCTTTCTGATCCTGACAGTACTGTCTAGACAGGAACATATTTTTTAAATTATAATTTAATTTTATTTTTTGAGACAGGGTCTTGCTCTGTCACTCAGGCTGGAGTGCATTGGCATGATCTTGGCTCATTGCAACTTCTGCCTCATGGGCTCAAGCGATCCTCTTAGGTCATCCTCCTGAGTAGCTGGGACTACAGGTGTATGCCACCAGGCCTGGCTAATTTTTGTATTTTTTTGTAGAGACAGGGTTTTGCCATGTTGCCCAGGCTGGTCTTGAAATCCTGAGCTCAGGTGATCTTCCCACCTCAGCCCCCTAAATTGCTGTGATTACAGGTGTGTGTCACCGCACCTAGCCAGACATGAGCATATTTGGCAAGAAAAGTCAGATTTCTCTAAGCAATAAATTTACTTGATTTGAAATCTATTATGATTTTTTGGAAAATTTACAGTTCCTCTTACTCATCACTTGTAAGAAAAACCTGAATTTCAATTTGTTTCCTGAAGATAAAAGCAGCACAGGTCTTCATTATTTCACTTGCTCACTTTGGTTTTTGTGTGTTTGTTTATTTTTATTTTTGAGATGAGGTTTTGCTGTTGCCCAGGCTGGAGTGGAGTGGTGCGATGAAAGCTCACTGCAGCCTCCGCCTCCTGACCCTCTTACCTCAGCCACCGGAGTAGCTGGGTTAGTTGAGTAGTTGGCTAATTTTTTTGTATTTTTTATGGAGACGGGGTCTCACTATGTTGCCCAGGCTGGTCTTGAACTCGGGAGCTCACGTAATCTGCCCACCTTGGCCTTTACTTGCTTACTTTATATTTAATATTGGCAATGTCTCCATAGTTGCCTTTTTTTTCTTTTTGCTGTCTACTTTATTTCTTAGCATGCTTGTTCCTGATCTTGTTCTTTGAGGAACTTTTCCTACTTGGATTCCAAGCTTTTCATTATAAACGAATCTCTTAGGTTTTCCAGGCACTGTGTGTTCAAAGTGTATACGGGAATTTATATTTAGGTAACACAATTTGTTTTCCACCGCACTATAATGATCTAAAAGAATATTTAACTTAAATGCCTTATCTGGAAGGAGTGGATATGACAATGACACACATGCTGTCATATGCATGTCAACTGGGTTAGGTCTTCAGGGATAGGAATAGATATGAACCACATCCATTCCCACTGTTATTCATGTGAAACTAAAGGTATTCATTCGCAAGACGGTTAGAACCACTAAGAGGTTAGTTAGTGGGATACATGTGAGAGTTTGAAGAAAGCGTTTTAATTTTTAATTTTTAAGTAGGACAAATAACATGGATAAAGTTTCAAGATATAATTTCAATAGCTCTTGAGACAACTAAGTCCCAGGCAAATATACATTTCCCCATATTGTAATTTTTCCCACAGAGAATGTATTGATTATAGCATGCAGTGACAATGATTTAGTATTTCCTTGGTTCTGCCCTTTTGTAACTTTATCCATTATGTATAATCATGGATGGCATAACTATAACTGAAATAAAATTTAAGACTTTTCATTTAATGTTTAGCATGTGTAAAACCTCACATCTGATCAACATCAACATTAGATAACTACTTTAGTTTACACAATTTTATTACCAACAAATCTATCAGCACTCTTGCATCCAAACCCATATTTTTACCCATTCTCTTACAATGAATGAACAATCCTTGTCCCATCACTTGTGCACTTAATTTCACTCCTTTGTGTATACTCAAGGGCGTTATTCCTGCAATTATCCCCTTTCTCACTAAAATCATCAACTTTTCCCTCTTTACTGGATCATTCCTATCACCACATAAATGTTGCATTATCTTTCAATTATTCTACTACTGAGTAGTATTAGGGCACGGGAAATGGAAGATGGGCATTGGAGCCATAGAAGGGGTTACAGCAACTTTTGGAAATTATACAATTTTACTTAATTGCATTTATATAAACAGGGGTAAAATTTCTGCCACTATTGCCTATGTAAACATTCTTCGTGTGTGTGTGTGTGTGTGTGTGTGTGTGTTTGGGGGCTGATGAAATATACATCCCTACTGTCTACTATTATCATAGGAGTAAAATACTGTTCCACGAAGTTTTTGTCTATTCTGAGAACAACGTTGCAAGGCAATATAATAGAAAGTCACGCCACTGCACTCCAGCCTGGGTGATAGAGCGAGACTCTGTCTCAAAAAACAAACAAACAAACAAAAAATAGAGTAAAAGCTTCAGTTTTGTCATCTGGAAGATTTGGGTTCACATCTTGGTTCTACTATAAACTTTGTGATACTGAGTGAGTCACTTCATAGCTTTGAGCCTCAGTTTCTCAACTATACAATGGTAATGATAATACCTGCTTTACAAGTTGTGAGGAATGAATGAATAATACACATAATACACATTAAGCACATTGACATAAAAATCACAGATCAGGGAGGGAGGGGAGCATGGGTTGAAAAACAACCTATTGTGCACTATGCTCACTACCTGGGTGATGGGATCATTTGTGCCCCAACCCTCAGCATCATGCAATATACCCATGTAACAAACCTACACATGCAACCCTTAATCTATAATAAAAGTTGAAAAACAAATCACAGATCACAATACTGGAAAAGAGCTTTAGAAGCAATATGCTTCACTTACATTTGGAAACTGCAGTAGATAATGGTGAACCTCAAAAAAAAAATCCAATCTATAAGGAACTTGAATTTATAAGCAAAAAACAACCCCATTAAAAAGTGGGCAAAGGACATGAACACTTTTCAAAAGACATACATGTGGCCAAAAAGCATATGAAAAAATGCTCAACATCACTAATCATTTGAGGGATGCAAATCAAAACCATGAGATACCATCTCACACCAGTCAGAATGGCTATTACTAGAAAGTCAAAAAACAACAGATGCTGGTGAGGTTGCAGAGAAAAGGAAATGCTTATACACTGCTGGTGGGAATGTAAATTAGTTCAGCCATTGAGGAAAGCAGTTTGGTGATGTCTGAAAGAACTTAAAACAGAATTACCATTTGACCCAGCAATCCCATTATCAGGTATATACCCAAAGGAATGAAAATCATTCTACCCTAAAGACACACACATGAAAATGTTTTTCAGAGCACTATTAACAATAGCAAAGTCATGAAATCAACCTAAATGCCCATCAATGGTAGGCTGGATAGGAAAATGTGGTACATATATGACATGGAATACTATGCAGCCATAAAAAAGAATGAGATCATGTCCTTTGCAGCAACCTGGATGGAGCTGGAAGCCATTATCCTAAGTGAGCTAACACAAGAACAGAAAACCAAACACCGCATGTTCTCATTTTTATAAGTGGGAGCTAAACATAGAGTACATATGGACACAAAGAAGGGAACAAGAGACACTGGGGCCTACTCCAGGGTGCAGGGTAGGAGAAGGATGAGGACCGAAGAACTGCCTATCAGGTACTATGCTTACTACTTGGGTGACAAAATAATCTGCACACTGAACCCCTATGACATGCAATTTACCTATACAACAAACCTGCACACATAACCCTTGAACCTAAAATAAAAGTTAGAAGAAAAAAAGATATGTTCGGCTGGGCACAGTGGCTCACACCTGTAATCCCAGCACTTTGGGAGGCTGAGGCGGGTGGATTACGAGGTCAGGAGATCAAGACCATCCTGGCTAACACGATGAAACCCCATCTCTACTAAAAATATAAAAAATTAGCTGGGCGTTGTGGTGGACACCTGTAGTCCCAGCTACTCAGGAGGCTGAGGCAGGAGAATGGTGTGAAACCAGGAGGCGGAGGTTGCAGTGAGCCAAGATCACACCACTGCACTCCAGACTGGGCAACAGAGCAAGACTCTGTCTCAAAAAAAAAAAAAAAAAAAAGATATGTTCAAGTCTTAATCTCCAGTACTTAGGAATGTGACCTTATTTGGAATAAGGGTCTTTGAAATCATCCTGGATTAACTGGGTAGACCCCTGAACCCAATGATGGGTATCCTTAAAAGCAGCAGAAGTGTAGAAGACATGAGGAGAAGACAGAGGTAGAGACTGGAGTTATGTAAGTCACAAGCCAAGGAATTCTAAAAACCATTAGAAGCTGGAAGAGACAAGGAAACAGTCTCCCTTAGAGCCTTCAGAAGGACCATGGCTCTGCCAATGCCTTGATTTCAGATTTCTGGCCTCCAGACCTGTGAGGGAATAAATTTCTTTTGTTTTAAGCCACCAAGTTTATAGTAATTTTGTTACAATAGCCATAGGAAACTAAGACAGATTTTGGTAACCACAACATAAGTGCTGTTGTACTAAATACCTAAACATGTAGAAGTGGCTATGGAATTGGGGATGTGCAGAGGCTGGTAAACTTTTGAGGCAAATGATAGAAAAAGCCTAGATTGAAGATATTGTTGGTAGGAATATATACAAACATTGAACGCAATTCAGGGCCAGGCATGGTGGCTCACACCTAGAATCCTAGCACTTTGGCAGAAAACTCGGCTGAATTATGTACAGTTGAGTAGAAAGTAGAGCTTGTAAGCAATGAATTTGTATATTAAGCTGAGATTTCCAAGCAAAATGTTGAGGATGCAGCCTGATTTTGCCTATTTATGGTAAAATGTGATAGAAAAGAGATAAATTGAAAAAGAAAATCTTAGGCAGAAAGAAACCAACACTTGATGATTTGGAGGGTTCTTGGCATATACAGACTGCAAAGGATGCCAAAATTAGGAAACTTACACTTAAGGAAAGTATGCTGTGGATATCAAGCCAAGGGTGTGGCTGGACAACCTTTTGCTGAAGAGACTCGGCATGTGACTCATTGATCCACTCAACCATCTCAGCAGAAGCCAGAAACAGTTGGGGTTATCCGGTAAAGATCTATGCAGGACCCTTCTGTCTAGTGGCATGGATCCCTGTGACATACACAGGACACTTACAAGGTTTTAAAGAATGCTGTATCAGCAGGAATACTGCCAGCTTAGAATAAAGGGAATGGAGACAAGACAAAGTGAAGGATTGCTGTTGGGCTTAACAAAATTCTATAAACAGAAAAATGGGCTGATAAAGCTACTTAGCTGCAAATATATACTACCCTTTAAGAAAAGGAAAGGATGACTTCTAGGTCAGAGCCATGGGTGCAGAAGTAGACACTGATGAAGTCACCACAGGCCTGGAAGGCAGCGCCAAGAGCCGTAGATAATTAGTTCCAGGCCTTGAAATCTAATGTAAATTGCCTTGCTGGATTCAAACTTGCTTGGAACTGGTGGCTCCTTTATTCTCTCAGTTTCCCCCTTTTGGAATGAAAATGTCTATTGTATCCCTATCCCACCACTGTATTTTGGAAACAGATCATTTCTTTTCTAAGTTCATAGTTCCACAGGTAGAGGAGAATTTTGCCCCAGGGTGCATCATACCCAGAGGGCCACCCATATCTAATGTAGATGATTTAGATGATGAAATGTGGGACTTTTCAGCTGATGATGTTTAGATGAGACTTTAGACTTAGAGTTAATGCAATAATGGATTGAGACTTCTGGGGATGTGGGGAAAGGCTGAATGTGTTTTGCATGTGGCATAAATGTTAATTTTTGAGAGCCAGAGGATAAACTACAGTTGGTTGGATGGTGATACCAAAAAAGATTTGTCCAAGTCGTAAACTCAGGTATCTGTGAATGTGAGCTTATTTGGAAACAGCATCTTTGCAGATGTAATTCATTCAAGGATCTCAAGGTGAGACCATTCTGGATCAACTGAGTAGGCCCTAATTGAATGACAAAAGCCCTTAAAAGAGAAAGAACAGAAGACATGAGGAAAATAGGTCATATAAAGACTGAGGGAGAGATCGCAGTAATACAAAGCCACAAACCAGGGAGCTCCTGGGGCCACCAGAAGCTGAAGGCAAGGAAAGATTCTCCCTTAGAGGATTTGGAGGGAGCATAGCCTTTCTGATATCTTGACTGTAGCCTCCAGAACTGTTAGAAATAAAATTCTTGCTTTAAGCCATGAAGTTTATGGGTAATTTGTTATGGCAGCCACAGGAAAGTAATATCGCAATGAAGATACTATCAAATCATTTTGCAGATAGGGTGACTAAAGTTTAGAAAACTTAAGTGAGTTCAGTTCATAGAAAAAGCATGAAATAGTTGATCTTTGCAATTGCTGCTTCAGGGTAGAATGAAAAGACACTGGAATGGGAATTAGATTAGGGTTCTAGCTCTGGCTTTAGCTGTGTGACTGGGCAGATCACAAATTCTCTGGGCATTAGTTGCTAGTTCTGTAAAACTGAGAGTAGAGGTAGTGAGTACAGGTTAAGTATAGTTTAAAACTGGCTGATCAACTGAATCGTATTGGAGACTTACAACTATAGATTCTCAGCCCTCATCACACTGCCCCTACTCCCAACCTGCTAAATGCAACCTGAGAAATCAGCTCTGAAATCTATCTATTTTTAAAAAGCTGCAAGGTAATTCAACATTAACCAAGTTTGGGAATCACAGAGCTAGATGATTACTGAATCCCTGCTAGTGCTAAATTTTATATTTGGGATTAGAGACATATTATCATAATTTTCAGCACTTAAATATTTGCATGGATTGAGCTGTGTATATGTATGAACACAAGGAGGCTGAATGTGAAAGCAGGTATCTGGAATCTATTTATTCCAGGTTCCAGGGGCATGGAATTTGGGCCTAAAGTAACCCTCAATATCCTTTGTTCTGCATAAGTAGTCACTGTCCCTAGGCTGACTCCCTCATGCCCCATCTCATCACGTTCTGGGAACAAAATGACTATGCAAAGTGTTTTCTCTCCACAAAGACAATGCACATATGTGACACAACACAGGCCAGGTGAAACAGGTATCATTCAAAGTGTTTGAGTACAAACCAGTCCTAACATGGATTTGCCACATCTGAGAATAATATTCACAAAATCTTTTCCATCTTTTAGAAGTCATGGAGCTTAAAAAAAAAACATTATCTTTGTTTCTCAGCAAAGGATCTGTTTGACTAAATAAGTTAAAACAACAACAACAACAACTCATGCTTAGGTTATCTTCTTGGCTCTCAGATTAACCTTTTTCTTCCCTGAATTTAATCTCAAACAGACAATATTAGTATTGGATAAATTACATTTGTTTTAGAGCCTAAATTTAATCATTAAAATTAATTGATCCTGAGTAAGCCCAATCTTAGCAGAAGGAAAAACCACTATTAATCTTTGGTCATTAAATCAATACTGAAGGCAATGTATTATTCTAATGTTTACCACTAGCTTAATGCAGTGTGTTAACAAGGCCTGTTAACACATAAAGCTTGAGTTACATGTCTGTCGGCTACCAGAATATCCTTATGGAGGAAGGATTTGTGAATTCTGCAGAATTAGTATGACTTAGAAAGATCAATGAAACACTGATGCCTTCCTATTCTGAGGAAGATCAAAGCAGGAGTTATTTTTTCTGTTCATTTCAAACCACCCAATTTCCCAGGGCTGGGCTAGTCAACCATAGCCGACATAGCCATGGGATAGTACGAGGTTGATGGGAGGGGGTCACATGGTCCCAG
The DNA here is from genome assembly GCF_009828535.3 of Hylobates moloch. NCBI lineage: Eukaryota > Metazoa > Chordata > Mammalia > Primates > Hylobatidae > Hylobates > Hylobates moloch. The sequence continues at coordinate 52,356,115 of NW_026652290.1, read as the reverse complement.
ACAGTTTTCTAGTTCCTACAACTCCAGTCTCTTTGAAGAGCTGGAGTTAAATGGGCACAGAATATCTCAATCAAGTGGCTGGGACTCTTCCCACGATTCTGTTTTAAGTCCTGCAAAAAGGGCATTCTCTGGGAACTTCCATCCTGAAATTTTTAGGAGGAAATCGGCTTACTCACTAAATTTCATAGTCTTTTAAGTAATTTAAGGCCAAAAGCCTATATATGATTAGATTATTACACATTCTTTAAAGCTAAATGGCCCACCATTCTCGCAATTATTTCTTTTTAAACTCTCAGACTAGTCTGACAGAGGCAGCAAGAAAATAGTGTTGTCTTTATGTAAAGTCAAGTATGAACAGTACCAAAGCATTTCTTATCTCTCTCATTAGGCTGTGAGCTCCTTAACGACAAGGTTTATGTTTGTTTTATCTTGATGTTCTCAGCACCTACGCCAGGGCTCAACATGGAATAGATGCTCTATGAATGCTTTTATTTTTTATTTTTATCTTTTTATTTTTATTTTTTTTTGAGACAGGGTGTTACTCTGTCATCCAGGCTGGAATGAAGTGGCACAATCATGGCTCACTGCAGCGTTGACCTTGGGGGCTCAAGCAGTCCTCTCACCTTAGCCTCCTGAGTAGCTGGGACACAGGCACGAACCACCACTCCTGGCTAATTTTTAAAATTTTTTCTTTTGTAGAGATAAGGGTCTCCCTATGTTGCCCAGGCTGGTCTCAAACTCCTGGGCTCAAGTGATCCTCCTGCCTTAGCCACTCAAAGTGCTGGGATTACAGGCATGAGCCACCACACCAGGCCCTAAGAATGCTTTTAGAATAAATAAATGAGTGAATAATTATAATAATAACAAAAGGTTTTAGAAGGCCCAAGTACATACAAAGACAGTAATTATTCCATGAAGAATTTTAAACTTGGCTTTTCTTGTCATTGTAGCTGTTACTGCTTCCTAACCACCCCCTGCTAACATTAATTTCAAAATTTTCAAACATACAGATAGTTGAAAGAATTTAACAGTGAACATCCATACACTCACCACGAAATCTACAATTTACATTTTACTATATTTGTTTTATCATATATATATTCATCAACTATTCTTTGACACATTTTGAAGTAAGTTGTACACAATTTCATCATGATAGAGAGTTCAATACTTGCTTACAGTTCTACTTTTTATTTTGAGGTAAAATTTATATATGATGAAATGCACAAATCTTAGGTGTACAGTTTAGATGTGTTCTGACAAATACATACACTGATATAACCCAAACTCCTACTAAGGTAGAATATTTTCATCACCCAGTACCACCTCTCAGAGGCAATCACTGCTTTGATTTTTTTTCCCGCCTAGATTAGTTTTGTTTGATCTATGAATTATAGATTGTCACCTGTAAAATTTCACATAAACAAGAGCATACAGTATGTTCTCTTTTGCATATTTCTTTCATTCAGTATGTTTTAGAAATGCGTCCATGTTGCTGTGTGTATCAGTAGTTATTTCTTTTTATTGAAGAATAGTATTCAATTGTATGTATATACTACAATTTGTTAATCCATTCTCCTATTCATGAATTCTTAGGATCTTTCATCTTCTTTAAATTACTAATGCAGTTGCTATGAACATTCTTTTACAAGTCTTTTTGTGGACATATGCTTTCATCTTGGATAAACAACTATGATTGCATTTGCTGGGTTATAAGGTAAGTACCTGTTTACTTTCATAAGAAACTGCCAAACCATTTTCCATAGTAGTTATACCATTTTATATGCCTACCAACAATGTATGAGAGCTCTAACTGGGTTGCTATAACTAGCCAATTTTTTACTGCATAATTTAGCTGCAGCTAGTGTCACCCTAGCATGCCATGCTGGATTTTTTGCTTTGAAAGTGTAGCAGTGCGGCCAGGCACAGTGGCTCACACTGGTAATCCCAGCACTTTTGGGAAGCTGAGGCAGACAGATAGCTTGAACCCAAGAGTTCAAGACCAGTCTGGGCAACATGGAGAAACCCTGTCTCTACAAAAAAAATACAAAAATTAGCCAGGTGTGGTGGTACACAGCTGTAGTCCCAGCTACTCAGGAGGCTGAGGTGGGAGGATGACTTGAGCCCAGAAGGTCAAGGCTGCAGTGAGCTGTGATCACGCCACTGTACTAAAACTTGGGTGACATAGTGAGACTCTGTTGAAAGAAAGAAAAGAGAGAAAGAGACAGAGAGAGAGAAAGAGACAGAGAGAGAGAAAGGAAAAGAGAAAGAAAATGTAGCAGTGATTGAGCTCCCTCTTCATGTTTATATATAATAAGATTTATATATGATAAGAAGCAGTCACTAGTGAATTTAATTATATATTATAGAAATGTAGCTATATGAAGGGAAATTGAACTATGTGTATATCTAAGGGGAATGCTATGGTCCATGGAGACTGTTGGACTTCCAGCGATATCACAGGGTGAGGTGAGGTTGATGAGGGCATTAAGAAAATACGTAACCTACTTCTAAAAATCCATTCTTTGTATCCAGCCTGTAGGATAACAGAAGTCGTATCCAGTTTTGATTGTGCGAGGCAACAATTATGAGCAGAGTGTCATTAGTAAAACCTCTGTGAAGTTGTAAGAAACTGATTTAAAATATGTCACCACACAGATCAAGTTCAAAGATTCCCTTTTCCTGCCCCATGGCCAATAATCTAGACAGGATTTCAAACACCCTGAAAGTGTAATGGAAAAGAATATCATATAAAATACAGGCTCCAGAAGACTCTGGCAAGGGGAGTGGGGGAGTAAAAATGAGCCATCCAGATCATTTGATAAGAGAACAGAGAAGATTTTGGCAATTTCCTTGTAATAGCCGCAATTCTTGGTAACTTAATCCTTGAAGGGATGGTATGGGGAAGATATTCCCACATGCAAGAGGGGATTCCAACAGAATTCCTATTAAACAGACTATCCACCAAAACCGAGGTCTTATTTTCTATCTGGTGATAATCTACAGAATTTCTTTTCTCTAAACCATTGATTTAGAAATATGAAAGTTACTAAATTTACCCAGGTTAGAACAACTATAATTCTGGTTACTCTGCATGTGTCTGTTGCATGACATCTGTGGTATCATGAACTCCCTCTGTCTGTTCTTCAGAGACACAGAAAGATGAATAAAGAGTTTATGTTGACAAGGACTATAAACTAAGCAGTTCCAAACATACTCCTGCAGGCTCCCAGAATACAAAGAAAAAAGTAATCACTCCAAATGACCCCCAACTATTTAGAATTTTATACCATCAATTCAGATGAACCAAAATTGCTACCACCTGTAAAGATTCAAAGAAATACAAAAATCACTAAGAAGAAGGAAAAAAAGTGGCAGATGTGCTTGGAGGGAGGCGGAACAAGTAGAAGAACATGCTTGGAGCACCCCCTCCAGGAACTCGTGATCATATCAGAGACTGAGAAGTCTGGCCAGATCGGAAAGTACTAAAACAACATGCCTTATCTATTCTCATAATTTTAAAGAAAAGTTTGTTTAAAAAGTAGAGATCTTTTAGAATCATAGAGTTGAAGGCTGGAAGGAGTTTGGGTTTGTCTATTTACAAAATCACAGACTTTTAGCTTTGGAAGAGACCTTGGGAATCACTTAGTATAATTTGCTACAATATAAAACACCGCTTGTAAATGTGAATCTGTTTTCTGCTGGCATGCCTCTAGTTATAGGAAATATAGCCTGTTCCAATTTTTGAGAACTCCAGCTATTGTCAAGTTTTTTCTCTTATATTGAGGCTGCTTTCCTTTAACTTCCAATCACAGGTCCTAGTTAGCAACACAAAAGTAAGTATACATATATAGTTCTCGACAAGTTATATTTTCATATATTTGAAGGTGGATATTATAAATCTACCAATCTTCTCTTTCTTTAGGCTAAAATATCCCGAGTTCTTTTAACAAGGTTTCTCAACCTCTTGCCAGCCTGGTTAACGTTTTCTTCTAATATACTTTAGCAGCGTCCTCCTTCAAATGCGGTGCTCGAAATGAAACTCAATGCCTTAGGTATGGGCTTATTATCATAGCTAACTGCCTCCAATTACAGCTGATGAAAGAGATGCCCAGGAAGGTTAGATTACTTGCTCACACTTACACAGGCAGGTAGTGGCAGAGATGGAAATAGGACATAGATCTCCCGATTTCAGTTAGTATTCTTTCCCTATATCTCACTGAAAATAACCTATCAGTTAGAAAAAATCTGAATTTGTCTTTTTCAATATGGACAATAGAGGTTTTGTGATGAAAAAAGGAATTAATGAAAAATAATGAGTCTTAGGATCAAGAACTTCCTTCGCCTAGGCCAGCTTAATTCCTTTCCTTGGGTCTCCACTCCTGCCCACAAAGGAAAACAAGATGTATCTCAGGTAACCTCTCTGTGTAAAGAAGGTCTTGAAGGATCTAGCAGCAGAGGATCAAAGCATATGAGTGGCTTCTGGTCTTTGTTTAAGAGGCCCAGTACTATAGTCCAGACAGGTTCCCTGTGCCTCCCAGCTGAAGTCTCAAACTTATTGAGGCAATAGTATCCCCGACATTAAAGACAGCTTACAAATAATAAAGACATTCAGTCTACAGCCATACCAACCCTGAATGCACCCAATCTCATCTAATCTTGGAAGAAATTCAAAGCATTAAATATTGGGCTGAGTTGTGGTGGGGTGGGGAAGCCTTGGCTTATAAGCTATACTCACCTTTTAATCAGAATTTTGAATATAAAATGTATAGAGCAAAGATGCAGAATGAAGCAATGTATATTACCTCTGGGGCAATAGAAGTTCAAGAGCACTGAGCAAAACAGCATTCTGGTTTCATACTGGCTGAGATGTGGCTTAGGTGCTTTCATTGTCTATCTTTCCACCTCATACAAGTTTTGCATTCATCCTTCAAAATACATATGGAATTAATTCAATATATACTTACTGCAAATCAACAAGACAAAAGGCATTGGGAATTCAAATTCACAAAAAAATAGAATAAGGCCTGCCTTAAAGAAATTCAGCAACTAACAATAAGACAAACATGCAGACAATAAACAAGCCACACTGATATTAGAGAAAATGGATAAACAGAATATAGCCATAACTAACACTGAAGATTTTCCTCTGAAAGCAAGATCCAAAGTTGGGGGGGACAATTTAGAATTAGAACTAATTTTTGATATCAGATTGGAAATGCCATGAAAGTCTCACAATACAAGAGATTCAGGAATTCCTTTCTTGTCAATGGACTAAACTTGCCCTGTGAAATTAACTGGCTCCCAGAGTGAGCTGCTCTGGATAACAGCCTGCCAGAGTAGGTTAACAATAGGATACCAGCCAGTGTCAGACCTGGTCTGCATGTTTCTGTATGGTCAGCTGTGCAGTACTTTGACAATGATGTACCTGAACTTTCCATGACTAAAGACAGGTTGCTGTGATGAGACTATGCTCCATGGCCAAAAGTGATATTCAATCCTTGTTTGTTTGAGAGTGGGGCACTGCTATGTTTGCAGTAGAATATGAAAAGAACAACTGAGAAAGGGTTGGGGCAAGCCACATTGTTCTTCCCCTCCTGCCACTGTGTAGACTAGTAAGCAGGAAACTATTATGCTGGACACAAGCCAGTCTTATTCCCAAAGCAATGAATTTTACAAGGCAAATAACAAATAAAAACTAAACCTATGAATTCTGAATCCACTGAGAAATCCAAAAGAGAAATATCAATTGTCAATTCTTTCCCAAAGAGGTTGGAAGGAGAGGTTGAATAAAGCAATTTTATAAAATGCAATCCAAAAGCCCTCATTGTTTACTGCATGGTAAATCATAATGGCAGGAGTGGTCTTATCCTGTTACTCTGGAAAATGAGCTAGAAGATGATAAAGTCACAGCCACAGCCACTAAATAAAGTAAATAAATACTTTATCCACACAGCAGAGTATCCAGACAATGCACAGTCTCCCTGTTCTCAGCCACTCCTGCAAAGGGAAATTGTCTCTTTCAGCTTCTGCTACAGGCACTATAGTAAAGCATTCTGACAGCCAGCCAGCCAGACAGGCAGGCAGAATGCTATGAAGATTCTGAATGGAGTTTGCTTAGAATACCACAGAGTTGCTGGATGTTTCAATGGCATAAGACATTTTACTTCCTTTTTCTGAATTAAGGAATGGGCCTACACCTAAGTGTATAAAAAAGGATAATGAACCAATACAGAGCAGATGTCATATACTGTATGCTCAATTAAACCATGTTGATCTTTCCTGCCTGTAGAGCTGAAGACTGTCATTCCATCCATTGAATGAGGACAATGTTAAAGACATTAATGGGACCCAGAGTCTCTTGTTTCTATACCCAACATTGACACTATTCCCAACTTTCTTCTCTTACTATAAACATATACCTTGAGGCCAGGCACAATGGCTCATGCCTGTAATCTCAGCACTTTGGGAGGCCAAGGCGGGCAGATCACCTCAGGTCAGGAGTTTGAGACTAGCCTGGCCAGCATGGTGAAACCCCGTCTCTATAAAAACACAAAAAATTAGCCAGGGATGATGGCAGGTGCCTGTAATCCCAGCTACTCGGGAGGCTGAGGCAGAAGAATCACTTGAACCTGGGAGGCGGAGGTTGCAGTGAGCTGAGATCATGCCATTGCACTCCAGCCTAGGTGACAAGAGCGAAATTCTGTCTCAAACAAAAACAAAAACACCAACAACATATACCTTGATATGGTTTGGCTCTATGTCCCCCTCAAGATCTCACTTTGAATTGTAATAATCCCCACATGTCAAGGGTGGGGCTAGGTGGAGGTAATTGAATCATGGGGGCGGTTTTCCCCACACTGTTCTCATGATAATGAGTGAGTCTCACGAGATCTGATGGTTTTATAAGCATCTGGCATTTCCTCTGCTGCCTCTCATTCTCTCTCCTGCTGCCTTGTGAAGAGGTGCTTTCCTCTATGATCATAAATTTCCTGAGGCCTCCTCAGCCATGCTGAACTGTGAGTCAATTAAACCTCTTTTCTTTATAAATTACCTAGTCTCAAGTATGTCCTTATAGCAGCATGAGAATGTACTAATACAGTACATTGGTACCACAGAGAGTGAGGTAGCTGCTATAAAGATACCTGAAAATGTGGAAGCGAATTTGGAACTAGGTTAAGAAGCAGAGGTTGGAATGGTTTGGAGGGCTTAGAAGAAGACAGGAAGTGGCCGGGCACGGTGGCTCACACTTGTAATCCCAGCACTTTGGGAGGCTGAGGCGGGCGGATCACGAGGTCAGGAGATCGAGACCACGGTGAAACTCCGTCTCTACTAAAAATACAAAAAATTAGCCGGGCGTGGTGGCGGGCGCCTGTAGTCCCAGCTACTCGGAGAGGCTGAGGCAGGAGAATGGCGTGAACCCGGGAGGCGGAGCTTGCAGTGAGCCGAGATTGCGCCACTGCACTCCAGCCTGGGCGACAGAGCGAGACTCCGTCTCAAAAAAAAAAAAAAAAAAAGAAGAAAACAGGAAGATGTGGAACGTTTGGAACTTCCTAGAGACTTCCTGAATGGTTTTGACCAAAATGCTGATATTGATATGGACAATGAAGTCCAGGCTGAGATGGCCTCAGATGGAGATGTGGAACTTCTTGGGAACTGGAGCAAAGGTGAACTCTTAACTATTCTTTAGCAAAGAGTCTGGCAGCATTTTGCCAATGCCCTAGAGATCTGTGGAACTTTGAACTTGAGAGAGATAATTTAGGGTATCTGGCAGAAGACATTTCTAAGAAATTTCACTTGGGTCATCTCAACAAATAAAAATCTCATATGCAACAAGACAAAATGACTCAATGAAATCAGTCATTCTACTTCTAGGTATACTTCTAGGTAAAACTCCCCAAGAAACACTCATATATATGCACAAGGAAACAAACATAAGTATGCTCCATGAAGTACTATTTGTGACAGCAACAAAAATGGGAACATCTTGAATGTTTATTAATAGAAGAAAAGATAATAAAATGTGACATATTAATATAATGGAAGACTATACAACACATAAAAGGTTTGGGTTTGTTTTGTTTTGTTTTGTTTTGTTTTTTGAGACAGAGTCTCACTCTGTTGTCCAGGCTAGCGTGCAGTGGCATGATCTTGGCTCACTGCAAGCTCTGCCTCCCAGGTTCAAGCAATTCTCATGCCTCAGCCTCCCAAGTAGCTGGGACTACAGGCCTGCACCACCACACCCAGCTAATTTTTGTATTTTTAGTAGAGACAGGGTTTTGTTATATTGGGCAGGCTGGTCTCAAACTCCTGGCCTCAAGTGATCCACCCACCTCTGCCTCCCAAAGTGTTGGGATTACAGGTGTGAGCCACTGTGCCCAGCTCAACATATAAAAGGAGAAAATGAAATGTCATTATTGGCATGGAGAAATATTGAAAATAATAATGAAAAAAATGTTGCAGAATGATACATAGTATGACACATGTACATAAGTTGGAAAATATACAAAGCAACACTACCTGTTGCTTGTAAATACTAATTGATATCGTTTGAATGTGTATCCCCTTGGAATCTCATATTGAAATGTAATATCCAATGTAGGAGGTAAAGCCTGGTAGGAGGTGTTTGGATCATGGGGGCGGATCCCTCATGAATGACTAGGGGCTGTCCTTGAGGATAATGAGTGAGTTCTCACTCAGAGTTCATGCGAAATCTGGTTGTTTAAAGGAGTGTGGCACCTCCCCACCTCTATCTCTTGCTCCCATTCTTGCCATGTGACATGCTGGCTCCCCTTCGCCTTCCACCATGGTTGTATGCTTCCTGAGGCCCTCATCAGAAGCAGATGCCAGCACTGTGCTTTGTGTACAGCCTACAGAACAATGAACCAATTAAACCTCTTTTCTTTATAAATTATCCAGCCTCAGGCATTTCTTTACAGCAATCCAAGAATGTACTAACATACTCATATAGGGCTTAAAAGCATTTGAAAAACCCCAGAAAGATAAATACCAAATTCACAGAGGAAATGGGCTTGCCTAGGCCTGGGGATCAAACAGGATGTTATATATATTACAATGTGTTCCTTCTTTTATTTCTTCTCCTTTAACTATGTTTCTTTTATATTTATTCTTACTAACTCTATAGATTTCTAAATAAAAATAAAGACGAGACAAATAAAAATGTTAATTTTCAAGTCTGGACAGTGGGAATACAGTATTTGTTATTATATTTAAATTTCTGCAAAAAAAATAGTTCTTAAAGGGGCCAGTCACTTGACTGTATTTAAGGTATGGAGAAACACATATATTGGGTGTAAAGAATTCTGAACAGAAGTAAAAACTTAGCACTGTTTAACATTTCCTCTGAAAAGGCAGAGAGTTCATGGCTATCTGAATGAATGCTTGCTATTTTAGGTATGAGCCAGCCATTCAGCTATACTGGTTCTAGGCAAGGTCACTGGAGACAGCAGGTAAAACAAGATAACAATTAAGATCTCTGGCCAGGAACAGTGGCTCACACCTATCATTCCAGCACTTTGGGAGGCTGAGGTGGGCAGATTGCTCAAACCCAGCAGTTCAAGACCAGCCTGGGGAACATAGGGAGACCCTCTCTTAAAAAAAAAGGCAACCTTTGACATCAGAAGATCTGGGTTCAACTCCTGGTTCAGACACTTAGTGTGACTTTGACTAAGCTGCTTAACCTCTTTGAGCATTAGTGTCTTCATCTATAAAATGGAAATGATAATTTTTATATCACATGGTCTTTGGAGAATTACCTGAGATAACACTACATAGATTTGCCTAGCACAGAGGAAATCTTCAAAGAATGACAGGAAAAAATAAAAGCATTCAGGAAGAATTTTTCAAGAGTTTTTTGAAGTTAACTATTTTTTTCTTAATTCATCATATATGAAGAATATGGCACATTCCCATAATAATAATAGGGGATGTGAAGAGGTGAAGAGGTTCAGGATGTGAGGTGGTAAACAGGGACAGAAAGCCTCCCAGATGTGCCCCAACCCCTCATATCTTCCCATCATCACTGGTCTGGATTAGCAGTCCCTAGGCCTGGGTATTTTAGGCTCACAGAACTGCAGAGGCATAGCTGATGGCAACTCTGGACCACTGCTCCTTCCAAAAGCATAGGTTCCAGAGGTCACAGCAATGAGACTTCCTGTTGGCAGCTGCTAAAACCCCTGGGTGGTCAAAATTTGGAGTACTGGAAGGTAGTGGTGGCTGGTTTTCATTCTAAGAAGCCTGGAAGGAGTAGGAGTGGTCTCAGGGGATCCTGAGCAACTGTCAGAAGGCAAGTGTCCCAAACAAAGGCTGAAAAGTTTTCCTAAAATATCTGTCCACTCCAAGTCTCACTTCTCTCTATAATAGGGACAATGCTAGATGTCACATTCCTGCAAATATCAATAAGCATTGGAAATAAAAGACTAAAAAATTTGAACTCTTCAGACATATTTAGCCACTAACTTTGAAGAAACCTTCAGTGAAGTCCATCTACCTACCCAGCATCCTTGCCCACCTTCCTACCCATGCTGTCCAGAATGCATCATAAGTATGTGTTGAAGACATAATAAAATTGCTTTTCTTAGCTGCTTGCTTCTCATCAGCATTTTTTGGTAACTACCATAACTTTATCCAAAATGTATCAGTAGCAGATATAGATTTCTCCTTTAATATTTAATAATTTATTGAATTTAATAATGCATTTAATTTAATAATTTAATAATAATTTATTAATCTTCAAAAATTATAATGATCAGAAAATGAATAAAATTGAATTTCCTTTGCATTAAGCCTCACCTAAATGGTTCCTTCCCTAGGGAAATAGGTGGCAGAAAATTTCTAAAGTAATCTAAATGTTTCTTGCTGAAATTTAAATCTCTGCTCTTTGAATCTTCTTTGTGTGTACAGAATAGTTTGGAAGGAAGAGATGAGCAATTCAAGCAATGTTTGCTAGCGGTTCTCAAGTACATAATTGCTTGAGTAATGCTCCCTCCAGATCTTTCTCTCAGTCCAGAGACAGTGCCTATTGTTTTAGCAGCCAGGTGCTTTGACATGTTTCCTATTATGTTGAGAAACTGAGGGAACAGGTGGTATGAGGGATTAAGTGACTTGACTGGGACCAAGACTAAGGGGTTTTAAAACTCTTCCCCTTTCATTTGTTGGGATTTGTTCTTTTTGTATGCTGGTCTGCATTCTCTCGAGTTTAAATTAAGTAGGTAAAGATCACAGTGAATGTTCTGACTACTTGAGAGTAATAGTTAAAATCCTAGCCTTTTGAATATCTTGCCTATCCTGCATCCTTGTGTGAGTCTGCCTGCATTAAGCAGTATCTCTTGAGGAGGAGGCCTTGAGAGTCAAAGTCTGTTTGTCAAATGAGGTGTTTCACAATAGAGAAGGATGATCTACTGAAGGAGAGAGTTGGGGAAGGAGGCAGTGAGAGAAGGAGAGAGGGATACAGAGAGAGGGACTGAAGAAGGAAGGGAAGTAGGGAGGAAGAAGAAGGGGAAGGACAGTGAGAAAAAGAAAGAGAAGGAGAGAGAATCTACTGTGTCCTTTTGATTTTAGGGAAAAAAAAGCCTTGTGATGTTGGTCCTTACATAATGTAAAGTAGCCTGTTTACCTCTAGAGAAAAACTCACGTTTTCATCTTGATAAATACTTCTGGGTTTGCACATATACCACAACACATTATACATATTTCAAGATCAAAACTGCACCTGCAGTTCACAATGACCTATATTTTGCCTTGGTCCCCGAAAGTTGCTCTGTAGCAAAGCCAAGTCAAAACAATGCTCAAGGAAAAAAAAAACGCTGAAAGTTCCTGGCAATTTCCCTTCCACTCCACATGCTGCCAAGGTCACATAGAGGTAAAGCTGAACTCTCCATTTGGCCGTTTTTGCTTTTTCCTCCCCTTTTCCCCTCCCTCCACTTACGTACATGCTGATATAGTTTATGGTCTGTACCTCAATAGCATTATCACTCTGGGTTTTTATCAGACTTGAGGTCAGTGGAAGCAGGAAAGGAGAATGGATGTGAGTCTGGGTGTGGCAAGGTCCTATTGCTTTATCAGGGAGGTAAGAAAGTGAATCCACCTGGTATGCTTCTGGCTGTGAAGTGCAGTGAGGTGAGCCAAGGTGCCAGGGGGTCACTAGGAGTTCACCTTGGATAAGTGCCCAATGTTTGCAGGACTTAGCTCATCAACTTTTCTAATTTGCAAAGATGTATTTCCTGTTGGGTTTCTTCATCCCTGTCATCTAGGGAAAAGAATCCAGTATGCAGCCTGTTTGGTGTGTACAGAAAACATCCCCTTCCTGAATTAAATCCAATTATGGTAATTCATTCAGCAAATCCTGTGATCACTGGCAGAAGTTAAACTGCACAGGGTGGAGGAGTTGGGTGTTAAGCAAAGGGGACTATCTGTCAAGTATACCTAGGTGCTTTCCTCACCACTGCATTGACCTGTACCTGAACCTATTCAACATCATCTACAAACTACTTAACCTTGGTGTGCAGTGTTTTCGTCTCCTATAAAACAGCATTTCTCACTATTTATTCCTAAATTGCTTCTGTTACCTGCTTAGAGAGCCCTAGAGAGTAGATCAACTAAGTCTCAATAACAGGAAAGAAACACAAGATTAAATTTTAAGAGTTGTGCTTCTGGATTTTGAGACTGAGAGTTGGCTGACGGGGGAGCCCTATGGGCTGGCCGTGAATAGGATGTTATTGGCATCATTCTTTTGTGCTAATTTATGGTAGAACTGGCCATTGCTTGGGTCTTACTATTAGATTAGAATGATTAAAAGTACAAAGCAGGTGGGAGGAATACTGAATAATTCCCTCTTATTAAGGTTAGGCCAAAAATATTGCAGAACACCAAGGAAAAGTGTTCATTTTCTGAGACACTGCATTAAGGAGAAAGTAAAAGGTGAGATTTTAGACTCTGCTCTCCTAGTTACAGTAAAATTGCCCTTACATCTTTTCACCTGACCTACTTTGAAATCTAGATGTGATAAACTATAATGGCAATAATCACTTCCACTCAAACTAGAGGACTTTCTCAAATCAAGGTATCCATGGTCAAGATACATTTCAAGGTATTGAACTCCCTGCTGAAATACACAAAGGCTCCTTAACTATTAGTTCAAAAAGCAGGACATATATCAATGTAAAGTACTTTAATTTCTAAGCATCTCTCTCATTGGAAATTATTTGACTTCCTTTTAATTCTATTTTTAAAAAAGATGTTTACTCATTTGTTCATTCATTCATTCATTTAGCAAACATTAATTGAACAGCTGTTGTGTGCCAGGAACTGAGATAAGGATATAAAAACGAGTAAGACAACAATCTCTATCTTAAATAGTTCACAGCCTAGTAGAGGAGACATACAGGCAAATAAACACAGCATAGTATGATATGCTGCAACAAATCTTTGTGTAAGGTGTTCAAGAAGTATAGAGGGTGGGCCAGTCCCTCCCTGGGAGAGTAAGGGAAAGGTTCACAGGGGAGGAAATATCTGACCTGAATCTTAAAAGTTGAGTAAATGTTTGCCAGAGAAATAAGTGCCTAGCTAAAGGGAAGAAACTTTGCTATGTCATGCTTGGGGAACAGCAACACATTTGATGTGGATATACCAAGGGAATGGTAGAAAATTAAACTGGAAAGGCAGGCAGGGGCTGGCCTGAGAAGGTACTTTTATGCAAGGGCTTAGGACCTTCCTTGGAGGTGATAGACCTTGAAGAGTTTTAAGCAGAGGAATGATCAATTTAATTTGTCGGCCGGGCGCGGCGGCTCACGCTTGTAATCCCAGCACTTTGGGAGGCCAAGGCGGGTGGATCACGAAGTCAGGAGATCAAGACCACGGTGAAACCCCGTCTCTACTAAAAATACAAAAAATTAGCCGGGCGTGGTGGCGGGTGCCTGTAGTCCCAGCTACTCGGAGAGGCTGAGGCAGGAGAATGGCGTGAACCTGGGAGGCCGAGCTTGCAGTGAGCCGAGATTGCGCCACTGCACTCCAGCCTGGGTGACAGAGCGAGACTCCGTCTCAAAAAAAAAAAAAAAAAAAAAAAATTTAATTTGTCTTTCAGAAAGGCCACTTTAGCAGTAATGGGGGTGGGGATGGGTCTACTATGCGAAAGCAGTGGGAACACTGAGAAAAATATGTAAAATAACTATGATAAAGTTTATGATACATGCTGATGTTAATGTGGATATCTATGTAAGTTTTATAATATATCTGCCACCATTACACATGCTATAGACAATATAATAAGAGTTCAGTGTTTGGAATGAAATGATGAGGGAAGGCTTCACAGGAAGGCAGGTGCTGAGAAACAAATTAATCCCAGAGTATAGAAATAGAACAAATAAACTATGATACTTCTAACTATGTGAATGTGTCTGTAAGTTGGAGAATATGTACCAGACATTGAAATCAGAGAAATAAAATTACCTGAGGTCCTATACATTTAGACAAATACTCCAAGTTACACAGAAATATAACACAGAAGTCCAACAAAATCTAAACAGCATCCTAAAATGGGACTGGAAAGTCAATTTTTTAAAATACTAAGCTGACATGATCATGCCTATAATTGGTGTAAAGATTCTAGTCCATTTCTAAGCTTGTGCATTTGATTGAGATAAAATACACTGGACAAATACAAAGTATTGTGCAATGTCGAACCTTAATCACCAACCAAGTGAAATGACATTTACTAAAGATAAGGAGCCTGGGTTACCAGTGAGTACCTTGTAAAGTTTCTTTTTCATATAAGTATTCTACAGGAAAGACAAGAGTATTTAACACAGGCTGCTATTAAGGGAGGAGTTGGGAAGACAAAGCAGGTTTATATGTGTGTCCTAACTGAAACTTCTTTTGAAATAGGAAAACTTCAGTGTTACTTATACATATAAATACTTAAACTAAGCAGAGATGTGAACAATTAGATCATTCCAATCTCATGAATAGTGTAAATCCACCCAGTAATAAAAGCCATTTTGGATTATTATTCTTTGTTTATTAAGCCAACAGAAGCATTCATTCCAGCCAGCCTGTCAAAAGCACAGAGTGAAGCTAAACAGTTTGTTTAGTCTAACGATAGATGTTCTTAGCCAAAACAAAAGGGACCCAAATTTTTTTGCTTTTATGAAGTGTAACTTTACTGTGGAATGATATTACATAATTAGAGAGAATAGATAAGAAGACAGAGGCAACAGAATGATGCAGAGTTCTTTTTTATTCAGTGTGACAAAGGAATGAGATGGATTTTTTTGCCAGTCTAAAGCAGTGACCAGCTGTCATGAGCGACTGTCAAATAAATCGTTTACAGTATTCCCTTAACCTAGTACCCACTTGATAACTGTAGCACCATTATTCAATTTCGTCGATTATGTAAGTTAGTAATTTGCATATTTACTTTAAAATAACATTTCATGGAAAAGATAGAGTTAAAGTTTATCTGAGATACATTCATTCTACACCATAAATGACTTCACCACCCCTCCCTGTCATTAACAATGCTAAGTTACTGCTGTAGGGTTTTACCTACCTCATTTTGAATAGTTCCATAAAGTTGTCTAACCCATGTGTCAACAGACCACTTGGAGTTCCAGCAACACTTCATGGCTCACAGCTGGTAATTACAAAGTTTCCCTAAACATGTAGATGCTATATGACTTCCAAATTGCAATAATCTTCTAGGCCACTATCAGGCCTGGTAACCTCTCATCACTTCAGAAATCAATTCACAAAGTGAGCATGTCAAGTCATTTTCCTCAGCAGTTTTAACCAATGTTATGCTTCACACAGACATGGATGGTCAAACTCATTTTTATTTTCTTATTAGTGCTGCTCAATTAATCCTCAACCCTCTTACAATCAGCACTAAAAAAGATATAATCTTTCTACAAGTACAATTGGCCCCGGACATACCCTGATTTCACCTGTTCAGGTCTCTGGGTATTCAATAAAGCAAGTTCAGCCGCTGTGCCAAGAGGCCACACAGAGTTCAAGGTAACACCTCACAGCCATCAGCAGGTTAATTATAATTTCATTTTCAAACACACCGACTACATGCTTGTTTCAACTCCAAATGACCTTACCTGCTTAATTTTTTTGGGGGGGTGGTGGTCTACATGGAGTAAATTTCTGTCAGCAAAGCTGAGAGGCCACTCAGAGTTCATGGTAACAATTCATATTTGTAACAGGTTGCCCAGACCTAAATCCTCACCTTCAAACATTCCTGAGAGAGCACTTAGTAGCTATGAAGGAAGTAGAGAGTGGGGGATGGAGAAGGAAGAGAGATGGAGATAGAGGAGGGCGGAAAAGGGAAGGAGAGACACAACACCTGACCTGTGGAGTGTTTTGAGGGGTTCAGTGTCAATGGCCATTTATTGAGGTGATTCTGGCTCATGGGGGAAGGGCCTCCATTTTGGGGGTAGAGTCTTATAGGAGTATCTAGATACCCAATGACTGCATCACTGCCAGAAACAAAACTGGCTCAAAAGCAGCCTTGTATTAAATTCTTAAGTGATCGCAATAGTGGAAGTTTGATTTTGCATGGAAGGGACCTGGGACAAAAGCTGACTTCCTGCTACTCTCTCAATGAGTAAGTATAGAAAAGAAGTTCTCAGAGAGGTAGGTGTTTTCTCTAGACAAGGGCTCTTTCTCTTATCATTTAGGCTGAAAGAGCCCAGTTAACATCAATGAGAGGAGTGATTTCAGATGTGATTTTTTTACATGTATCATGTGCCAGAATGACAAGTTTTGTAGAAATGCTCTCTAGGACCAACTGACCCATTTTCCTACTTAAAATCTCGAACTAGTGGCCTGAAAGCTTTTTCTCAGGAATGCTTTCTGCTTAACTCATCACTCGCCCTGTGTGAAGTGAAATGGAAATCTCATTTTCCATTTCACAGAGCTAAGCTGATTTTTGTTTTAATTTTTTTCAAATGATATAAATGACTCAACTGCTCATAATATTAACTTGTTCATTTTGTAAGTTGACTTAAAGAGACCAAAAATAATTATAGAATCCACTAACATATTTTATTCTTGGCCATCTATTCCTCTTGAAACAATTATGAGTAGTATGGCACCTTGCCTCAAGTTGCTTAGAAGTCTTCCCTGGCACTTAAACCATCACCTGGTTGGTCTGCATCTGCTTTCTTACAGCCTGATATGCCTTGTCAATCTTCTTTGATAAAACGACAATTTCTACACTGTTCACTCATTCCTTCTTCAGAGGATCTTTTTGGCAAACAAGTGAGTAGTATAACAGCCCCTTTCACTCTTAAATCTTATCTCAATGCTGATTTCCAAATCAGGGAGGTAATTTTTGGTTGCTGCAAGACCATAAAGCATTTAGTTGAGTGCCCTCCCATAAAAGACTGAATGTTTTATTATTGTTGCTGAATCCAGTGATTTACATTTTTTCACTTGCGAGCCTTTCTTCCTCACAAATAAATTTTATAAAAAAGTCCAATATATAAAAAGATAGAGTCAAAGCTGCTTATGCAAATTTATGATTTCCAAATTGCAATAATCTTCTGGTTAAACCACCCAAACACCTATCAGCTCAGCCCTTCAACCTTCCTCCATTCCCCCAACTTCTACCACCACAGCATAGAATCACACCCAAGGGAGCTCAATAGAACTACTGGCTTCTATGCAACACAGTTTCAAAGCTAGTAAGATATAGGTGTTGGTAATAATTAGGAAGTATGTATTTGTTTTTTTTTTCTTTTTCTGGAGACAGTCACCCATGCTGGAGTGCAAGCATACAGTGGGACAATCTTGGCTGACTGCAACCTTCGCCTCCTGGGTTCAAGCAATTCTTGTGCCTCAGCTTCCTGAGTAGTTGGGATTACAAGCGACCGCCACCAAACCCAGCTAATTTCTTCGTATTTTCAGTAGTGATGAGGTTTCACCATGTCAGACAGGCTGGTCTTGAACTCCTGACCTCAAGTGATCCTCCTGCCTTGGCCTCCCAAACTGCTGTGATTACAGGTGTGAGCCACCACGCCTGGCCAAAAGTAGGTATTTGTAAGTGGCAAATCATTTCAGCAAAATTAATTACACTCCATTTTTTTACATAAAATTATCATCTCCATTCTGTAACCCCAGTGGACACTGGCTCTTTTTCACCTTTCTTCCAAGGTTACTAATTTTGCTCAGTTGCAACATATATGTACGAAATAAAAATCAGAAATTGTAGAAAATTTTTAAAAATTATCATCTCTTGAAGGCAGGAGCTTTGGCCTGTTTATACGTTCTTCTCATAAGTCACAGCTCATACTAAGCATTTAAAAAATGTTTGCTACATTAAACTCAATAAATACACTATCTGCCTCAGATAGGAAAAAATTACTTTCAGTGCAGAATTTGTCATTTTGAGTGAGCAGGAATGAAATCTCCTTCTCTTCCTCACTCTGCATTCACCCAGAAATCCTTAGTCATCACAAGGATCATATGAGACTAGTCATCACATCAGACTCTATTCATTGCAGAAACACTCCATTTGACCTTCAACAAGGTGACAACCTCCATGCATCTCAACTTTCCTTAATGAGAAATGTAGAATGACAATTGAAAGCTGAGGCCTTCAATAAAGCATATTTGGTCTCAACTTTCCCACTTATAAATGGCAACAATTAAACTGATCTTTTCCCTTGTCTGACATTCAAAGGAGGTGGTGAGTGTCAAACCAAGGCAAAGAAGTCATTTAACGTCTGCTTTTCATTTTAAGAGAATTGTTCCTTCTCAATCAACAATCAGCCAAATATATATTGATATCCTCTGGGGTCCTAAAAAGAACATTGAACTTGTAGTCAAAACACGGGGGCTCAAATTTAGAATTTGCTACTTAATGGCTGTATGACATTGATTGAGAACACTTTGAGCATCTGTTTCTCATCTCTATAGGTGGCATAATAATTGTTATCTCAAGATTATTCTTCAGATAAAAATAGGATTTATGAAAATATCTAGTACTGTTCCTAGTGCATATTTGATTTAGGGCCTCATGTGAGACCCTAGGTACATAAAGGGTTAAAGGAGACATACAAAAGAAATGTATCGACTTTGCAAGTCAATTGTCACAATTTTGAATACTGAGGCAATTTGTATTTAATATCCACAGGGTTCAAGGATACAAGCTCACCTCTAAGGGATTAAAGCTGTGGGATGAGTGTGGAAAACACTCACGGCTCTGGGTTTGTTCCAGGGCAAGCCTCAGGATATATTAAATTCAACTAGATTCAGGATACTACTAAGATAAAAGGCAGAATCAGAGCCATATTCAATTTGTAGGGCAAGTATACCAATAGTTGCTCCATGATACCAAAAGGATTTTCATTCCAATCACCATATCCTTCCCTTCACTATCTCTTCCTGCTTACTCTGTTTCTCTCTTCCTCTTTAGTATTTGAATCAGGGCTAACCTGGAGCTAGAACAGAGAGACTGGATATTCTCAGAAGTGAAGAGTCCTGTGGTCACAGGACTATTTTCCAGTGCTAAGATCTGTTCCCTTATTCTTCTGCTAGGCCTTCTGGAGTTACAAAATCACACTTTAGTTTCCCTTTATGTGACCCAGTCCTTAAATTAGAATTTAAATGGCTAGATTAGAGGATCAGATGGATTTGAAAATTTGGACCCTGATGCACACAAAAATTGTATAAGGGCCCAAATATTAAAGAATAGCTTTTTTTGTATGTGATAAAACATGATTCTGAGCTACAGACCATATTCTTCACAAATTTTGATAGCAAAGGAACTCCTACTAAATTTACCTTTCTCTTATGGATCAACATTATTGAAATAGCAGAAAAAGTGTAGATAATTTTTCTTTCTTTTTCATGTTTTTGAGACAAGGTCTGGCTCTATTGCCCAGGCTGGAGTACAATGGTGTGATCTCAGCTCACTGCAACCTCTGCCTCCCAGGCTCAAGCCATGCTCCCACCTCAGCCTCCCGAGTAGCTGGGACTACAGACCTGCACAACCATACCCAGCTAATTTTTTTTTTTTTTTTAGAGACAGGGTTTTGCCATGTTGCCCAGGCTGGTCTCGAATTCGTGATCCACCCACCTCAGCCTCCCAATGTGCTGAGATTATAGGCTAAATTTAGATAACTTTTCTAAAGGTACTGAGCCATTTACCAACTCATGACTGAGGAATAACAACATCTAACAATGATGGCAACAACAACAAAAATCTGCTTTACTGAACCCAAGAAATGCTTCTTAAAAATACGTTTTCATTTGTCTCATGGCAAGCATTTATTGAGTACTTAATCTATGTAGGGCCTTAGTCATTACAACTTCTGGTCTTCATTAATTTTTTTTATCATTCTAGTTCTTCCATTTTCCTCCTTTCTTTACTTTTATTTCTCTGTTCCATTATCATATTCTTTTTTTGAGAGTCCTATCATAGGTGATGAAGCAGGCATCACTTATGCCTGCTTCATAAATTAATTCAGATATGTTTCAAACACATTAACTCACTACTTTTTCTGCTTCTTTTTACACACCTGTGCTCATAACCCTTTTTTTCTAGAAAATGTCAAGATAACACAGATGTTAGAATTAAGCAAAAATAAATGACCATTTCTTGTATACCAATATGGGTATAAAAGTTTAAAATGTTAACCTACAAGAATCACTAGACATTAAAATTAAATATAACTTCAGATATCATTTAATCTAGCCATGCTTAGGAACCCTTGAGGTTTCAAAGTGTTAAAGGTGGTAATGACATCAGTTAGAATTTCCATTTTAAGTCACTAAACAAGTTTTGGGGTATCATGGAGTAATTTGTAGCAAACTAATATTCTATCAAAGACAATTAGAAAAACCAGAGACAAACATTTGAAAAAATAAAAAGGCTGCTTGGAAGCATCAGAGAGTTGCTGAGGCATCCAGGACTTGAGGATACAAGATCTGGAAGAGAAACGGAGCTCACTGAGATGAATACAAAATTCCACATACCATATATTTTTGGTGTTGAAAGAGAGGCAAAGAAGCTAAGAGAACTTCTGGCAAACTCACAGAGCTGGATAAACAAAAACGAGTTTGATGACGCCAGGGGAGCAAGTGTGCAGAGAAAAGAGAGGAACAGAAAACAGCCTATTGGCATAGGCCAATGCTAAGCTATAGAGGGCAAAGGGCAGAAAGCCAAGCAGAAAATGGCTAAAAAATAGAGTTATCTGAAGACTCCTAATGCTGAGAAGATAAAAATTGGAGTCCAGGTTCCACCTAGAAGGAGCCTTGCTAAAATGCTCTATGCTCCCAGTTGGGACACATAAAGGGATACCTATAATAGTCGGTAGGAGCAAAATGTAGAGTGAACCTTTGAAAAACTACACTGATGCAAAACTGCATTGCTGCTGCAGAACTACAAAGTTCCTGAATGTATTGAGGTGATGATCCCCTTTACTCTAGATGCCTGCCAGAAAATAGAATGACTCTCTCTAGAAGAGAATAACCAGGGCCACTACAATTTTTCATGTCTAATGGCTGGGATTCAGTAAAAAGTTGTCAGACTTATCAAGAACAGAGATATGAGAAAAGCAGATAATAGAAACAGTACTACAGGTGAGTGAAATCAGAAATAGACTTTTATAGAGAATAAAATACAGAATTTCACCACACAATTGAAATATTTAAAAAATAAATTCTAGGTCTGAAAAAAAGAATAGTTAAAACTAAGAATATAGCAGAGAGATTTAAGAACAGATTGGATAGAGGACAAGTAAACTGGAACACTGGTGAGTACAAAATGTCTAGACAGAAGCAAAATCTAGACTGAAGCGAAAAGCAAAACAACATATGTGCATATACAGTCCCAGTGGAAGATGGAGAATGGGGGAAAAAGACAATTTGAAGATATAATAACTGCAAATTTTCTAAACTGATGAAAGACATCAAGTCATAGGTTCAAGAGGAATCTTAAACCCTACACAGGAAAAACACAAAGAAAACCATGCCAAGGCATATTAGAGTAAAACTGCCAAAAACTGAAGATGAAGAGAACATTCTGGGCAACATAATGAGACCACATCTCTAAAATAATAAAAATTTTAAATAGACAAATAAGAAAGATACAACATCTTCCAAGAAGCTGCAACAAGACTGACACCTGACTTCATTTTTTTAAATGAGAGAAACCGGAAGACAATGGAACTATATCTTTGAATGCTAAAAGAAAATAATTGGCAACTTAGAATTCAATACCCAAGGAAAATGTTCTTCACTAATGAAGCCCTCCTCACCCCCTGCCAACAAAAAGACTTTTCCAGGCAAACAAAAGCTGAGATAATTCAACATCTGTAGGCCTACACTAAAAGAAATATTTTTTAAAATATGAAAAGCAACAAAAGGGTAAACAGATGGATACATGTAAATAAATATTGTCTATACTAAAAATAATACTAATGATCTTTGGGATTTAAAATATGAAGTCAAAATGCACAATAGCAGCAATAAAAATGTAGGAATGGAATAAATTGAATTAAAGTAGTCTAAAGTTGAAGATTTTCTGGGATTTGTTACAATTATATTAGACTAATAAGAATGATTGTTGTAGAGTTCAGGATAACCAGTAAAAGGATAAAAGACAGTATAATTAACAGGCTAATAGAAAATAAAAGTAGAGCAATCAAATATAATTACTGTTTTAAAAGGCAGGAAAGGAGGAAAAAGTTAAAAAAAAAAGAAAGGGAGAAACAGAAGTAGAAAACAGAAAGTATAAGAGTATATTTAAATCCCAATGTATCAGTAATTAATGTAAATGCAAATTAACTAAATACTCCAATTAAAAAGCAGACCTTATTAGAACAAAGAAGCAAACACTCTCCACACTGCTCATTAGAGCATACCTTAAAAATAACAATCTTGAAAAATTGAAAATAAAATGATGGAAAAATACATATCATGCAAATACTAGCCAAAATGAAAGCTGGCATGACTATACTAACATCAGACAAAGTAGACCCTTGGGCAAGAAGCATTAAAAAAGGAATATCATAATGTTAAAAGAGTTGATCTGCCCAGAATATGCAACAATCCTAAATTTATATGCACCTAGTAACATAGCATTAATATATGTTAAGAAAAAATGGCAGGACTAAAAGGAGGAATAAATCCATAATCATAATTTGAGAGTTGCACACCTCTCTTGATAACTGACAAAACAATTAGAACAAAACTAAAAAATCATTAGAGATATAGAAAACTTGCCTAAAACTTGATTTAATTGATGTCTATAGAACACTACACCCAACAACTGCAGAAAACATCTTTTAAAGGACACATAAGACATTTACCAAAATATACCATATGCTAAGCCAAAAGGTTGAACAATCTTCAAACGACTAGGAATAATTCCGTTATGTTTTCTAACCACAGTAAAATCAAGCTAGAAATCAATACAAAAAGACAGCTGCAGGGACTTCAGTTTTCAGATCTGTATGAGAGGAGCTTGGAAGTCACCACTCCATTCTAACAAGTAAAAGCTGAACAAACTGAAAAATCAACAATTCCTAGATTTGTAAAAGAAGTAAGAGCACAGGGTAAACTGCTGCCTCTCAAATTGGAAGGACAGACAGATAAAGAGAGTCACAACATACTGGAAGCAGAAACCTCTATGGGAACCAGTGCTGCAGTCGGAAAACATGAACTGTAGTTGATGAATTGCTGAAGGCTAGGATTGGACAAGTCTAGAGTTAAAAGTTCCAGGAGAACCCAGCCATGGAGGAGTGGGGGGAGGGGCATGATTTTGTGAGTTTTAACTCTAGGAGGTTAGCCAGATTCTCACAGTAAATATCAGAAAAAAAATTCTTCTGAGTCTCAGCAGGGGGAGGGGTAAAGGAACCATTCCTCTGTATTTCTTAATAAGGTCTGCCCCAGGAGAAACTAGTTAACCCGACCCTAACCTAATCCCTAACCTACTGTGATTTTATCAAAGCCTAACTGACCTGGGGGAGGGAAAATAACCCAATTATAGCCAGCTATAGTACTCCATGTGGAAGAAATATTGTGAACAACTTTTTGTCCACAAATTTGATAACCTAGATTAAATGGATCAATTGCATGAAAAACACAGTCTGACAAAACTCACGTAAGAAGTGGTCAATCTGAAAAAGCATATAAATATTATAGAAATTGAATCAATAATTATAACCTCCTAAAACAGAAAGCCCCAAGTACAGATGGGTTCACTGGTGAATTCTACCAAATATTTAAGGACAAAATTATAGGAATTATTTACAAAATCTTTCAAAACACAGAAGTAGAAGGATACTTCCTAATTTGTTTTATGAGGCCAGCATTACCCTAATATCAAGGCTTGCCAAAGATATTACAAGAAAACTACAGATCAATATCACTCATAAACATAGATGCAAACATCCTCAACAAAAATTAGTAAATCAAATCCAACAATGTATGAAAGAATTGTATACCATAACTAAGTGGGATTTATCCCAGGTATGCAAGGTTGGATTAACATTTGAAAATAAATCAGTATAATCCATTATATCAATGGGCTAAGAAAGAAAAATTACAGGCGGGGCAGCACTTTGGGAGGCCGAGGCGGGCGGATCACAAGGTCAGGAGCTCGAGACCATGGTGAAACCCCGTCTCTACTAAAAACACAAAAAATTAGCCGGGCGTGGTGGTGGGCGCCTGTAGTCCCAGCCACTCAGAGAGGCTGAGGCAGGAGAATGGCGTGAACCCGGGAGGCGGAGCTTGCAGTGAGCCGAGATGGCACCACTGCACTCCAGCCTGGGTGACAGGGCGAAACTCTGTCTCAAAAAAAAAAAAAAGAAAAATTACACAAACATATCAACAGATACAGAAAAAGTATTTGACAAAATCCAACACTATTCATGATAAAAACACCCTCAACAAAGTAGGAAAAGTTTATCAATTTGATAAAGAATGTCTTCAAAAAACCTACAGCTAACATCATACTAAATGGTGAGAAACTATAAGCTTTCCTACTAAGATCAAGATCAAGAACAAACTTTCCTACTAAGATCAAAACCACTCCTTTTCAACATATTATTGGAAGTCCTAGCTAATGCAATAAGACAAAAAAGGAAATAAAAGGCATACTAATTGAAAGAGAAGAAAGAATACTATATTTATTTCTTTTGTAGAAGACATGATTTTCTATAGAAAATCCAAAAGAACTGACAAAAAAATTCCTGGGACTAATAAGTGATTACAGCAAGGTTGCAGGATACAAGGTTAATATACAAAAATTATTCACTTTCCTATATACCACCAATGAACAAGTGGAATTTGCAATTAAAAGCAAAATGTCATTTATATAAGCACCCCCAGAATGAAATGCTTAGCTATAAATCTAACAAAATATGTCATCAAGATCTACATGAGAAAAACTATGAAACTCTGATGAAAAAAAATCAAAGAATAACTAAATAAATGAGTTATTTCATATTCATGGATAGGAAGACAATATTGTCAAGATATCAGTTCTTTCCAACTTGATCTACAGATTCAATGCAATCCCAATACAAACCCCAGTAAATTTTTCTATGGATGTTGATAAACTGATTCTAAAGTTTATATGAAGAGGCAATATACCCAGAATAGCCAACACAATATCAAAGAAGAACAAAGTCAGACTTTGTTCACTACCAGACTTCAAAACTTACTATAAAGCTATAGTAATCAAGGCAGTGTGGTATTGGTGAATGACTAGGCAAATAGATAAAAGCAACAAAACAGAAAGCACAGAAACAGACCCACATAAATATAGTCAGAAAAATATATTAAAAAAAGATAGACTTCTGACAAGCAAAGGCAAAACAATGGAACAAAGATGTTCTTTTCGACAAATGTGCTGGAACAATTGTACAACCACATGAATGAAAGAAAAGAATCTAGACACAAACTTACAGCTTTCAAAAACATAAACTACAAATGGATCACAGAAATAAATGTAAAACACAAAACTATAAATATCATAGAAGATAACAAGAGACAATCTAGATAATCTTGGAATTAGCAATGACTTCTTTTTAGATATGACTCCAAAGGCACAATCCATGAAAGGAAATATTTGTAAGCTGGACTTCATTAAAATTAAAAATTTCTGCTCTGCAAAAGACACTCAAAAGAATACAAAGATAAGCCACAGACTGGGAGAAAACATTTGCAAAAGACACATCTAATAAGGGACTATTATCCAAAATATACAAAGAACTCTTAAAGTGCACAATAAAAAACCAAACAATCCAATTAAAAAATGGAGCAAAGATCTTAACAGATACCTCACCGAAGATGATATCATGGCATCAAATAAGCATATTAAAAAGATGATCCACATCATATATCCTCAAGGAAATGCAAATTAAAACAATAATGAGATACCACTATGCACCTATTAGAATGGCCAAAATCCAGGACACTGCTAAACACCAAATGCTGGTGAGAATGTGGAACAACAGGATCTCTCACTTATTGTTGGTGAAAATGCAAAATGGTATAGTCACTTTGGAAGACAAATAGTTCGGTGGTTTCTTACAAAACTAAACATACTCTCACCATATGATCCAGCAATTATACTCCCTGATATTTTCCCAAAGGAATTGAAAACTTACATTCACACAAAAATCTGCACATGAATGTTTATAGCAACTACAGTCATAATTGCTAAAACTTGGAAGCAATCAAGACATCCTTCAGTAGGTGAATGGATAAATGAATGTGGTAAATCCAGACAATGAAATATTATTCAGCACATTAAGAAGAAATGAGCCATTAAGCCATGAAAAATTATGGAGGAAACTTGAATGCATATTACTAAGCAAAAGAAGCCAGTCTAATAAAGGTTACATACTACATGATACCAACTACATGACATCCTGGAAAAGGCACAATGAGGGGGACAATAAAAAGATCAGTGGCTGCCAGGGGTTGGGGGAAGGAGGGAATGAAGAGGTGGAGTACAGAGGACTTTAGGGCATCAAAAATACTATGTATGATACTATAATGATGGATACCTGTCATTAGATATTTGTCCAAATCCATAGAATATACAACACCAAGAGTGAGCCCTCATGCAAATTACCAATTTTGGGTGATAATGATATGTCAGTGTAGGTTTATCACATGTAACATTCCACTCTGGGGGCAATATGAATAATGAGGGAGGCTACGCATGCAGAGGGGGCAAGAAGTACCTAGGATATCTCTGTATATTCCTCTTAATTTTGCAGTAAAATTAAAATTGCTGTAAAAATATGAAGTCCTTCTTAAAAAAAGATACCTAGCAAATCCAAAAATGGAAAAGAGTACCCTACTAAATTATTCATGTTTCAAGAAGAAATTAAAACGGAAATTAGAAAATATTTTGAGTTGAATGCTAAAAAGAAAAACATATCAAGATCTGTGGGGTAAGGCTAAAAATGTGTCTCAAGGAAAATGCATTGCTTTAAATGCACACATTAAAAAATAAAGACTGAAGAAGAAGAATTATGGATCTAGGTATGCATCTCAAGAAGTTAAAGAATAGCAAACTACTATTGCTGCTGCTGCTACTTCTAACAGAAAAAAAATCAGAGAAATAGAATATAAACGTAGGCCAGGTGTGGTGGTCAAGCCTGTAATCCCAGCACTTTGGGAGGCCGAGGTGGACAGATCACGAGGTCAGGAGATCGAGACCATCCTGGCTAACATGATGAAACCCCGTCTCTACTAAAAATACAAAAAAAATTAGCCGGGCATGGT